>NC_053032.1:9919166-10222196 GCF_016746235.2 Drosophila teissieri
TTTTTTATTTGCAGGGTAAAAGGGTATACTAGATTCGTTCAAAAGTATGTAACAGGCAGAAGGAAGCCTTTACCAATAGCGGCTATCACTTTGGCGGTCGCTAAAAACCTGCTATACCCTACACTTTCGGAAATTGTTTTGATATTTTTTCAGTTTTGTATTTGTCTTGTAAATTTCTATCGATATGCCAAAAATTTCTTGCCCACTCTCACTCTAACGATCACATCCCCCCAAAACTACCACACCTACACCTTTGAAAAATGTCTTGATATTTTTTCAGTTTTTATTAATCTTGCCAAACAATTTATTTTTTGTCGCGCAAGTTGCCCAAAACTATCGCGCCCACCATTAAACATATTTTAATTTTTTCCTATTTCTATCAATGTACCAGAAAAATGTTAATAAGGAAATTTCTTGTTCGCGCTTCTGGAAGCTGAGTAACGGGTAACCGATGGTCGGGGAACTCAACTTAGCGTTCTCTCTAGTTATACCCGTTACTCGTAGAGTAAAAGGGTATACTAGATTCGTTGAAAAGTATGTAACAGGCAGAAGGAAGCGATTCCGACCATATAAAGTATATATATTCTTGATCAGGATCAGTAGCCGAGTCGATCTGGCCATGTCCTCTGTCCGTCGTCTGTCCGTCGTCTGTCCGTCTGTCCGTCTGTCCGTATGAACGTCGAGATCTCAGAACTACGAAAGCTAGAAAGTGAGATTAAACATACGACTCCAGGTACATAGACGCAGCGCAAGTTGTCGATTCATGTTGCCACGCCACTCTAACGCCACAAACGCCAAACGCACGTCACAGTTTGAAATTGTTTGATATTTTTCATTTTGTATTAGTGTTGTAATTTCTAACGATTTGCCAAAAACTTTTTGCCACGCCACTGTAACGCCACAAACCGCCCAAAGCTCCACCCCACTTTTGAAAATGTTTTGATATTTTTTCATTTTGTATTAGTCTTGTAATATTTATCGATTTGCCAAAAACTTTTCCACGCCCACTCTAACGCCCTCAAACCGACAAAAACTGTCAGTGTTGAAGATTCTCCTTCGCACTTCCACTAGCTGAGTAACGGGTATCAGATAGTCGGGGAACTCGACTATAGCGTTCTCTCTTGTTTTTATTTAAATTTAGTTGGTTTTTTTTATATGAGGCTTAAGTTCATACAATATTTTACACTACTTTCTCATAGATTAATTAGGGCGAAGATAAATTTTGAAGAATTTAAAAAAAGTTTTGGAAACTTTTTTAAAACACACGGTCATAAAGAATTTTTTTTTTAAGACTTATTATAGCCATAGCCAGTTTCAAGAACTTTTTTCTGAAAGAAAAACTCTTCAGGCTTTTTTATTACTTTTAGTAAATATGAAATCCAAAAATCTAGGCCAACCACTGTCGAACCAATCCAGCAAGCTTCTCCTTAGAGGCCCGCATCTCCTCGGAATCTGTGGACTTGATCGATCCAAAGTCGGCGCAATGCGATGCGTTGGCGATGAGCGTGGCTCCCTGCTCCACTCCATGACCCATAGGGTTCCAGGGATCAAGGGCACCGTGGGTCATGTACACATTCTCCACGCCGGGCTCCATGCCGCCGAAGTATTCGTTAGTATTGGCTGCATTGATGTTAATCTGTTCATTTCCGTATTGCGAACTGAAGACATCGCCGCAGAGATTGGTGTAAAGGGTGGCAGGGAACTTGGTGCCAAAGGGTTGATTCCTGGAGCCAGAGCTCTGGTACCAGCCATACTCATTGCAGGTCTGATAGTACCAAGGACGACCTGTAGGATTGGAAAGTATTCCAGAGAATTTTAACTGAGCAATATCGAATTCGTCACTTACTAGCGCCGAAGTTGTCTACTCCCCAGAGATAGTACTCAACACTGCTCTCGTACCTGGCATCAATGCAGGTGCCCATTCCCCACGCCCAGTACACGAAGTTCGCAATAGCCGTGGCATCATCATTGAATGTCAGGAGGTAGTCACAGTTGTACCCAATGTCGTTGCCGCTGAAATATTAGTTTAAGTTTGTAAGCCATATTCTAGCAACACACAACGCTACCTTTGGTATTGGGCGACTCCAGCGAAAATATTCGAGATACTTGAGAACAGGGTCCACAAGTCCAGATCGTTTTGATCATCGAAACTGTTGCACAGGCGCAGCATGGCCTTAGCTTCTGCTCCGCGTTTATTAGCGAACATGGATTCCAGCTCGGCGATGCCGTTCTCAATCCTATCGTAGCACTTCTGGCCGCCCAACTGAAGAAAGGCCTGGCCCACCACCTCCTTGTATTCGGTGAAGTCAACCTTGGCCAAAAGGGGAGCACTGGAGGCCCAGCCACCGACAACCAATTCTGGATACAGACGCTTAAACCAAACCACCATGGTGGCCGAGTAGGAGCCGCCAGCCAGAATCACCTTGGAGTTGGCCAGCTGGGGGTTCTCCGTCTTGAAGGTCTCAATAAAAACGGCCACATCGGCCAAGGCCTGCTTAACATCCAAGTACTTGAGGTTATCTGTTGACATGGTTCTGAAAAAGAATGAATTACTAAGAGGTAAGCAAGAACGCACTGATTACTCACGATGTGGGTACACTTTGACCATAGTAACGATGTTCAGTGTAGACGAGGACACCCTTGTGTTCTTCGGCCATATCATACCAGTGACCGGCGCTGACCATGCTGCTCTCGATCTCCCATTCGCCACCCAGGTAAATGAAAATGGGACTTCCCTCAGTTTGAAACTCATCGTTGACCAAATAACGCTTGAAAGTGGAAAATGGCACGTGTTTTACCTTTTGATCTTATCATTTTGTAACTCAGACGCATGTTACGAACTTATAGATATTTTTACTGAGCAATCAATTTTATCCGGCATACGAGTGTACATACCATCGGATAGGTTTGCGTGTTGCTCGCGTCAAAGTTATCCAGTTTCTGTGTGATCCATTTCTCCTGGACATTGACGCGCTTGGTCATCACCTGGTGAGGTGGACCACGGTTCAAGTTCTTCAGAGTCTTGACCAAAAGGGGCACATCTTTGATCTTCGGAATGTCCAGGGAGTGAACTAGTCCTATGGTCAAGACCACAATAAGGCAGACCAAACGCAGAGCAGTCATTTTCACAAATGAACCAACTATCGGGTCCGATTATGGTTTTTAAGCTAACAGTGTTGCCTTCTAAAGTAATTTGCGACCGCGATAAGGATTGTAAATTAACTAGTTGATAAGTGACCAGCGACATGATATGATAGCTTCCTCAGTTGCGATTAGATGTTCGTATTCGCCGTTCATCATAAATCGTTTGGAACTGTGTTGGATTAGTCGGAAATTCCAATTTATTGTCGGCCAATCAAAATCACAGCCGTGACATTATTACCTAATCTATGAGATTTGCCAAGTCGTTATTATGATATTGTAATTGATCTTCAGTTTTATATATCAATGCTTTTATCATTTATTATTTTACGCGATTCGTTAACATATAGTTTAACGTTATCAAATCTGTAACGTTATAAGATTTAAAAGCAAAATTTCTTATCGGTTTGTTTATAAGTCGAATCCGCTAAATTTTATTTGGGGTTTTTCATTAGCAGTGACCTTATCTACGATTATTTAACCCATTCGCGGACCAGTTCGGCAATGCGTTCTTTGGAAGCCTTCATTTCAGCAGTGTCACTCGAGCTGATCGAATTGAAGTCCTTGCAATGGGCATGCTCTAAAAGGTCACAATAAGAGTAAAAATATTCCGTTTGAGGTATTGTACTCCCATTTACTCACCTGGAATAATAGTGGCCTGACTTTCGTCCTGAATCCCCATCGCCCTCCAGGGATCCAATTGCCCATGGGTGAGGTAGACATTTTCCACACCGGGAGACAATCCCCCAAAGAACTGATTGGTGGTGCTCACTTGGTTGCTAATGAACTCGTTGCTATACTGTGAGCCATATAAATCGGCACACATGGTGGTATAGTAGGTTACAGGGAATTTGGTGCCAAAGGGCTGTGCTGTTGAGCCAGAGGTCTGATACCAACCGTATTCATTGCAGGTCTGGAAGATCCACTGACGCACTGAAATTATTCAGAAGCCGCTTTTAAATGTTTAGCTTTTAAAACCTAAAATTGCGAACTTACTGATGTTGCCATTGTAATTAGTGTCCAGAAGCAATGCAGTAATTGCATCATAACTGAGGTCGTAGCATTTTCCACCGCTCTCCTCGAATACTTCCAACAAATATCCAGCCACGCCATTAAGATCATTCGATCCAGCCATTATCTTTTGGCAAACACCCTCAATTTGGCCAGCACTGGAAGTGGGATAAGAGCTTGTTAGCTAACCAAACAATGTTCGAGTGTTGTACGAACTTGTGAGTCTGCACTACGCCCGCAAAAATATCGGAAATCTCGCTGAACAATGTCCAAACATCCAGATCGCTGTATACATCAAAGGGTTCGCACAACTTGAGTATGGCCTTGACCTCTGCACCTCGCTTGGTGGCTATCATGGTCTCCATCTCGGCAATGCCGTTTTCAATTCGCTTGTAGCAGTCAGATCCGCCCATTTGTTCGATGGATTGGCCAGTGACTTCCTTGTACTCTGTTGAAAGTATAGTTTTTTTAGCGTTCCACATAAGGGCCGTTATAACTGCCAAACTCACCTACAAAGTTGACCTTGGCAAAGAGCGGAGCACTGGAAGCCCAACCTCCAGCCACCAGATCGGGATAGAGCTTCTTAAACCAGGTGACCATTGTGGCGGAGTAGGAACCTCCAACAATAATGACCTTGGACTCGGACAGTCCTTCGTGGATTTGCTTGATGGTGTTAATGAAATAAGCCAGATCAGCCAGGGACTGGTTTACACTCAGGTATTTAATGTTTTCATTCGAAAGATCACTTTAAAGGTACGGAAATGGGTTATGGAATAGTTTTCTTAGAAGCACCGAATTATTTCAGAATCACTTACGGCAAGGGCTTGCTTTGTCCATAGTAGCGGTGCTCTGTGTAGGCCAAAAGAGCATTGTGCTCCTTGGCCATGTCGTATAGGTGACCACCAGTTATTCTGCCCGATGAGATCTCCCATTCTCCTCCAAGGTAAATAAAAAGAGGCGCTCCAGACGTGTAAAGTGCATCGTTGAGCATATACCGCTGGAATAGATCGAGACGAACATTGTACATGTACAAGAAAACTTCAAATAACTATTATAACTAAGAACTCCAAATTATGCAATATACCATTTGCCATGTGCGGGTTTCTGCCGGGTCGAAGTGATCCAGCTTCTGTTCAATCCAAAGGGTTTGAACTACATCCGCTCGATTCTGAATGGTTGGGAGTGGTGGCTCCTCATGGATCCTTTTGAAAGTCCTCTCAAATATGCTTCCATGGGCTTGGCCCAGGGCTAAAAGGGCCAAAGGAATTCCTAGCCAAAGTTTCATCGTCGAGCGTTAAATTAGGACTGATCAACATTTACCAGCTTATGGCCAACTAATTCCATTGCCTTAGCTGAAAGGAAAATCTTATCGCCAACGCAGTACTTAATTAGTGGTTCTTAAGCCAGTAAATAGTATTGTCAACTGGGCTAAATAGATTGTTGGCATTTTGTGTTTCAACGCCAAGCGGCGTCTTATCGAGCACCATGGTGTTCGCAACGACTGTTCCGATTATCAATCATTGGGTTTCACTCACGCAATTTGACGGTACTTGAAATGTGGGTAATAGAGTTAGCCGATAAGGGTTATACAAGGTGTAGTACACTTACTAACTACATGGTGATTATACACTTTTAAAAAGGGGTGAATGCTTTTAATGGATATACCAATCGGTTTTTAAGTTATATGAGACAAGAGCACTGCTCAACAGTTTGTGTGAAGGAAATAAAATAATTTATTGTGGTATATCTTTTTGTAATTTTTGCACTTCGAAATCGATGTCCATCATTAGGTTTCTTATAAATGGGTTTACATTCCCCGGTGATGGTTGTAGGTCCTCGCAGTGAGATGCCCCTTAAGGAATTAAAATAGGTTACAAAATTTCTGATAGGGTACAGTTAATCTGAACATACCCTTTAAGATATAAGTCCGTTTGTGTTTTCTCACTTTCGTAGCTGACCAAGCATCCAATTCTGGCTGGGTTAAAAACACGCGCTGAACCTTTTCACTTCTGTCCAAGTCCCTAAAGTTATCATCAGTGTTTTTCACCTTTTTGCTAATAAAACAGTAGGAAAACTTGTAACCAAAGACATCAGTACACATGTCCAGCCAAAAATCCAGTGGAATGTATTCAGAAGTTTGGAAGTTTCCAAGCTGACTACAACACTGATAAAACCAGAGGCGTGCTGAAAAAAAAACTCTGTTAAAAGATTTTATGGTGTTTTGGAATCTGCGTACATGAGTCTGTGATGAATCGAACGTCCCGCAAAGGCTTTAAACTGGAAATTGAGTCGTAGCATTTTGTAGAGTTTCCATTAAGTTTGTTTCTAAGGTAAAATGTAAAAGAGGTTTCTAAAATCTCTTTGCAGGCGCTTTGAATATTAGTTTTACTATTAAAAAGAAGTGATTGTTATTTTCGTATTCATTTTATATTTAATATTTACTTACTTTTCGTATTGCACCAGAGAACCAATGACGTTAGTTAATCTTTCAAATAAATTAAAAACAAGAATTTTATTGACGTGGTCAAATCCGCAAATATTCATTTCCACAAGCTTTAGGGTATTATCTTTTTTAATGGCAGCTCGAAGAGTTTCAAAACCATATATGAGGCTATCACGGCACTTTCTACCTCCAATATGTTGAACAATTTTAAAAACCTTTGTATAGAACGCTTTTAGTTCAACTTTAAACTGAAACGGGGCACTGGAACCCCAGCCTAAATCAATCAAGTTTGGATAAAGTTTGGCAAACCACGGAACCATAATACCGGAATACGATCCACCCACAAGGAATACCTTGGACTCACCAAAAAAAGTGGAGTTTGCTTTTAAAAACTGAATTAAATGAGCCACATCGGCCATTGCTTGGGGAACAGTTAGGTACTTTAAGGACTTCAAGTGGAGATCTCTGGAATCGACAATTGATGCTATTTATTGTTATGATTATTCGCTATTATTATTGGGATTAAAACGTACTTGGTCGCCTTACTTTCTCCATAGTAACGATGTTCACTGTGCACCAGATAGCCTCCATATTTTTTTGCCAGGTCGTGAATGAAACTCTTTGTCAGCATTATGTTAGAAACATTTGTGGTCGGCGATAAAATGGATCCTTCCCCTCCCATAAAGAAAAATATTGTACCATTTGGCTTAAAATAATCTTCCTTAACCATATATCTCTAAGAAGTGTAGAATGTTTAGTCTCTTAAAAATGTTTGCCATATTTTTGATACCATTTTAAATGTTCTGGAATCCTTATGAAAATGATCCAATTTCTGCTCAATCCATCTTAATTCAATAGCTTCCTTGCTGGATTGAATTCCAATAATAAAAGTACTTATATGAAACAAAATTAAATTGTGCTTACACATTTCTGTTACTACTAAACTGGGGGTGAAGATTCATTTTTTATTAAATAGCTGTGGGGTGCTGTGATTAAAAGTGCAACTAATCAATTGGGCAAAGAAAATCGGTTTGTGATAAATATATTTAGTTCGTTACTTTTGTTTACATACCCTTTACAACAAAGATATTGATTTATAAAAACATCAGATTTCAAATGTATTTTCGTATAATATTATAGAATGCATTATTATGCAAAATAGAATGCAGTCTCTGCTTCAAACATTTTCCTAATGGCAGAGTTCCCGCGCTATATACTCAATTGATCATTTATTCCATTTAATAGACAGATTCCTCAATGGGCCACTTCCTTCCTACATTTCTGAATAGGGCTCAACACGTGTTCCAAATAAAAAGAAATCCCTGGAGCAGTTCGATTTTAATTAGAGCCATCTCTCAGCCGGAAACTCCACTCCCCTAAGACAACCCTTGAGAATTACTGAACACTTGCACACCAAACACGTACCAAGTGCGACTGAACAGGGGGATTGAAGGGTTAACACCGGTGCCGGGAGTTTTCCTAGTCCAGATAATAGACCGGAAAAGCGAAAAGTTCGTGACACTACAAAGTGGTTCATAGACTAGTCGAATTCGAGGTAGAACCAATAAAATATGCAGGCTCGAACTCATCAAAGGAACAGCGAAAGGATGTGCGTGTGCAGCAACTATTTGCATACTAATGTGAAAGAACTCTTTAAGAATATGCTTGCTAAATAACTTCTGTAACTTTCACATCCAATAACTTTCTCCATCTTGCAGGTCATCTTCTACGACTCGGACTGGAATCCCACTGTCGATCAACAGGCCATGGATCGGGCTCATCGATTGGGCCAAACGAAACAGGTGACTGTCTACCGACTGATCTGCAAAGGAACCATCGAGGAGCGAATTCTGCAGAGGGCCCGAGAAAAAAGCGAGGTGAGTGATCGCGGGACAGGAAACCCTACCAAACCAAACCGCAAAACTCTTCAACTGCTCTGTTTTTCTTTTGTTGCATCGCATATTAGGCACGTGCTTTGTTGGGAATAAAAAACCCTCCTAAAAACGGAAGGCATTGTTGCGCCTTTGGGATTTTAAAAAAGTGCTCAATGCGAAACACGAGCACTTGTAAATGGGATTTAAATGGTTGGGGCTGGTAAACCAACACCGGAAATTAATTATACAATTGGGTAGGCGACATCTCGGTTACGCCTTCTGGGTTCCCCTTAAGATGGGGTACATCTTCGTTTTACTGTGCACTTATTGGCTAAATTACTATACGAGTAGCAATAATCCCTTGATTACCATATGAAAGTATTTTGAGCCGACATGTAAATAGTCTAGGAAGATAGGGCACCCTTTGGCGCTATCCCTGCTCTTGTACGAGTCTCGTTTCATTTCCTGCCTTGAATGTCTAATTTTATTCAATCAAATATTGGTATTTTCTTTCCCGAACTTCAGATACAACGCATGGTCATAAGTGGCGGCAATTTCAAACCCGACACACTCAAGCCCAAGGAAGTGGTTTCATTGCTGTTGGATGACGAGGAAATTGAAATGAAATGTGAGTAGATTGACGATAAAAGTGTATTATTTGAAGCCAATTAATATTTATTTATTCCATTTACTTTAGATCGCCAGGAGGCCAAACTGCAGTCTTCTTCACCAATTCCACCAGCTACCCAAAGCGAACGAAAAAGACGACATCCCCAAAAGGTGAGAACGACTAGCCCCAAAGAAAATCTTGTTAGATCGAAACGATCTGTCGGCTGTTTCATGCATGATCCAGGCTGACTGCCTAATGGCCGTTTATTAGACCAAGTTTGCACTTGCTACACGACAAGTTTCCTCTGCGCTTCCTAATGAAAGTAAATGATCTTTTGAGTGAGGTTCAAATTGCGAGTGCGTCTCCATATACAGAGAGCAAAAGCGAGGCAAAGCCCGGCTCAGTTGTTCTTGGCCTATGGGTTGCATTGGTGGTCATGGTCACGTGATTCATGCAACATCACAGCACAAACACACACACACGCACACGCAGGCGAACTGAGGAACGGCAACAAAGACAATTCAATTTGCTACAAAACTCAACTCATCGTCTTGGCTGGTCTTGGTCTGCTTCATAGCGTGCTTTGAACCTACTCCATGGCCCATGAGCCACTAGCACTTCCAGCCGACTATATTCATTCATCCAAGTGCGGTACACATTAAGAAACAAATGCATCATTAATGAAGTAATACTGGCTATTATTATAGTTCTATCCAAATTGTCTAGCCCTGTGGTTAAGGAATAGTAAATGGATAGCTATGTACAGAAAAGATCTTTTTAAATTCTTTTGAAAATATATTATACAGCACTGTAAATTTACAGTCTTTGAAAATGTTAAATACTCATTTCAAATCTGCAATCTTTGAAGTACTTGCAAAAAGGCGTCTACTGTTTTAAAATATAAACTTGATTTTCTAGAACTAAATGTTTTTAAGTAAGGCTTGGATATTAGCAAGTATTCAACATTGCCCAGTGTAATCGTACTCCCTAGCAGATACTTCATACTTGCTCTCCAAAACAAACACTTTGCTTTTACCCTACTTGGAATCGCAGCGCTGTCTCTCGGAGACTCTTTTAGAAAACAGTTTCAAGTGCTTTTGGTCCGCTTGGGCTTGGGATCAGATTGGTTCGGCTTGGGGTGCAGGCTCTACCACTACCAACCACCTCCAAACTCGGGCCCTGACTCTTCTTTGTGTTTTGTTTTTGTTGGTTTCGCTAAATGATTTTGTGCGTTCAATGGAACACTGAATATGGTCTGGTGCTGTAGCTGTTGCTTCTTCTGCCTTTGGGTCTGGGCCTTCGTCTTGGTGGCTTCTCTTCGTCTCCGTCTTTGGTTCTACGAGCTCTGGTGCTGGGTGCTGTGCCTCCTTTTAGTTAGTCAGTCGGGTAGTCGTACTCCACTCAAGTTCATATGCCACCAGCCGGCACAATGTTATACTGGCACGCAGTCATATTCCAACCCCTCCGCCTTCGGATTGTCAATTCATTTACGGTCGGAAGTCAACGTTTCCAATGCGCGAATAGTACTTTTCATGTTTTCAGGTTAAGTGCAGCCATCGTCTTCCTTCCTTTGGGCCTTTCGATTGGAGAGCGGCATTCAATTGGAACAGACGCTGCTCTGCAAGATTTGTGTCGCAGTTCTTTATTATAGAAACGGTTTATTTTCGTTACTGATATAATGATATATCATTTTACGGGCGGGTTGGTTTTATTGGTGGAGAAATTCAAATTATCAAATTGAGAACTTCTCCATTGGTTCGATTTCACTGTGTATATTGCATATATATTTCATAATACTTAACTAAAAACGCGGATGTCTATTTGGCGTGTCATAAAATCATTTTCTATAAAATCGTTCAACGTTCACAATAGGTTGACGAAGTACCTTATCCATAAACTCTTCAACTTTTCAATTATTTTCCCCAGAACCTTTCCTAAAGTAACTTCTACCACAACTTTTCCCCATTTCGCCTTAAACTTTAACAATGAATATCATTAATTTTTAAAGCGATTTACCAAGCAGCTAAGTGCATGTAGGAAAATTGCTACCGTTTTCCCAGCAATTGACTATCAAAATCTGGGCGAAATGCATGCAAAACTCTTTACCCTACTTCCGAACAATTTCCTCAAGCATGGCAATTACCAAAGGCCCACCTCGACTCCCGCATACGTCCCATTTTTAACACTATCCCTCCGCTTGACCAGTCCATAGCGCAAGTCTTAGTTTTGTTCAAGTTTGGCATGAATGACTTTTATGCCATACACTGGGAAGGGGGGGGGAGCGAGATAGCTTGGCATAAATTATAAGTGGCTCAAGGGGGAGAATTCTCGGGCCAGTTAGAAGATACGAACGATAAGCACCCGTTTTAAAAAAGACCAGCAGATATATCTCATTTCCGTTGTCCATTAAAATGCTAATTGATTTGATTGTTACATTTGGGAATTAAGGTATAACTTTTTTATGATATTGTTTTTATCGTCTTAGGATGTAAATATGGGTGGCACCACCATCGCGGCCACATCGGTTACCCAAAACCCTGACGACGATGTGCCCAGTTGCAGTTCGGCGGCAAAACGCCTAAAGCTGGAATCTGAAGAGGACTTCATCGACGTGGGCATTACGTCATCAGCCTCGAGTGTTGGCACGGACAGCAATCATCCCACTCTCAGCCAGGAAACGTATGTGCCAGGAGCAACCTGTGTCCAGCAGATGGAAAACGACTCCGAAAATGAGGCTCTGGTGGTGGATGGAGATAGCCCCACGTTGCTGGGCCCAAACGAGTCCATGAGTAAGTACCAAACTCATTTTATTATCCCCCCTTTATTATATTCCACCTTTATTATTGGATTGTTTAAACAATGCGTAAAGGAGGTTGGGGTAATGTTATGGTTTTAAATACTGTAAGCACATTGTTTTCATTTTCTAACAAGTCTAGCGATAAGTTTTTGGGAATTTACGACTTTGACTTACCCATAAAACATGCTGTGTCTTTGATTATGTGGGTAGCAGATATCCCACTAATATCTCACATGACTTTAGCTCGATTCAGTGATTTGCGACATGTGGCTAGTTATTCCTCCGGAACGATCACATTTTTAATGATTAATAAGCAAAATTATTTGGTAATCGCCTGCCTGAAGGAGGCAGGCGAAAATGTGGTCTACCAAGTTAACTTGCCTCAAACTGAGAGCATGTCGGTTGTTATGAGTTGCCAATTGCATGTGGGATGTGCAACGATTGCAGCTTGTTAGCTCATGCGATTTGCATTCGCACACGATAGAAGGGGGCGGAGGTGGAGGGGGTGAGGCCAGGTGACTGCAAAGCAGAAACATTTCAAATTTGTTTAACAATTAACCAATCGAAAGTACAAGACGTTGAAAAGTAGGCAACGAGCAAAAAGCCAATAGCAGTCGTAACAGCAAAAAACTGATGTGAAATCGCGACAAGTGCAGCGTCAGCAGATCGGAGTTGCATGTTGCTGGTTGCACGTTGCCGGAGGAGGAGACCAGCAGGAACAGCTCCGATGGCATCTGCGACTTGACCAGTTTGTTGCCCGTTTGGTTGGCCAAATTGTGGCACACTCACTGATTGGCCTGCAAATTCACTGGCGAACGCAGCTAATTTTGCCTATGTCCCCGTTTCATCTTGTTACTGCAAAACTGCAAATGCGCGTCTGTCGCTTGATAACGTTTTCATTTCGACCTGATGTGGCTGTTTTGTTGTGAATACTACCAGTTCGACTCCTGTCCAGTTCCCCTTCTTGGGAGACAGTGATGCCAGTTTTGCAATGGAGAGTGTGGGAATACAAGAGGACTACCCATACTTGGAAAGTCATACAGAAACAATATTCTCTCTTAAATCATCGATTATTGAATCATTTTTGATGCCCTAAAATCCTAAAAAGAATATACCATTTCTTAGGAATTAATACCGCATTTAATAAAAGAAGAAGTTAAATATCGGAAAGACTTCCAAAATCATTAATTAAATAAATAATATTAATTAAATAATTAATAACAGATCGATGCCATTAGTTAGTACGGCTTTTCCGAAAAAATCCATTTTGGCATTACTTCTCTAGGATTTCCCAGACAAACGCAATCCAGTTTACTTTCGACGAAGTTGATTATGTTTGGTTCGCTTGTCACTTGGCGCTCGGTTTTTGTTTTGTCTTTGGTTTTTGCTTAGCATTTAAATGCCACAAAAACCAATGAAAGCCGAAGAAAGACGGCCAGACAGAAAAACACACCGAAATGCGGCTCATAAATAATTTTTATGTGCACAGGGCTTGGCCAAAAGACACAGCTAATTTAATCAATGAGCTCACGTGTTGTGGCTACATAAATTGCCAATCTGAGCGGGTTGCTCTCCTTGCTTTGATTTCGTAATGCAAACCGACATTTATTTGCTGTTTACTACTGTGCCGAGCCAAATGAGAAATTGTCATGAATTCAGAGTTACACATTCTACTGTTGTAATTCTTTGAAATCAAATACTTCTTGTGAGCTAGGCGTAACTAAATTATTTGCCTGATGTTTCGCATTCAACTGCATTCCATGGGCAGACCCGAAGTACACAGAAACAAATACCTCTATATTGCGTAGTCTACAAAAATGTAATCTTGTCTCAGCGGTGATTGGGATATCACATCTGTTCTAGTAACAATAATCCCCTATATAAAGGCAAAGTCAGCTATGTATATTTTCTTGTTGTGTAAACATAAGTGGATCAGGGGAGCGCTTAATGTTATACAGCAGGACTTTGCTGCAATTGACCACATTTTTCTCTCGCCATCATTTAAATTTCCCAGTGCGTGAACAACTTTTTCCCGCTTAATTGTCTTGTGTAACACGGAGTGAAACAATTTCTTAATTGGTGCCATTCAATTGGGACACGTGCCAAATGTGCAACTTTCACATGAGCCAAACATAATGCAGCATATCTAAGGCGAAACACTAAGCGATGCCATTACTCCACCCGAATTAAATATTCATTAGCCCAACCCCGCGTAGATCATAAGATCCCTGTCCACTTTGTCAGCGCAGCTTGTGAGACATGAAAATAATTAAACCAAAACACTTGTTCAACATACGAATACCCGTATATAAATCGAAACTCTCAGGGAACAGCGGCAAAAAAGTATCTCATAGAATACAAGTTAGCCATGAGACACAATTACGCTGCGAATCTTAGCAGCAAATCAAAACCGCGAACAAAAACTTTGATTGGCCACAAAAATTCACACAGCCACTGGTGATTACAAAAAAATAAAATAATGCATTCTCAAATGCCAATCATCCGTAGGCACACGAAAAATGTGCGTTTCGCCGAGTATTCTGAAGAACTCAACCATCAATTGCATAGGCTCGGTTTGCTAATGGTTCCATTTCAACCCAACTGGCTTAAAGCCCGGACTTTGGGCATAAATTTACACCTTATTGGCCCCCATAGCGCCCATAGCGAGTACGTGCTGCGGATTTGTGGTAACCCGACTAGCCAAGTACCCGGCTCAGCATTGAATGTGGCCAATTGCAGTTGGCCACTTGTCAGCAGGCCCGAAGCCCGGCTCGAAGCTCTAAAACTAAAGTGGTTTTGACTCAAATTGGTTAATCATATTTGCAATGTGAAAACGAATCCGCTTAAGAATTTGGCTTTTAATCGGGCGGCTTTACATTGCTTAGATTTAAATGCGTGAATTTTTAATTGGGCATCGAGCAAGCAAAGGAATAGTTGTGAATTACAAAATGATGCTCTGATTGATTGATTACAGCTAATTTCAATTCAGTATAGTTTACAAAATATTGACTTGACTTTAAAGCTTTACAAAAAGATTTGATTCTGAAGTTTAACTTTTATGTACATTAGATAATATATGCACATTAAATTTCATTATAATTTATTGTTTAAAAATTATATTGCAATGGCGAACTGTGAACAAGACTATAAAAAATTCAATTCGTAAAATATGTTTACTTCCCTAGTTTAATTTAACAATTCAATGAGTTTAACGTAACATTTTAATGACAGGAGCCGCTGAAAAGAAAAAGTAAAAATAAGTGCCCTTCAATTACAACTCGTGTCCATAACGCACCCCTAATGATCCCGAAAAAGAACATACTTCACGCCACTTTGGTGTATGCCTTTTTTAGTCATTCCTTTTGGGGTGTTGCGCAGTCACCACATACATTTTTTAGAAGAGGGCTCCACCAGGAAGAGGAAAAGCAGGACCATCTGCCATCGGGGTTTTGGCCATTAGCTAAATGTAGCGTAAAATTGCTGGCGTTTCCGTTAGTTCGCGTCGCATCTGTGGTGTCAATTTCACACATGTTATGAGCACTTTGCGGTCGCCAGATTGATGACTCTTTCGAAACGAAACAGAACGAAGGACCCCAGAGTCCTTGTCCTTGTAATGGCTAATGCCCTGAAAAGTTCCGGCCCGGAAGTGTACAGAGAAATGCCCACCGAGCGGGCTTTAATTTAAAATTCATGTGGCAAAGCCAGACGAAAATCTCTGTGTGGCGACAACAAATCATGACAATGGCAATGAACAGCAGCGTACAAACGCAATGATGACCACCTCATCAAACTGCACCTCATCAAATGCAACACGCTGCCGAAGCTGATGATGAAGATGGGCGACACGGCGAGCAGAGACCAGCGCTTGAAACCAACCTGGCCAGAAGGCAGACGCAGCGTTAGAAAGGCCAGAACGGGTATTGTAGGCATACGACGATCATTGGACAAAAAGTGCGATCGATTGCAATGCGCACCGAATGTCAATTGGCTGCAGGAGCAGGAGGCCCCATCGATCTTGGACTCCAAGTGGGGAATACAGTTGCCACTGCAGTTAGCAGCTTGCAGCCTGCAGCCTGCAGTTGGCCATCACCAGCTGGCCACGAAAGGAATTGGGTTATGACCTCGAATGCGTGTCGCCACGGGCAATGCCACAATGCATCTGCCTGGACCCACTGGCTTTCATCGAACCATGGGCTCGTGATTGAGCCGTTTGGGTTTCAGTGCGCAGTAGTAAAAAGCTGAAAGTATCTGCCACATTTTTCAAGTATTGTGTCGAGCCCCGGAATCGAAGAAAATGCCTGAACAATTCAGCCTCTGGCATGACGTCTTTCGAATCTACAATTCTATTGTCTTCCATGTCAGAGGAATAATACTCACTTTAAAATGAATAAATATAACATGCCGCTTATCAGGCATGCCAAAAATATATAACAATTATAAGACTGCGAAAATGCTTAAAATCTAGTGTTTAGTAGTCCTAGATTTTATACTCGGCAATAAAAATGTAAGAAATCTAAAAATTGTAGCTAACCACCCAAGAATTAAAAAATACTGGAAAAGATGTAATGCCAAGATGGTACTAGAAACCTGTAAAAAAGAGCAAAAGACCTAATTAAAATTACAAAAAAATTATTTTAAAAGTAAACTTTTTGGGCATACGACAAAAATTGTAACATAAAATCAAGAAATGACGGCCACGCCAAAACTCCGAGCTTCGACGATGGAGTGGTGCGATCGAAACTCGAGACCCAAGTCTTCAGCGCCCACTCCCGCCGTGCGCCCGGAAGCTACTAGATGGCAAAAGCCAGGACCCATGGGCCGGAATGAGTGGGCCAGCTTCCACAAAACTTACCAAGCAGATACAATGGCCTATAACCTAAGACTGCAGGGTGGAAAGCAGAAGGAAGATAGGTAATACACCTTAAAATAAATAAAAAACAAAAAACACCTAAAAACGATCGTACAAGTGTTCCATAGAGATTAAAGTTTTCTTATTCTTATCAACCACAACTCGATCTCCCCTTAGCAGTCAAATTGTTGACAAGCCTTCTTCGGCAGAAGTTAGTTGTCTAAGGGAAAACCAAAATCGTCTCAGTGTGCCTCGCTGGCAGCGCGAAAAGTATATCTCACCGCCACCGGAACAGTTTCCCTATCGACCACACATCATCGGCCGCAGTGTGCCACGTCCGGAACATGGTAGACCCGTAAGAAGGCCAGCGGTTCCGTGCTGCTTCCAGCATGAGGAGCTCGAGAACGAGTTTTGGTCTAGCATGCGGTTTCATGTGTCGCGGAAAGCACTCACAGCCTGTCCCAGCAAGAAGATCTATGAACTGTCCCGGCCACGCCAATTTCCACTGAAAGCCCACTGCTCAGTGCCCGGCCACTACGAGGACCAGGTGCCCAGACGTCAGAAAATGTCGCCGCGGCAGTGGCGACATCATCTGCAGCGACTCGAGTTCCTTTCGAAACCAAATCCCCGGGTTCTGGCCGATCTAATGTGCTGCTGTCACTAAATTGGACCAAAAAGATTACTCCTTAGGCACAGATCACTTACTAAATAAAGTAGATTTATCCATTTGGTGGGTTGAGCTGTAGTTAAGAACTAATCGGATTGATACAACTGGAAATTGTGTCCTTTAAAATGCAAATAAAGCTAGAGATAATTACCGTAACAAAAATGATACATAGATTATGATCGATGTTATATTTTAACTCAAGCTTAAGGGGATACTATTCTTTAGAGCCATGAACATAAAAAGTAGGCGTCCAAAAGCACTCGGAGGTGTAATCCCTCGAAAGTCAGACAGTAACCAGACAGTCGTAAGATAATACCTTCAAAATTTAAAGAGAGTAACCATAAAAATATTAAAAAAAATTAAAATGAACAATGAAACTTATGGAACGCACTTGGGCAAAACTAAGAGTTCAGAACCGTCTATAGGCCCTGGTGATTCCGGTCATAACTTTGTTGAGCAGGAAACATTGGTCCTAAAACCCAAGGTTCTAGAGCCGCCGCCCTCTTGGGTGGCGTGGTGCGATCGAAACTCAAAGCCTGTGAAACGTGTTCAGCCTCGGGAGATCCGAATGTTGACCCCTTGGCAGAAAAACGGTCCGATGACCATAAGAGATTGGAAGCACTTCGGTGCCTGGGCTAGTTTCCGGGCCAGGCCCAAAAATCCAAAGCTGCTAGGACTGAGACCTGCAAAACCTTTCTGTGCGGCCAAATACTTGCCTTGTGCCCTAAAAAAGCGTCAGCTGGACGAGGACGAGTTGCGGGAAAGGATGTTAATGTTGGCCAAGCCCCGAAAGATCACCGAGAAGTATAATACGGCAGACCAACCGCCAGCGTACTCCCCGGCGATCCCTTGGGGCAAGCCACCGCATCGCGATCCCGGTCGACCCTTCCAGCCTCCCTACGTTCCCGACTGTTTTCCACACCACGAACTGGAGGCGGATTTCTGGGCCCACCTCAGATTTCCTGTCCGGCAGGCAGCCCTCTTGGGAAAGACTACGCCCCGCATCCAGTCTCTGGCCAAGCCACGGGTATATCCACCTACTCCGCACTGCCCCGTTCTTGAAAAGGTGCTGCATCCGCTGGATGTTCCGCCTCCACCACGAAAGAAGTTCACAAACAGGGGCTGGCGAATGCACCAGATCCGACTGTTATACCTGTCTAAGCCGGTTTTTAGAAATGAAATGAGTTTCTTCTATTGTCACATCTAACATCTAACCACCTAACTATCCTTGGTGCTTCCAAGCTGCTCTTTTTTTGTCCAACACAAAATGTATTTATAAAATTTTTTGACCCATATATTTTTTTCTGAAGGTTTTTCTTAAATTACAAAATCTTTTACTAGTGAAGATCGCAATCTTTAAATCTAACACCGAGGGCATCAACTTTGAAATCTTACAGCTCACGGTTTTATTTTCGACGCCTGATAAGTAGGCGTCCAATTAGTCGTCAGTTGGATTTTACATTTCAACCGGCTGAGAACTTTACTATTTTTTTAAAAACCATCGCCATTGGAACACAAAAATTTGATTGTTGCATTAGGTACAGTTTGACCCCTAGCTAAATTTTAAGTGATTTTAAATCGATAATCGGGTCACCATGAGTGTAATACAAGAAGATACCAAGGCTAGTGTACTCAGCGTGGTGAAGCCGCCACCGAGTTGGGTCGAATGGTGCGAGCGGAATGCCAAGCCGATCCAACGTCGTCTGATCCAGGAGAGGCGCTACCTAACCAGATGGCAGATTCCCGGACCTATGAAGAAGGCGCAGTGGAAGGACTTCTACGAGTGGGCTGCGTCCAGAGCCATGCCAAAGGAACTGCCGGAGCCGGTCAAACAGCCCATACCTTGTCCTGCCAAGTTCTTGCCTTGCGCCCGAAAGCCACGCGCCATCGATCCGGACGAGTTTCAGGAGAAGGTGGCCAAGCTGGCCACGCCACTGGAACGGAAAATGACGCCGAAGCATCAGTACATCGATCCGGACCATCCGTACTCCCCAATAATTGTCTGGGGTCAGCCACCGCTCCATGACAAAGGACGACCCTTTAAGCCGCCACAGAAACCCTGCTGCTTCTTTAATGCCGACATCGAGGACAAATGGTGGGCCGAACTCCGCTTTCCCATCCGCAAGGCGGCACTCAAAGCCACTATAACTCCGCGCATCCTCAGCCTGTCGAAACCGAAGATCACGCCTCAGTTCCCGCCGCATTGCTATCATCCGGATCATATCTACGATGTGCTGAATGTCAAACCGCCACGGAGGAAAAAGTTCACTCCCCAGGGCTGGCGTCTCCACCAAATCAGATTGCTCTATCTATCGAAGCCTGTGTCCCGGCCCGAATACGAGTATTTTTATATGTAATGTCATGTTATATGGCGCCCAAAGTTACTGTTTCCATTCCGTATAATTGTTTTTGACCTTAAATATATGCTTGTGTCTAACGATTCATGTTAACGATATGTTTTCCAAATTGAATATTTTCAAAATTAATACGTTTTGATTTTATGATTAATTTACTGTTTTATCATAAAAGACAATTCAACTTTGCAATGACTCTACTATACTGATATATGCTTTAACCTCGAACTGAAATCTCACATAACGAGCTAACTGCAGCTGAATTCTCGGACTTTTGCAAATCCGTAAAAAAATTAACAATTTCACGCAGATAAGAATCGCCATTTATATGACTTTTTATGGCTTACAGTAGCCGGCAATAACAACAACAACAACGACAAAAGCGAAATGTAATCTAAGCCTGCGAATCTGAGAAGGACGAGGAGAACCGGGTGTCCGGGAAAAAAGTGCCAAGGAGCCAAAGATTCAAAGAGCCAAAGAGCCAAGAGCCACTTAGTCATGGCCGGCGCATTACAGTCAAAGGTGAGGCCTTTCGAGCCGAGATTCCCTTCATTCACTTCGCTTATCAGGCGTAGCAAACATGCGTCACATTGGCTTTGGCACCGGGCCCATGGAGCTAGGATCAAGGTTCACAAATGATCATCAGTCAAATCAATTAGATAATTGAATGAATGATTTGTGAAATCCGATTATGCTCGGCGGATTCTTATTCCCCGACTGCCGAGCTTCATTCCCTGCTGCTGTTTTTATTTTTACTTCCCGTCTCTCGTTTTTTGTCATATTTCGCTTGCTGCAATTCCATTGTTGTTATTTCTTTGGGCCTTTCGTGTCAATTGGCAATATGGAGAGGGCCCAGACGATGCAAATATCACCAGCGAGCAGCAGCAAATCAAACAAAAGCGAATATATTTATAGCAATCATAAATACAACTGGAGCGAAGGGAATACCTACTATTGATAGTATAGGCTGAAGTTTGCTGGGCGGTAGAAGGGAGAGGTGTTTATTATATATATTTTTTATACTTCAAGGACTTGTGTATTAAAATATTGTTACTACAATAAATAAATAAATAAATAATAAATCGTTGCAAAAATATTATTTCTTATTATTTTTTTAACATTTACCAAGTACTTTTCCCACTCCCCTTTGGTGCCCATTACAACCCATTTTTATCCCCCCGATTCAACTGTCATTCCCTAATCATCATTTTTAACCCGAGCCAGACTTAATTCATCACGCTCAACATTTCCATGTTGCCCGGTATTTTCCAGCACTTTTCCCTTGCCTCTGGTTGACAGCTGAATTATGCTAAAAAGCGAAACTTTGTTGGTGTTTTTTGATGTTTGGCTGCAATGCCACGACGTTTGACCGAAATACATGCCAAGAGCGGCAACAAACCAAGAACGAACTGCCAAAAAAGGGAAATAGGCAAGGAAAACCTCTTCTGGGCAGTGGGCTGTGTGAATTGCCTTGGATTGAATTTTATTGATAAAACTTATTGCTAAAATCCAAAGTTCAGCTCAATAATATTGCATTGGCATTCGAGTTGGTCTCGTTCTCGTTGTAGCAGTAAAAGTGAACCCTATCACCAAAGGAGACAGACTGCTTTTGGGCCTCTCTCTTTCGGCTTAAGCCATTTGAAGCTCTTCATGGGGACATGGCCACAGTCTTGTAGACAATTCCTCTGGCGACTGTCGATAGCGATGATCACTGCACCGACTAGACAATAATGTCTATCATGGAGTGATGATCATCGGATCGGGTATGATGATGCTGCCGGCACTCGTGTGCGTTGCATACCGAAATAGCAGAACGGCAGGTATTGTCGCCAAACACCAGACACAAGATACACTCGTACCGAACAACAGACAACTGGGGAAATAGAACCAGTGGAACAACAACATTGTTGTCTGCCCGCTGATCACAACTTTTTTGAGCCTGTCTTGTCGTCGTTGTTTATTTATTTGTTGTCTCTGTTTTATTTATACAACTTACAGTTAGCCGTCTAAGTCGCTGGCATATAAGCAGTGAAATATTTAAGTTTAACCCTAGAGATATCGTTTTTAAGCCAACTATGTTGCTACTGAAAAGAGGCAAATTGTGCATTACACCATATTTTAAAAGACTTCAATTTTCCAGTTGCTTTTTTAATCCAATATTAATGTTGGCTAACTAACTTTAAATATTTACTTTTAATATTATTATTTTAAACTCCCTTTGTTCTTTTCTTTGGGATTGATCAACTCTGAAAGCTTGCTGGTAATGAATATATTGGGGTTGCTGTCACGTGTACTGGCGGGTTAAGAATTATAATATGGAAATATGGCTGTCCGCATATTTTTCCTTTGGCATTTCGGTGGAGTCTTGGCCACGATTAAAGTTGAACTTGTTTGTTGCTGCCATTCTGCCATTGTCTTTGGGGCATAAAAAGTAACACGTTGAATGCGCAAATATGGTCATGACACAAATATCGATAGTAAGGTGCTGGCAAAGAATTATGGGCAGGAAACCTAAGAAGGTATCCCCGTCAGGCAGCCGTCAAAGAACCCCAGGCCATCCCCATTAATTAGGCATTTAGGTTGCGAGCCATAAAATTGTGGTAAATGTAACGAAACTCCCAGTTTAATGTTTGTTTTTCGTTATATATTGGGCCAGATGTTTGTGGATTTCGTCCAACCGCAATTAATCAATACCGAGTCACCTATAAATTTCCCTTCTCCTTGCAGACTTCCTCGGCGACCTGAGCGGCATTTCGCCGATGCGGCGGCGGCACCACCCGCGCGGCACAAGACGCGGACGTCCCAGGGGCAGCTCGCGGCGCGGCGGCGGACACGGCTCGATCCCGCGCGTGCTAACGCCGACGCAAGCGGCAACGCCAGCGGTACCGGCCTCGGCGACGCAGGCTGCGGCGGGAACAGGAACAGGAGCGGCAGCGGGAGCGGGAGCGTCTTCACCCCTGCAGCAACAGGAAGTAAGCGGCGGTGGCGACAGTGCCGGCGTCCCGCTAAACGAAGAAGGTAGGTACACTTGCAGAAAATATGTGATAGAGAAGTTTCTGAGGAAAAAAAGCTTCGGCAATCTGAATCAGTAATTAAATGTTTAAAATTTGCAGCTGCGGGAGCTTAGTAGTTAGTGTAATTAACACATTGCTTACCAAATAGCAACTATAATGGAGACTGGAAAAGAAACATTCAACAGCTTTCAAGCTGACATAGTAGCGAAGTAATTTCTTTCAGTGCAAGTAACTTTCCTTCCGTCACGCAACTCACACTCCTCAAGAAGTCACCCCTCCGCCAGGATTTCCCCCTCAGTTGAATAGAGTGTCACTTGTCGCTAATCGCTTGTCATAATCACGTTTATCGCTGCCTTTTCCGGAACAAGTATTTTCGGGTACTCAACCCCTCCCCCTGTGGTGGTATTATCTCCATATTGCTTTGTGGTTGATCTACCGGTCCCCCTTTCGTTTTATTCATTTTTTCGGATATGTCTCGATTACAGCCCGCAGAAATAATGCATCCACTTTGTGGTACGTGACAATTTTAACGCAGTGCCAGGCGTTTTTACATTACATAACATTTTTAGTATTGCCCCCTTAAAGCAAATACTTAAATCCAGATAAAACCTTCTTGAAAGTTCCCCCCTTTCGTTTGGCTGCAAGTCAAGCCAAATATTTGTTTAGAGATTCACATCTGGCTGCATTATCTTTTCCGCTTCTTTCCTCCTCGCTTTTCAAGTTAACTTGTGGAAAAGACAACTTTTTTCAGCATTAATTCCTTACCAATTCATTAGAACACCTTACGGTTCTCACAGATGGTTGCCAATTTGATTCATAACTCAGCAAAGTGATTCGCATCTGTAAAATGGTCAATTTCCCGAATTCATATGTAGTCAAACCAATTCGTTTTAAAAGGAGATAAATCCTGCAACAATGTGGCAATTTTCAGTTGGATTTTCAGGCGCACGACAAATGATAATTGAATAAATCCGCTTAAAGTCCCAGACACCAGGCAAGGGGAGCGGGGCACACGTGACAGGAACACGTTCCGTAGCTGTTGGCCCAAAATGGAGACATAATCGCAATGGCAAATACGCAACGTTGCATACATTAAAGTTGGCCAGTAGGAGGAGAAGGGCCAGAATGTTTCGGGGGACTTTTGGCAATTAAAAAACCACAATTGCATGCATTGCTGGGACAAACAAGTAAATGCCAGGATGCGATGAAACGTGCGGTGACAAATGCCAGTGGAATTAGCAAGAAAGTTGCTTATCCTTTGTTCAGCTTGCTCTGCTCGTTTTCCATTCATCTAATGGAATCTGATAGGAGTTAAAGTACAGTTAGCGCAGTTTTTAAGGGCAGATGCAACTTTTGTACTTCTGAACATTCAATTTGTTTAATTATAAATGGAATTGAGACTATGGAGTAAAGGGAAAGCTGCAACATTTAATAAAATTGCAATTCCAACATCTCGAAAGGTTGAATTTTTAGATACTGTTTTCTGTTTTTTCTTTCCGTTTAAAAATAATTTAAATATTTTGTTGTCTGTTTTCCAATAACATGAACCTTTTCCTTTTTGTAGATTATAGAACCAGTCCATCCGGACAATCGCCTGGCGTGTCCTGCAAACGCGGACCAGGACGACCTCGCTCCAAAACCGCCACACCCATCAGCCGAGGAACCCGCGGCGCTCCCCGTGCCCGCCGACCCATGGGTCCATTGCTGGTACCTCTGGGCCGAAGTCCGGATGCCACGCCGCCCAGCAGCAGTCCGGCCACAAGTCGGGCGCCCAGTCCATCAACTGGATCTCATGGTGGCGGAGGTCCAGAGTAGTTCCCAAAAAAACTTAATTGTATTTGAAAGATAAAAAAGAAATAAAAAGAAGAATTGCTGATTAAAACAATAGTGCAGCTCACATTCAGTCTTCAGAATATAAAACCCTTTTGCTTTTGCTGTAGTGGTAATTAATATCCCCGAATCTTACTTAAATATAGCACGGGTTTATTTTTTAACAGTTAAACTAACAGTTTATACGTTTTTAACTGCGATTGCAAATTCAATCATCCTAGATCATTCGGTCTACAGTTTACAATTCTTGGAAAAGGTAATAATTCATATATATGGTTGACATTTTTTTACATCTGGCTCCCCTGTGTTTTTTATCGTTTTAATAATTAGTAAAAAATAATGACTGTTGCAATCATAAATTAATAAACTTGTAAAACTGTTAGAGCTTCCGTTGGCCTGAGTTTTAAACGCGTCAAGTTCGTTGGCCAAGACTTTGAAACAAATTCACGCATCAGCCATCAAAATAATTGTAGACCGCGGAAACAAAACCATCAAATGAGAGGTGTAATAAAAGTTTGTTTCGAGTCAAAATTTTAGTTGTAATCAACACCGCCGACGCGTCGAAATTAGCGCAACAATCGAGCATACGCAGCCAAATAAAACTGGTAATTAAATTAGGGAAAATGGGAAAACTCTGTGAGAAGACCAAGCTCATAGGGGAGTCGAAATCATTGTCATTCGGCAATTAGTTACGCTGCGTGATTCCCAGTACAAAAGGTTTTCCCAACCGGCAGATTACGAACTGTATTAAAAGTATACATATTTCAGTGCTATAACCGCGGAGTTATGTTAAGACAGCAATCTTATAAACTAAACAGAACACGCTTCTGCGCAAACAATAACTTAAAAAGACAACAATTTACACAGATATAATCATGCTTTTCTTGCTGGAAACTATAGAATAATAACAGTTTTATATGAAGGGGGTAAATTAAGAATAGATGCAAATATATAGTATCCATTTAGAAATCGGGCTTATAAGAACTCCGTGATTTTAAATATAAATTAATTAATATTTTTAAAAATACAAATAATTAATTAAGAAGCATGTCCCCTTAAATACATATTATTTGCGTTTTTCAAATTTTTATTTATCTAAGAGTATCTAACCATCGATCACATCTCATTAGCTTTTTTGCCTTCGGGCTTGCAATTGCTTGGCATTGACTCTCTAGGCATCTCGGACTTCTCAATATGACAATTCTTAATATTCCAACTGCAACTTGTTTTCCTTTTTGTTGCTATTTTTTCTCCTCCTCAGAGTCGCCGGCGGCCAGTTGGCGACATTGGCGGACTGTCATAAGATTCACGTTTCGCCCGTAGTCGCTGCAGTTGGAGAATCCGAGAAATGTTAAAAGTGTGCATTTATGCCAAGTGGCATCTGAGGCGGCGTCGGGCAGTCAGTCGTTTACCTTCCTCCCCTTCCGCCCCCTATTCATCCAACTCTTCTTGGGGGTACTGCGTTTATTAATTAGCAGCCATCTCGAACTCGAAACCAAACTAAAGCGAATAAGGCCCAGAAAGTCACATTATGATACCCTGTTTTATCTTCTACAATGCTTAGTGAGTAATCATTTATACCGAACAAATATTTTTTAAATTTTAAAATTTTCATTTCCATTTGCAGGAGCTATGTGTTCATGCTTCACTCAAGCGTTTGATGTAATTTGCAGTTTATATATAATATGACAGCATTATCTTGTCTGAAAGGGTGATCAGTGTTTCGATTTCGAAGATAACCAATAATTCTCGTTTTTTCCTCAATTAAAAATCACAAACAGCATTTCAATCGTTGTCGTCTGCTACTGCCTCTGAAGTTGTGGTCGATGCAGGAAAAGAAAATTGTTGAAAAGCCGGCCACAGGTTGGTGTGCCGCATTGGCGACTGTTAAGTTGCAAGGAGTTTGCAGCTTGCCCCAGCCCGTGCTACATGTACTACTTTGGAAGTGATCTCTTTGAACCGCCTAAAAAATGGAAGTTAATCCCTTTGGCAGCTGCTTCCGAATTCGCAGCAGGCACAGCTCAAGAACGAGTTCAATCCCTTCTTGTGAGTTAATCCAGCGCAACTAATAAGCCGCAGAAGCCTGACTTAAATCCTTTTCCTGCCATTCCGGTACGTTTTCTTTCCCACATAAGCCGGTAAAGATGTTCCGTGGTCTATAAATCAAGACAATAAGCACGGAGCAGAGCCGAGCGCAGATTGCATGGCCACACCTTGAAAAAATAAGCAAAAGGATTTTATTTTCTTCAAAAGCCAGCACAAAAGGGGGGAAATCCAAGTTCCACTCCTTTCATTCCCTTCCTACGCCTCGGATCGGCTTAGTCCTTAAGTTCTATGCACGGGCATCTTCCAGACCATCCTTAAAAAACGAAGAATACGCAGGCTGCTCTAGTTTCCCTGCCACTTAGCGAGAACAGAAGAAAGATGGGATGAGTTCCCTCAAAGGACTGGAGAATGCTATTCATCTGGCAGTCTATTTTCGGGAAATTAAAATGTCTACTCCTACTATTTGTCTTCGAGGGCACGGCTCGCGTTTGGTACATCTTTGGGTTTTTTAGGGATTCCGAACATCCCTCCAGCTATCCAGACTATCTATCATATGACCCCATCCCCATGGCCGGATGGATGATGAATGTGCGCGTTTGGCGTCTCTAATTCAATTTATCTTAGACAAAGTCAACGTCTCTCTATACCTCCGCATAATGGATGTAATGACGGTGCGTAGAGCGATCTATGTTCCAGACGCAGATGTCCTTTGATTGTTTTTTAGGCGGCTGTTGTCAATGTCAGCGGAAAATAAAGTGCTAAGCTGGAGAACTGAATTGAGAAGATTTCGCTTAAAGCCAGCCCCTTATAAAGTTCGTTGTCTAAGTCATTTGTCTTTACAACATTTTGGAATCGTTTAGACGGGGAATCAAAATTCCGAAACCGTTTGGAAAAAAACTTAAGATATCCACCGCCCAGGGGAACATCCGTCAGCCCAGTCAATGCGAACAATTTTAATGTAAATATTTAAAACAACATGCCATGACTGTTGTACGATCATAATGAGCTCTGCTCTTCAACCTGTTAATGTTCCTAGTCAGTTAAAAATAGTGCAGGCGAGACAGTCATCTCTCTAGCTTTTATTCGCTGGGGAAAAAACTTGCCGGGAACCGAGTGGAAAACACGTTACCAGCTTTAATGCATCAATTAAATTTTTTTCTTTTAATTATTTGTATCTGCTGTTGCAGTTGGTGGCTTTTTGTTCCTGCTACTCCTGTCAGGCGACATGCTGCGCTCTGTTTGTTTTTCTACATTTACTTTTTGCACAAATTGTTGCCTGCTTGGGACATCTTGGAAGCTCGTGTTTAGTGTTTTTGAAAGCCCGGCCAACTCACTTGTCCACAGCTTCACTGTGTGTTTATTGATATGTGTTCATTATTGAATTCGTTGTGGTTCATGTCGGCTAAATCGGAGATACTCTTAATAAAGGGTGTCACCGAAAAATTAAAAATTAGCTAAATCCTTTGGAGTGTTTTAGAAAACCATTAAATTAATATATAAGTTTAAAATAAAACCACTTTCTAATTTTGTGATTAATTTGATTAAACAAAAATTCTTTTAAACGTTTACATGTTTTTTACTTACTATTGCCTCGTATTAACAACCCCATATCTAGGGTATTTCCCTATTCGACTATTAAACGCTTCTCCGTTTTTAAGCTTTGCTTTTGGTTTTTATTACCACTTTTTTTTTGCAGAATTGTTAATAAAAAGTCAATTAAGTTGGAAATACTTGTTGTGGACATCTGGCATTTCGCATTTCGTTAATGTGGGAAAATTCATATTATAAGTATTATTTTTTTAAATCGACTGCAGCAACAAAAGAATTTTAATGGTGAGTAGCTGTACATATCGTTTTAATAATATTTAATAAATATTGTTGTATTCAATGCCAGACAATTATTTGTTCCAAAACCCAAAATGCAGTTTTATTGAATTTCCTTGTCCACCCTACCACTTGGCCAAATTTCAATTTGCTCAGCTCCCGTGGACATTTCGCAATTTAACAATTACTCAATTCGGTTGCGCTCCCCAAGCTGGAAACCTACAGGCAACGCTTGTGTCATTAACATATCGCATCCTGTTGATCTGCACCACGATCCGCAGATCCCTGAACTGAAACCGAGACTTGACAAATATGCTTTCAGGTCTAATTATACCCAAGGAGCCAGACTGGATGAGCATGCTCAGTGAGCAGGAGCTGGCCATGTGACCCCGTTTCGGGGAGACCCCTTCGGCTTGCATCTGGTTGGTCTGTAATTACGCGAAATGAAAATGTGAATGTCAACTGGCGAGGGACAGTAAAGAAGGCAGTAAATTAAATTGTATTAACGTTTTTCGTATATCTGTACGTTATTTGCCTCGCGTTTTATTCGCGTGTGAACCAAAACTTTGTTTCCGAAGTGCTTAGCATCCGGGCCGAAAAAGAAACGTTGATTTAAAAACTTCAGAAGCGATGAAAACATTTCAATTTGGTTCACGCCCTTTCGCCAAGTTGTCTATGGGGAAGAACTCCTATCTGCCGTGATGATCAGGCCTTACAAGTCGTTAAAAATAGAAAAGAAAACATTTGCATATAAAGCAGGCACAAGTCGAAGTCTGTCACAAGTGTTTAGCATAACACGATTATTCATTTTTACAGCAGAGCTTGGAGTTTGGAGTTTGGAGTTACATCGAATTAGCAACTAATTTGTATTTGTGTGGCATCTCTCCTGCGGCCATGTTTTTGTAATTGGTTACGCCTGAAACCGTTCGGAACTTTGGCAACTCGACGCACCATTCCGAGCACGTAAGTGTTCAGTTGAATGAGAAAGAATCAGAAAGATGCAACTGAGGTATATCAAAGTCCTCCAAGTCGAAGGCGTCAAAGTGGCGCCAATTGCGCCCACATGCCATGCCATTTTCATTTACGGAATTATAAGTACAGCCAACTAATACAAGACAATTCCATAATGCAAGCAATTTCTCTGAAGCATTTCATTTCAGGGCATTTCCTCAGGTGGTTGGCTTGTTTATTTGTCCACAGCTGCTTTCATTGGGGAAATGCTTGCGTGTCCGTTCAGAATAGCTTGCAGGCTTACTGACTAATTATGATTTTATTAACATTTTTAGGCATGACATTTTGGCAAAACAGTGGGCACAAAAGTATACCCCTAGCCATTTTTGACATTGACTTTGTCTTTTAAAAATAATAATTACTTGAAAGTCTATGTCCGTATGGACAAATTTTGTAAGCTTAAAATGTATGATTTTTTATTGAATTTGTAACATCATAAAAGGAGATTATGTATTGTAAGAGTGAATATTACATCCATATTTACCTGAAAGTCCCCTCTCACGAACCATTGTGCAAAGTCATCGTATTATTTGGCTTGTGGTTATTAGAGCGTCTCTAGCTAATGACTGTTGGCATCTTGCTAAAAATGAGTTTCCCTGGGAATGGCAAATGAAATTCATAATTTATATGATAAAATATTAATGAACAATTAAATATTTCAGCAATCTTCCCAGGGCAGTCATTACAACTTTATAGACCCAGGGAAACATTTTCCTGTGACCTACGAAGTAAAAAACCCGAAAATTGCCAAGGCAACGAAAATAAAACAGAAATCTGCAAAATCTCTGTATAAATTAAGCATTAAATGCATGACATTACTGGGCCAGATAATTTCCATATAAATTATATACACTTATGTTCAACAACAAAAGGAGACTGCTTTCGATGCTGAAAAGCTGTTTACCCAGATGATGTCGCTGCCATTGAAGAGGTCCATGATGATGATGGCCACACTTCGGGCGACAATGTCTTCGCACCTCGCGGCCCTGCGTGGTCCAAACCAAACTTTCCTAAAGTGTGAACATCACACAAGACTTGCATCTGATCCCAGCTGGACACGCGCAAAAGAAAGTGCCAGGTCGGCGGAGCCTTCTGAGCACCCTGCGGACATGTAAAAGTGATTCGGGGTGTGGCGAAATCAGCGAGCGCCGGGCTTGGGCTTGGACTTGGACTTGGACTTGGTTTTGGGTCTGGGTCTTTGGGTCTGTTCCAGACCCGAGGTGGTGCCTCCGATGCTGATGATCGCGGTGGCAACAGTGACACCCCGGCGATTCCAACGTGTCGACGCTGATGACGACACTTTCTTTTTCTCCGTAAACAAAGCTTACACCGAGAAATACACATTTTTTTAATCTTGAAAAAACGGACAATGATATTATGATACGCAATGATATCAAGCTTTCGATGGTTCATTTTACTTTTATGTTTGTTCTTAGGTATGCGATTCAATACAATGTATAGTACATTGATTATAGCTTATAATCATAAAATACAGATCCTTAAATTTTAAAATCTGAAGTGGTCTGGAGTAATGTAATAATTACAATATATTTTATCTTTTAAGTTCAAAATGTTGTTTGTTTTAATATCAAAAATACTATCTATACAATTTTATGTTATACATATATGACGAAACCAGACGAATTTTCTTTCTGTGCGGACTTTGGCCAGCAGCAATTTGAGAATTCTCAAGGCGAAAGTCGCTCAGTGCGAAGTGCGTGTGCAGGGGGCGTGGCAGCAGCCTTCAACGTGTAGTGCAAATTATGAGGTGTTATGTCAATGCGGCCATCCCCAACCCCGCTGAGCCCCCAAGTTGTTCAACTTTTCGTGCGCCATGCTCGGCGGCGTTAAAGTGCCTGAAAATGCGCGTTAAAAGTCACACGACCAGGCGCAGATTGTGAAAGGTCTGCGCCAGGATGGCCGGTGCAAAATTAAATTGAAAACGCCCCATGAAAGGGAAACCACAGGGAAACGTAATTATCAGCTACTGAACACTGATTGCGACTGTCCAGCATGGAAAGCGTGGTAAATTGCCCAAAAGGAAATGACCCAGCAATTTTTTTACTTTGCAGAAACTTCAATAAAATGTATTATTACACATTTTTGGCTCCATACATTTGTGAAGATACATCATATTCCTAACAATTACTCCTTTAGCATATGTCTCAAACGCATTTATTTACAGCGTTCCCAATTTAAAAACCACCATGGTTTACTCATATATTTGTTTATCACTGCGTTAAAATAATTTATATTTGATTTTATTTTTGCCGTCTGACAGTCCGCGTTCGTCGAAAGATAGATTCAAATCAATTTGAAAATAACTTTGGGCCGGCCATCAGGGTTTTTCCTGGTCTCTAGGAAGCCTGGCCGAAAGCCAGTAGCCAGCTTGTGCATCTCCTGCTGTTTTGTAGTTATTGTTGCTATTGCCTTGCCTGTTGTTATTGACTTTACTTGCAGCGGCCGATGTTGCAGTTGCAACTTGCAGTGGCCGAGGTTGCCGCTGAATTTGAAGCTGCAACCATCATTGAAGCTGGTTCAATTTGTGGCCGTGCGGACGTGCGGCATTTTATGAAATTGCTTGTTGTTATTATTATTGTTATTATTAGTAGTATTATTTTATGTGCTTGCCTCTGCGCCTCCTGCAATGTCATTTGAAGCTTGGCGCTGGCGCTTGCCTTTTGCCACTTGCAACTTGCAACTCGGTTGCCGCCAAGCTCTCACGTCCTTCTCCACAAAAATATAAACATAACAATCATTACAAGTGGCTAGGCAGCCACTAGGCAGAAAGAAAAACAAAAACGAAAGCTGAACAAAAACTATTATTGGTATTGATGAGAATTATCTTGACTTCCTGCTCCGCTTGCTGGTTTTGTTGTTTTTGCTGCCACTCAGTGGCGTCTTAAGTGGCGCTAAATGCGTGCATTTAATATAATAAATCTTTTTCAGTTGGGCATTTTGTTTGCTGGGATTTTGTGCCGCTTTTTAAGCCATATTTTGTGTGGCCAGGCACGTACGCATTAAATTTTGAGTGGTGTGAAGTGAAAGGGTCGACAGCCTGTGGTAGCGGCTAGGCTGGAACGTTGACGCATAAGAAAGGCGATAAGTTTGGGATAGAGCTCTATTTTAAATCTTACAAATTCAGTAAAAGCTTATCTTATTGATAACTGCTCTGCTTTCACGGAGAATTGAATGGAGATTAATGGAGATTTTAATGTCCTCTAGCTAGTGTATGTGTATACTGTAATACTATACCATAATTATATTTTTAATTCATCACCCAATCTTAAAACAGTTACTAAAGCTAAATAGACTTCTTAGGTATTTAAAAAAAAACATACCCATATACTTTGACAATTTTACAATTACAACTCTTGGCTCGCCGCAAACCTTTCCAAAAATTTGTGAAATTCCAAATTTCCATGCAACCTATATCACGTTGACCTCATCTCTGGAAGCCTTTCGCAGGATACCCCGCAATTGATGGCCATACCCTGACAAAAGTTTGTGGCTTAAGTCTTTTGTTTTTCGCGGGTACGAATGGCATACCGTTAGATTCGGCGCCCATGCATCATCGGACCATCGAAACTGGCAACTCTTGTGGAAACACATTACACGGATGGAGGAGTAGTCGGGAAATATATGATGCCATTGTTGTGATATTTCACGCTGCTACAATCGGCGCGAATGTAAACAGAAGGCACATACGCACAATAGGCCAGTGGAGAAAATGTTTGCGCCTTTTGTTGCGTTTTTCCTTATTGATTTCTGTTTGTTTTGCCTCTTGGTCATAACTTTGGGCCAGCAGCAACATGAGGCGCAAATGTCAACGCATTGTCTTCAAGTTGCCATGAATGATGGTCAGGATTGCAATGGCAATGCACAGCAGCCGGGGAAACAGAAAGTCCCGTGAAATCAATTGAGTCACGTTGAAGATGTTCCGCTTTCGGGGCGTTTCCAGTGTTAACGTGCGATAAACGCCCTAAATATCTGCGACAACGATTAATTGTAGAGCAGCTGAGTGAATGAAATATAAAAAGGATGCTTAGAGATGCATTGGATAATGTAAAGGTGAATCCTCACTTTTAGTTTAAAAGGGAGCTAACTAAATACCACATTTTATTTTAATTAATTATTTTTAAAAGCACTTTTTCAAAATAATTAATGAATAATCTGGAAACGGTCATATACCTATGAGAAATGGAGATCACGAGCTTTTGGCAAAAAAAACTAAATACATAGATTAACATTGCAGATCTTAAACCCACATTCAAAACATATATTAATATACAAAGACTTTAAATAATAATGCAAAATATCAACTTATTTAAAAAGCTAGTAATAACCCAAACAGCATTTGGAATGGGCTTGATTTATGTTCTTGACCCCCAAGTGGTCTTATGAACAGGAAATATTTAGACCAAGACTGTCAGATCATTTCCCTTGAACTTTTCTGCTACTTTTCCAACTCCTCCGAACCGTCGGCATCTGCTAGTTGGATTGTCAGGCGAAGAACAAAAGACATACCAGCAGAAATAAACAAAAACCAAATTCAAAACAGTGGCAAATATTTACCAAGCCCCGTCCGGGTCCCCCTCAACTTGAGTTTCCTGGGAAATTGGCGCATGCTGTGCAGTGAGTCGCCGTCAGACGGACGTAACAATATTCCACATAGTCATGGCTAGAAATTGCGTTGCTTTTGTGTGCAGTTTTTCAGTTTTTCATTTTTTCGGTTTTCACGCCGTTTGCGACGTTTGCGATCAGCGATGAGGAGGCATTGCAGTTGCCACCGACTCACGCTGAGCCCCTTTGGACATCTCTTTATCTACGAGAAAACGAAAAAGCTGGGGGAAAAAGTGTCAACAACGTTTGGCAGCTACCGTTCTACGTTTGGTTTTTTTTCGCTTTCTTCATTTTTATTTCTGTGGCCAACAATTTTTGGCCGACAGCTTATCTGATCCCACTGAGTCATGCAATGCCTCTTGCCTTGCATTTGAATTATGGAGATGATAATGCGTTCAAATCGGGATTTGCATTCGCCGCAGTGCTCAATCCTGGCCAGAAACGCAACTCAAAGCTGGTCAATTAAGTGCCATGTACTGTCGGACATCACCAGCGCTCTGGACACGCTTACACTTCGCTTAATTGAGTTTATTAGCCTCTTACCTCTTGCCAGTGGCCAGTCGCCAGTGGCTAGTGGCCAGTGGCCTGAGAAACGAGCAAAAGTAAAAATATTTTCATATATACATTCGGTGCGGACAACGATCGGCTACCTTGCCGCTGAAGTAACGGTAACTTCAAAAATATTTCCTTTACAACTTGTCCAATTCTCCTGTCATGCTCGGTCTCCTTCAACTCCCCCAAAATCCCCCAATCGCCCTTCACCTGTTGGCCAAATTAATGACACTCGCTCACCGGGTTACATATTTGTGAAATGATAAAAAAGGAGAAGGAAAATGCAATTTCTGAAATAATTAAATATGAAGGCCAACATTTCTTTTGGGCCACGTCTCGAAGAAGGTTCTCACATGCTGCGGAAAGTTAAAATAACTCGCTTGTTCGTTTAATTTTTGGGTCAACATTTTATTTGCAATTAGCTGAGCAAAACATTTAAAATATGTAAATTGATTGCCGGTTTGTTGGTTTTTTAGGAGCTCAATTTTCAAGGGTTGGAAATAATAAGCGAGGGAATGAATATTATAGTGGGAAAATTAAATTATGACGGTTTCTTAAAATTAATTTCCATAAGGCTTTAGATCTGAATGAATTGATAATTTCATAATAACTGTACATAAAATTAGAAATATATTATTAGATCCATTTGTTAATAAATTTATTATTCGGAAAGAAAGTGCATACTTAAATCAATACTAACATTAATTGTCCTATTAGTTTTCATATATTCAAAACCTAAAACTTTTATATTATATACATAAGTTATTTACTAGTTGCTATAGAATACCTTGCAAAGATTCAGGAAAAAGCTGGGTCAATAACCAGGTCAGTTGAAAAACTTCAAGGGAAAAATGTCGGGTTGGCAACTCATTTGGAGCGACAAATTAATGAGTTCACTGTGGGCCAAGGAATGCTGCAAATAAGAAATAGACAAGACACTTGCCACTTGAACCCGTGCTCCCATTAAGTCTCAAACGGACACACATACAATTGCACGGCAGCTGCTTCTGAGATTAAAGCCGCCTTTGAGTGGCTGTTGGCCAAGACTAAGACTGAACTCGATGGGGAGAAAAGACTCTCACTAGGCACTTAAAAATTAACGCTTTTGACAGCCAAACGGACTTTCAAATACGCAGAGCCACATGAAATACAGAAAAAAAGAGCAATGAGCCTAAATGCCGCACCGACTTCCCGCTTAAAACTCTGGGGATTGTAACTCTGGGACGAAGCCAAAGCGCAACAAAGTGTCAATGCGGCTTTGAGACGAGTTTAACAAGATTGGCAGCGACGGCGGTGGAGATGGCCAGCGAGGCCAGAAGATTTTCTCATAAGGTGCAAAATCTCTCAACATCATAAAACCAAGAGTTGGCGATGTGAAGGGGGCTAACGATGCGGAGACAACAGAAACATGCACAGAGATGAGCATCCATAAAAACATACGCGAGTTGGATTTTGGTGTTACATATATTTTCCCCGAAGCTCCTAATTAGCCAAAGCCGGTTCTTTGGTGGTTTTTGGCTTTGGCTTTGGCTTTGGTTTTGGTTTTCTTTTTTCGGCTGCTGTGGTGGCCGTTTTATATTTTATTATTCTTGGGCCCAGCCCCCCTCTTGGAATAAACGAAAAACAATGGAGCACTAAAAATCTGGGGATAATAAATAAATTAGGTCTTTAACGATGACAAGAAGCAAGCTCAAGGAGGACTTGCAGTTTTAACATCTCAATTAAGTTGTTCAAGCTCATTGTTTTCAAATTTTTGGCTTAATTTTCGTATGGTTATGGCCGCTTTGTTTTTTTTTTGCTTATCTCATTTCAGTCAAAATTACGGAAATTCGTAAGCGGCCGTGGTAATTTCAATTTGAAAATGGTTTCATAAATGCCCAAATCAGGTTACTAACCCTACACTGGTGGTATACAGATCTTGCCCTTGCCGCTCGCATTGTAATCATGTCTTAATTAACTAATTAGCTAATTTGCAAACAATTAAGCTAACGCTGGAAAGGAAAACAGAAATCCTAAGAAATATTTCTGCAAAGTTGTCGAGTCATTTGATTGCAGATTGCAGATAGGAGATTGGACAGCAGCTGCCGGAGCTGAAAATATATTTATGGACAGTGAAATTGCTAGGAAAGTGAGGTGAGCAAACAGAAAATATTCCATTTAATGCATAACATAAATATTTGTACATCGAAAGAAAGAGTGAATGGGAGATGTTGGCACAAGAAAATGGAAATTAGTGTCTGAAAATAAAATGGAAAATGTTCGAATTGTGAGAATACGCAGAAGCACTTTCGAATATGCATTGGCAGATTGTGTTAGATTGTGTTAGCAAACATTTTGGGTGCTTAAGTAAATTATCTTTAAAATATTCTTAATTTCGTATATCATTAGAAACTGAAATCGGTTTTTCCATAAAAGCCTATGTCTGACTTTAGGCCCTATAAAATGTTAATTGCCGTAACCAACCCTTGTTCATCGATAGTTCCAGTTTTGCTTCGTTTTTATTTGGCGCTGAGACCCATTCATCAACTTTGAATAGTGTTGCAGAATTCAGTTCCCACGTTTCGCAAAAAAGAAACTGAAGAAAGGAAAATCTAAACTGTTTTATAACTGTACCAAACAAGAGCCATTCACTTCGGCCTGAGAACATTATGAGCTGTCCACCTGCAGCAAAGCAACATCGCACAAAAACCATAGTGGAAAGAAGATCTCTGTTGTTTTCACCCCCAAAAAAATTGGTTATGGAGGCCAAGAGAAAAGATCTACGCACTAAAACACGAGTACCTGCACGAAAAGCATTTCCAAACAATTGAGTTTTCGAAATGACAATTTTCCTTTATGGTAGTTGGAAGTTGGAACAATGCACTTGATGCCAGAGCCGGAGCTCTATTGCCGAGCATCCGAAAAAACGCTTTTTAATTACGAAAGAAAAAACAAGAGACGCAGCTGCAAAAAAAGGAACATGAAAAAATATTAAATTTTGGCGCCCCAAACTGAAAGTTCGTTGCCTGAGTCTTTCGTTTTTTGTACCCCTCCTTAGATGAAGGAAGCAGTTTTTTGGGGTCTCGATTTAACACTTCTCAGCTGACAAATGAGCAGCATATCCTGTTGATCCTGTTGCCAGGAAATAATTATAATGCTGTTGCAAGAAACAACATTAATTGCAAAAATAATTAAAAACTCATAAATTAGCACATGCAAAAGCAGGCCGAATAACAAAGTGCAAATTTAATTATGGCCTTCATTAATTAATTCATTAAGAAAGAGGAGGCAAGAGGTAGCCGCAGTGTTTTTGCCACTAGCTAAATCAATCAACGCCAAATACAGGCAATCGAGTGAGTCCCTAAGGACGTAATCTGATGGAGTTGCAACCGGTTTGTCTTCACTCCTTTTTGGCATCCTTAGAATACATTATGCAACTGCCAATGCCACCGACACCGGGAGGTGGACTCCTCTGTCCGCCCTTCAGCTTTCATAATTTATGGATTTTATATGGCGTCACATTCGCCCAGCCGCCGCCATGCGCTGACAGTTTTTGCCACTGTCGGACATTTTGACAGTTGCAGGTTGTCATCGTTCAGATCCGATCCCCATCCCTCCTTTTCACATCATCTGCTGGATCTGCTGCAATTGCAACTGACGCATTGCCAAAAATACGCATTCGTATTCGCATCTCAACTGCCCCTCCGCGGCGTCATAAACTCAACTGTCATTTCAATTTCCTCCGTGATCGGTGCAAGGTGCTCTGCATAAAGCAACCAGTCAAATGTATGATTAAGTAATATCCGAATGCCATAAAATTACCCTCTTCGAATCGAAAAAGAAGGTTTGTGGCTTAGGTCTTTTGTTGCTGAGTGAGTTTTCCCCCCGGCAGATAATTATGCGAACATTGCGTAATGAAGTTGATAAAAGCGGGGAATACGAGTTTGCGGCTGATAAGGCATACAAGATATATACTCAAGCTCAAAAGGGGTGGATATCTTAAAGGATCTTGACGCTTACCTTCCCATGAGAAACTTTTTGAATGGACCTGTTCCTGACAGTTGACTGTAAGGGATGCATAGCTTAATTTGCTATTTAATTTCATAACTGTGTTTTACCCTATTCTATAACGCCAACTTAATATGTATTTATGCAAATTATACTTTCTTACTTTAGTTGAGGGTAGCAAGAATGCACTAAAGGATTACCATAAATTAAAATAATTATATGCAAACATCTTAATTAACCACATTATCCAATGACCTGGTTAAGTTACCTGGAGTCTATTTCGTATTAACTTAAAAAGCAAATGTTTGCGTTTAAAAATAATCTTTAAACTGTAAACATTTCTTATAAACAAAGGTGTTGATACTCACACCTTCTGATATTCTCACACTGTTTTAGTTTAATTGTATATATTAGCAAAGAAAACTCTTTCAGCTGCCTTTGCATCTGCCCCAAATGACTAATTTTAACCCTTTTTTGTGCTTAAAATGTTGATGAATAGATAATGAATTATAAAAAATGGTCAGAACATGTTTAATTAGTACCTACGAACAGAACCCGTTCTTAAGACCCCTTTCTCCGATTTCGAAAGAAAGGCAGCTGCTAAAGAAGTGCTAATGCCAACTACCATCAGTGGATAATATCGAGTGGCTAAAAATGAAGTTAAAAAAAAAACAATTAAAATGCAATTTCGTGCAAATCCATTCCGAGGCGAGCTAATGCAGCTGCAACAAGCTTGGAACCTGTTGCAGATGTCTATCCGTCGCTGGCCGCTCATTAAGTTTATTAATTTCTGATATCAAGACAGTTAAATTTAGTTTGCTTCGCATTTGTGTCGCCTGCCACACGCAACAGAAAGCGGTGAGCATGAACCGTGACCAGTTTTCCCCGAAAAAATATATCCAAAAATACAAAACAATAAAACCCCAACCCCGAGAAGAACTTCTTCAACCCTTGCGGATGAACTACGAGCGTTAAATTTTCAACTTGGCGTGCCCCACATCACTTCTCCGCAGTCCATTCGATTTCTACGCTTTCTACACTCACATCTTTCCCTCATATCTTTCGCTGTGTTCGTGAACAGGTGTAATGATTTTTGGTTTTGCACCTTGACTTTCTGCTTCCGTTTCAGTTCGAGCGAGGCTTGTCGATAAGTTTTTGGCTTGGGGTAATTTGTGTGCATTTACTTCCTCGCCAACAAACTTCCGTATAGGCTGTCCTTTATGTCTTTCGCAACTTCCCCTGCTTCATCAGCCAGGCGATGTTCACATTCTGCACATTGGGTTGCTCTGACAAAGCAATCACTTTGATTTTACATTTCAATTATCTTAAAAATAATTTATTAACCTACCCGATTCTTTACGACGCTTGTGGTCTTCAGATTCTGCCTTAACACAGTGGGCCAGATAAAAATGCAGCAATGGCACCACAATCAGCAATTTGGGAAACGTTCGCCAAGTAATCCTCATTTTAATAATCTTCCTACTATATCGATTTCTAAATATTTTTATATTTTTTTGTATAATTTAAATTACAGCCTACTTTTTTCCCATTTAGGAACACCCTGTAACGCTTCCTCCTTTTTCTTAATTGTTACAATTTTTGCTAAGCACTTTATTAGCCCAAGACTCGCATATGAATAAAGCTGCGAGAAAGTTCGATATGTTTTTAATATAATAAAATTTGTATATACATATTACATATATATACTATTATTAAAGAATTCTTATTTACGAATTGAAATGTTATATTTACATATATTAATATTGCTTATACCTTGTTTATAATTGTTATGTTTATTATATTTTGAATCTATATTTTTTGTTACATCTAGAATCCGATCTGATTCTGTAATATGTATTTTATGTAAAAAATTAATCGCATTTGCTTTGTACCAAATTATTACTTGCAGTGTAAAAGGATATTTTGTAATATAACCGCAAGGCAACTTCCTCAATATCAATCATTACGCTCGGCTATATTACCAACCCCTTGGCCATATTTATGCCTTGGCTTTCTTCATAAAGCATATTTAGTGTGTAATGTGCGTTGTCCCCGAAACAAAGTTTCCGTTTTATATTATATTTATTTTTCGGTAAGCTGCAATTTTCAGGTGTTAGCCGAGAGCTTCCAGCCAACTGGCCATCGAAATTCAGCTCAACCCTTTCATTAAAGAGGAAACCAAAATGATATATTTAATCCGTTCGGTCGTTGGGTCAGTGAAGCGTATGCTTGTCTCGGAGCCACGGCGACAATGACAGCGAATGATAAACCTGATATGGAACACACTTAAGGGCTCAACTTGGGTAATCTGCAGTTTGCTCGAGTAGAAACAGCAGCTAAAGCAGCGCCAACTGGAGAACCACGCAGCCAAAATGAAAACTGCAGGCAACTCAGCAGCAGATCCGAGGGGTATAAGTCTGCATGGTGTGGTATATCGCCGGAGATCGCAGATCGTTTCCAGTCGTGCAGGTGGATTTCTCAAGTGGCTGCGTCCGCTTTCTGGACTCCGTCTCCCTCCGTCTTCCTCTGTCTCCCGCTTTCCGTCTCGCCACATCCCTCTGCGTCAGCTGATTCTCGGAGCAACTCGCAACTTCTCGGAGGTAATAGATACATCTGTATTGGCCTCGTTCTTGGTTCGAAGTGAATCACGTGCATCTAAGAATAAAGGGTTGGCTTGACGATTGCCAGATGTTATTTAAGAAGCCCAATAAAAATAAACTGCTCTAACACTTCTTCTGAACCAGAAAATAGAGCTTGCTAGATGAATTGGAATTTTTCTAATACACAAAATATACATTTTAAACAAAGATATATAAAATAATGCGCAAAATAGATACACTAAACTTCGTGTTAAAAATACAAAATGTTTCTTTAAATACTCTACAAAATACAATTTGGAACCTACAAATCTTAATAACATTTTATATTAAAATATATAAGAAAAATGATTTATTTTAATGAGCTTGTCGTAAATCAATTCTATCGCTTGAAATCGGAACCTAGTCGAATTTCTTAATTTGGATTGGCAGCTTTATCCCCAAATCCTGAATACGTTCCTCTTTAGCGCAATCCGAATGTGATATCCATAAAAATGTCTCCTAAAAATCACCAAAAAAGTAGTAAATGTCAGTTCAGCGGAGACACGAGCCCCAGACCCAAAAGACTAGTGGCATTCGTCACTGGCATTATGCATGCTTGCTTAAGAATTTCCACGGAGATCCTTGAGGAGTTTCCTCCATGGCGACTGCAACAGCAGGGGGAATTGCAATTGTGTGTGGTGTCAAAAGTCGCACAGCAATCCATCAATTTAACAGCCATGGAAAATCAACACAATGCCAAGCAATTGTATGAAATATGTCAGTCAAAAGAAGAAAAAAATAACTCGGAGCAGGACAAAGGACACAGTAGTCGTCACAGTTTGGGGTGGAAGTAAGAAATGCCAATGCGAATAAGAAACAGAATGATTTCCTTTTCCTTTGACTTCTTGGCTTGTTTTCAGGGGGGACAAGATACCACAAAGGAAATACTCACATTTATACGGAAATGTGTGTCCTTTGTGGCATGTTGAGCAATGTTAACACACAGTAGCTCGGCAAACTTTAAGCTGTTCAAACATTTAGTCAGAGCAGCTGGCTCCAGTGTCAACAAACTCTCACTGTCCTCGGTTTTTGGTTTTCCACCTTTTTTGTATCTGTCTATGCCCCAACGCGTGCCATATGCCCACATGCCCGGGCATCCAGAATGTCAACTGCAGTCTGTGTAATTAAAAACCGATCGCTGCACGCTGATCATTTATTTATGCATGCCCCAAAACCCAAAATCAACTTTCAACCTGCTGCTGCTGACCAGATTTTGATTGGCTTCGCGGCCCAAAAGGCAAAACAAAGGCACAGTAAAATAAAACCAAATCCTTTTTTCTGGGCAGCCGGTGACCATCAGGCTTCATTTCGCGTCTGCTTCCCATTTTTTCGTACTTGCTTTAATTTTTTGCAGTTTTTCGTGTGTGGCATGAACGAGCGACAACATGCCACAAACATTCCACACGATAAATAAAAGCAGTAAAACTTAAGCTGCTCCTTAAAATAATGTTTCGCCACGCTCTCTTTGAATGCGTATAATTTTCTTAATGTCGATTAAATATTATGGTAGGGTTGAGTTAAGGCGGGCAGAAACCCTCTTTAAAACAGAGGTATTAAAAAGTTTATGAAAAATGGGGAATTTAAAGTATGATTGCTTTTTGTCGTGTTTCATTGCATTTTAGGAATATAGCTCATATTCACATTACAAGTTGAATAAACAATGACTTTTATTAAATATTTCAATTCTACTTTGCCTTTTCAGATATATTGTAAAGTTGGAAGATATCTTCTCCAAAATGGTTTATGGTAAGAAAATACATTTCTATTAATGATATCCTACAATGCAACGCAAATTTGCGTTTCAGGATTAAAAAATAGGGGATGGGATTAGTTCAATACTGTGTCAGAAAATGTTATTGGGAAATATATGTTTCTGAATATGCGACAACTATTGTGTTTCAGATAAATTTAGTCTTAAACAGCATGAGTTTCCGGACTATTAAATATCCGTGACTAAGTCAAGGGTATTGCGAGGGAAAAATTAGTTTTGTCTCGACAGCGTGTCCAAAATGTTTTTAATACATCGATTAAAGTTGGCTTCACAAATAAAATGAAGAAACTCAGCCGTTTCTCTTGGTTAGAGTAGGTGTGTCAACGGACGGACGGACATGACCAGATCATTCGGTTAGTGATCCTGATCCTATATATGTATGTGTTCTACTCTTTTAAACGAATTCAGTCTACTGTTCTAAGGGGTTTAAGAAATTTGCATTATATTCTGGAAAATTAGTCTACCCAAAGAAATTAAGAAGGAAAAAAGCGACAGTTCGATATTCCTATTAACCATTGCCACTGCTCATTAGCCCATAAGACATGGGCGGTTTTGCATAAAAATCGTATAAAGAATCCAGCTACGAATACAAATAAGCAATAATCAAACTAGACAAAATCGATGGAAATCGCCAATGGGCATTGACATTATTTGAACGCTTTTAAATCGTTGGCTGTTGGCCAACTCTGAGAATTCTCTGAAAATCACACCTTGGTCAGAGCATGGTTGGAATAAAGATTTCTATAAAAATTGGCAAGGCAGCAGACCGATTTTAATCATCAACGCAGATACCATAGCCAACAGATCCTTGTCTAGAAAAAGGATACATGGTCTGGCTGTGTTGTGATTGCCACCATTTTGGAGGAAACCCAGAGCAGCTGCCAGGTCAGGAACAGAACAAAAGTAAATCTCTCCTGAATGTTAAAAAAAGGAAAAATCCATCCATTTGGGCTAGTGCAGCCTGTTGCACTCAGGATGCTGCTGATCCTCCGGTTCTATCCAAGTACCTGCTGCGACCACCAACTGCCAGCCCTCAGAGATTGGTTTCATTTGTTGCACATCCCTACTACCTACTCGAATATTGAAACACCGAAATCCCCTTGGCAATCTGTTGCTCTTGCACATGTCTCTGATTCCCGTCGAGCGTAAAAAAGGTGGCGGACCGAATTCGATGCCCGGCAAGGTGTTCCACTGACCCTCCGAAGACTTGGAGTGATTTTTGTTTTCGCGGAATGCTCGATGCAATGAAGGAAAATTCCAGCACATGGCTCTGCATTTGCAGGGGAAACCTCGATAGGAAATCGCTGTAACGAGAGTAGTCGCTGTGGATAGAGTAAGCCCTCAAGGTGTTCTTGGCATTGAAGTGGATTTCCCTAGGAACTCCTATAAATTTCCCAAAACATTAAACTTCAAAGAACCATTTCTATGATGGAAAAGTGTTCTTAGGTTAATTGAAAATGTCTATTTCTTACTGTCAATTAGTTTTCCGTTCTAATGTTTTATTCTTTGAATCACATAACAGCTTAATTCAGTTTTGAATTATTTAATAATACCCTTGCAAACTGAACATACATATTCACAAAAATGGACACCTTTCAATTTTTCTTCGATAAGTCGCCAATCTAAATGTGGTTGTCGTTGCCGCCCACCACCTGCTAATAAAGTTGTCATTTCTGCACGATTGAGCAAACATTTGCGAGCGGCTGCGCAGGGGAACCCCCCATGAGACAGCACGTAGAGCAAAATGGCCAACAATTACCGGCAGCAGCGTAGTCTGAGAGTCATTACAGTGGCCAGAGCCCAAGTTGGCCATAACAAGCAAGTGGCGCTCTATAATCATAGTCCCAACATGGATCTCCATCGAGATGGAGATAGAGATGGAGATGGGGACTCAGATGGAGTTGCCCGCACTGGCACTCTAAATCAATTAACAGGCACATCAAAAGTGTTGAAAACTGGAGCAGGCGATGGATAGAGAAGTAAAGTGAGTCTCATGGAGAGGGGCCCATGGGAAAGTGAGGTGCAACATGTCCGTCTCACTGGCAACTGACATTGAAGGCTAATCAGCATGCAAATAATGTTGCCGCCCCTCCGCCTCAAGATTAAAAAGCCATGTGGCAAGCCATGTATAGCCACCGTGAAGTGTAACATCGGGCGATGATGGAGGCTCTGGGGCCGGGCTCTACGTGATGGAGCTGTGTGGCAAACCAGTTACAGTTTCCGAGATTGCCCAGTTTGCCGAGTGAAATGAATTTGTTAACACCTAGCCAAAACGAGGCAGGCGTGCCACGCCAACCAGCGATAATTAAGTATGCGTCACGTTGAAAATCTGAAGGAGCTCCTTCTCGTACGGATTATTTGCCCGGCCCATTAGCGGACAGGCGCAATATTTTGGTGTAATTACGCCGGGTCCTCCCCTCGGACACGATGTCTTCATTAGGCCAAGTGTACTGGCCATCATCGTAATTGTAATGTCAATGGCATTGTTATTGTTATGATTGCGGCCCCAACTAGTTTGTTTGTTTGTCTCCTTGATTGGCATTCACTTGCCACATTCAGATTGAGATCTCCGGGAAAACTGTAGCAGCAGGTTTTTCACTTTTTCACTTTTATTTATGATGAAGATGTCAATCGCGGATGAGTGGTCCGTCAGTGTCGGCATTTGTTTGGCTTACCAATTCGCTTCTACTGCTAACTGGGCCTGTCAGCATTTGAGCCGCGATAGTTGGTGAGGGACGACTTTTTTTAGTTTTGCGCCTGGGAAAGTTTCCCCACTCACGCAGACATCAAAGGGGGGACATAGGAAAGTTATAGACTCGTTAGCGAAATCTTCGGTGAGAATTAGGTTGGGGCAAATGAAGAAATTGAGTTCTTAGGAAACAAATTGTAAATACAATGCGCAAATACATATTTATTTATCAAGAATATTACCATGCCAAGTTGTGTGTAATAACAATAAATGTTATTTATTTAAAAGTCTATGTTCTTAGTAGCTTTAATTACACCAAATATATTACTTTAAAGTTAGCTATATTTTTAAAAAACCCCTTAAAAACGACCAAAACTCAAAATGCCAAGAAAAGTTGTTGAACTCCTACACTCATTACACCCAATTCCCCTCTCCACCCTCTAAGTGGCTTAAACATTTCCGAAATGCAAAACATCAACGATAAACAACAACTTTTACGACCGAATTTCATTGAACGTTGCCACAAATTGAGGAGGCGAGACGCAGACGGCGGCTACCTTGGCTCACACACACACGTGTACCGACTGCCAAATCAGAGTCAATCCCAGCCGCTAAAAACGGTAGTCCAGAAAGCATCTTGGCCAAGAAAAGGAGCTGCGTACGTGTCACCAAGCTACCAAGCTACCAACCCACCAAGCCACAAAGCACCACCATCGCACTCACGAACTCGGTTGTGCTGGGGCGGGCGATTGTCACCATTACCATTACCATTATTACCATTACCATTACCATTACCTTCTCCACTACCATTACGATCAGGGAGACGAGCGGGAGACCCGGGTTTTGGGCTCAGACCGGGAGCTCGTCTTCAGCTCCAAAACTCCCGTCCGATTCGGGCGTGCGGCTATTTGATGTCAAAATAATTGTTAAGCCGGCGAGCAGTCCCAATTCTGAATACCCTTCGAACTCAGTATTTTCCAAAAAAAAAATATATATATATATAAATAAAAAAAACAATATAACAAACTAACCAAAATATAGATGTTCATACTGTGTGCAGATTGTAAACTCGTTGTTTTGGTTGTTAAATACGCACTTTTGTTTTCTGATTTGTTCTTAAATAAACTATTTTCTCTCTTTCAAAGGGCATTTGAGCTTCGTCCTTGGCAATGCACCTGGAATGCCATTTTATTTATTTTATTTTGATTGTATTTTGGAAGAAGAGCTTCGTCAGCCTGGTTAGCCAGTAGATATTTACGAGTAGCTGTTGCACTGGAAACGTGACAAGCTTATGAAGATTTATGGGGTTCAGGAGGCAGGCGAAGACGGCGGCATTCGACATTGTCGCCATTTCCATTCTCACGATCGGTGTTCGATCGACAGTTCTTTATGGACTCCGCACTCCCCATAGCCGCCCACTTCCCTTACCCTTACCCACCGTACTCCACTCGGCCCCAACAAATTTGGTGGATTTGTTTAATTTAAGTACAATGTACGTGTTATCATTGGTCGCTCGGGCATTGATTTTTAATTTGTTCATTAAAAGGCAATAATCACGCCCTGTCGCAGGATCGCTTCCCAGCCTCGAAGCGGATGACTCGTTGCTGCCTTTGTATACTAATTTGATTGCGACAAAATATGGCACATTAAATTCATCAATTTATATTTATTCGCTGTGCATAATTTGATACCATCTGTGGGCTTGATACATTTAATTTCGGTACTCGAGTTTAATCAGGCATGCAGTTGGGGTTTTTGGCGCAATAAATTCGCATCGGGCATTTCAATGGCCTGAACTGCTCCATTTTCGTGCGGTTTTGGCCAAATGCAAATGGCCAGATTGTGATGGGAATGCAAATCGCTCTAAAGTGGCGCTGGCCATTGCCGTGAGTCAGCTCTTCGATTAGTGGAAGTCATTGGATATCTTTTATTATGGATGTTCGTCAAATACACAAGTCTTCGCTAGGAATGAATGCTTATTTACTACGAATATAGTTCCTCATCATCCCAAACTTTATTCCATTTGATGGACTATCCATGTGTCCCCCTTTCCCGCGTACTTCTCTACATTTATTTATTTTAAGCCAAGCAAAATGTTTTACATGGTTTTCTTGCTCTATATTTATCTAAGAAATAAGAAATTCCAACAGTTGTCTGATGCCGCCACCTTTCTGTGATTACCTCTAGCTATTTGCCCTCCTGCACACATTCAATCAGAATCGAAATCTTCCCACATGTCGGCAGGTTCGATTGCCGTTAGGACTTAGCATATTCCCAGCCATCGGCGGTGCATCAGGGACCGTCCTCATTAGGCATGCACAGCGGCTTGGCGGACACATGTTTGACATTATCAAACCGCAGCATCCTCCTTTGAGCCATGCTTAATGCTCTTCGCACATGCCGGACTCGAAAGAAAATAAAAAACCATACCGACATGCTGGATGGGAGCAGTAAAAATGGAAATAAATTCAAAAACAGGCCGGGAACAGTTGTGATTTCGGGAGTGCAGGCACAACTGTTGCACACAACTGGAATCGGAGGCTGGAATCGGGACTGCTGTTATTTCCGCTTTCAGATTTCTGTTTTTCGCATTCTCATTCTTATTTTTCTGGATTTGTTTTCGTTCTGGCAGCCAGAACCGCGGCCCTTGCTTCCGCATCCTTACAACGAGCCTCTCCGGATCCTTGGAACGCATCTGTCGATGGTAGTGACAGGTACACCGAGTTTTTCACTCGGTACCTACGCATCTTTTGTCCGACGATCCAAATCGGAATCGTTCGCTTCCTATTTCCTTTTTCTTCATTTTTTGCCAAACCGGAAGTTTTTGTGTCTTTGGCAAACTCCAATCATTAGGGGATCATGGATTTCGGCAAATTACAACGGGCGGGTCAGAGATTTTCCCAGGAAACTATCGGTTACAGGTTCAGAAAGGTTGCGAACAGGTCTACTACCTTTAGAATTTTCATTTCAGCAAATTTGCATGATCGGAAGGAAGTCGTTTGCTCTTTTGAGTTGGAAGATGACACCCACAGATATTTGTTTACGAATGCACTTATAATTGGATGGGAGTGTTGGATTAAGGGAATTACAAGGATTGGCAGGGACATTTATGGAAATTCAAATGAACAAAGAATCGCTATCGGAAGGGGAAGGATGTGAAGACATCTTTTACAATGAACTAGCCTAGGTATTGGTTGAATCGAATAAAATATATAGAGAGGAATGTGGCCAGTTGAAATACTGAAAAAAATGAAAAATATACCTTATTTTAGCAACAAAAATAATAGGGCACAACAACTAAAATATATTCGATGTTATGTACCCATTCTCAGTATTAAGTATCTTAAACTTCCTATAGTTTTACGATGCCACATACAAAGTAATCAATTTTATTTTCATGTCTTAATTTCGTCTGCTTAAAGTATAAGTAAGAAACACCAGCGAGCTCATGTCTCGGGCAGCAACAATTGAAATCAAGATAAGCCCGAGCAACAGGATAAAGCTGCAGGACAGCCATAAAGTAGGGACACAATGCATGGAGAATTATGCTATAAATTATACAATGCACATTGCAACATTTTAAATGCCGGCTGCCAGGGGCCGGCTGCTGGCCAGGACGAAATCGTGAGCAGGACAATGGGGCAGGACTACCTGCCTTGCTCTTCGCCTCTTCCTTGAACCTGCCGATGGTTATCGCCGTCTTAAAGCGTCTCAAATGAGTCCAGCAGCGTCTTCTTTTCTGTTGGCAGCGTGACGAGCGATTAGAGATTAGGACTTGGACAAGGACAAGGACGAAACTACAGGACGTGGTCAGACCGGGTCGGGGCTGGATACGCCTAAATGTGTGTTTTTTCACCTGAGCGTTTCCATAAAAAAGGAAAACAAATTTCTTGCTGATGTCGATCAGCTCAGACATTAGGAATTTCCTTGGAATCGCACTGGACACAATTGATTTTGTTCTTGACCAATTGGAATTCATTTTTAATTTTTTGATAAGAAATTGATAAGTTATGATCCATGAAAATTGTGAAGAAATCATGTCTAAGGACCCCTTTAATAGCGATAAGGTGTTATTCCTGGAATGAACTCGTGGTTGCTCTGGACAAGAAGATGTAGTGCTGAGTGCTGTGCAGAACAAAAAAAAAATTTAATTTCTATATCATTTTTTTTATAAATTAATGAATAAAGGGAAATAATACGTTTCAAGCTAAAATTTTTTGAATTAATACACAACTGCATTTAATTTCCAAGAACAAAAGCGTGTATTTATCTTGTGCTACAACTGGTAGTTAATAAAATTTTATTTTAATAACCAGGCTAACCTTCCTTTTAACAAAACTTGAAAAATAAAACATTGTATGAATAGGCCCTCGGTTTAAATGTAGATTCAGCATAATCGCACTCTTTCATAAGACGAAATGGGGAGCTGATTTGCAACATAAGCCCTTTAAAACCATCTGCCAAAACCATTTCCCCTATTTAATCGAGATCCAAACAGTTGCAAAATTGTCAAAGGCCTTTGAGCAAATACAGGCACCGTATCAAAATTTAGACAACAATGAAAGGATTGCCCAGGACTACAGGATAATCCTGGCATTGTGCGATAGGCTTGCGTCAAACGGTGGCAATTGTCAACTGGCTGGCATACCGAAAGGATTGGCAAAAGCCAAATATTGTCAAAAACTGAATTGAAATATAAAATTGAGAGGTGGAGCGGAGACATCTGCTGGCGGAGGACATTATGTGGGCGCAGGACAATATGTTAATTGACGGCAGCTGAGCCGCAGGAAATAGACTAAAAAATATGAAATCATTTTTTCCCCATTCTTCGTACTTGCTGGCCACGTTTTTTGTTAGTTCCATGTTGGGACTACGCACGCTCCAAGGATGAAATGACAGGACGATCATTGCCAGTGACAGCTGCCTTCGGTGGAAGGAGCACATGCCGCACATGCAACTAAAGCAGGATACGCATATCCTGCGTGTGCCTTACCAAATTGAGAGATTTTTTCTATTAAAAAACAACGAAGAAATTTTCGTAGGCGGGGAAGGACACGCGCTCCGCTTGACCTTGACATTGTTCCTAGATGACAGGCGAGTCCTTTCTCGAGGACTGTACAGAATACAGAGCATGAAGAGCACATGTACAGCCTGCTCCGCTTCTCCTTTCACTGGCAGCAAAAGTACTTACCAAGCGATAAATTGCATATACTATTCTAGATTCCATAGACATATCTATCAAATCAGTATTTATTTGTGAAAAAAGATTGAATGCCAATAAAATATGCTTTCTAATTTCATTAATATAGTTTTCTTTTAGGGTTAAAGACGCCATTTGCGATTAATAATACGAACTTACATTTCAAACTGCACTTTTTATTTATACAAATTCTCCTAATCAGTAGAATTTTACCATTTTGCTTAGCAATATTTCCCTCAGTGCATACTACGTTTTTTAATGTTACTGCTTACTTTTTGTAAGTATCCTGTTCCAAGAGGTCCTGCGTGCGTACGGCAGCAACAGCAACAATACCAAGAAGACGAACAACGAGAAGACGAGGCATAAAAAGAAGAGGAGAATTGAGAAAAAATTGAGCGGGGCAGATGTTTCCTCAACAGGCTGCAAGGAGCGTACATAACACCACGCATGATCAGTTCTCGTCCTTCGGGCAGCTACTTTTTTTATGGCTTGGAGCATTGTCCTCCACGCACAACGCACAATGCTGGCAGACTTCTTTCTCTTTTCCATTTTCTTTTATGTTAAAAAACAAATCCTATTCCGTTGAAAGGAATCAAGGAGTCATCGTCGAAGGATAGAGCTCGACCAGCGGGGGATTATTCTAGAAAAGTGCGGGTGCCTGGAGAACTGGATAGAAGCTTACTTTCTTGCCTTGCCATGCGATGATTCAATGCTTCTGGAAATAAACCATTCTAGGTTCTTATTTCATATTCAATTCAGGTGGCCCCGGCTCATGCTGGTCAACTTTGGTTAATTTTAAGACATGAGTAATCGAAGTAGAGTCGGAGTAGCGAATAACAGCAATTGGTCGGTTTGCTTTTAAAAAAACGATTTCAGGCTTAAGACATACAAGATTTTCGCGGGTTAAAAAAGCATTAGGTATTTAACATTAGAAACTGCGTTCTACTATCTTTCGCTATATTTTAACCCTTTTATTTGAGTAATAAATATTTTCAAGCTTTCTCTAGAGCTTGCTTTGCGGGAACATAATATTTATTAATAATAAAGGGGAAATATAATTTTCTGGTATTTCATGTAGACTCTTAAGTCCCCAATAAAAGAGACTTCAATATCCCGGTTTTTTTCCTAATAATCGTATGTTTGCATTGCTACAAGAATAGACAATAAGCCCCATTTAAGAAATTCGACATGGATTCATTACCAGCTGTATTTGTATCTAGCGCCCCCACATTGTTTGCCGATAGCAAAATATGCAACTGAATTAACCCATAGATGCCAAGGGCACAAATTGCCATCATTTACCTATATACATATCCACCTTTTATACAATTCAACCCATCCATCGATCGATTGAAATTTTTGCAGCTTGTCTGTGACATTTGCCGATTGTTCACTCCCGTTGAATTTTACGCAAACATGACAGGGAAATGTTTATTCTTGTGCATTGAGAATAGAAGTCCTTTCACTGAAATGCTCCAGATTGATTTGTCACATTTTATGTTTTGCACCAACGAAAGGGTTGGATATGTTTGTACAATTAGATTGAAAGGTTTAAATGTTGATTTCAAGTCAGGGAAATACATCTGCCTATCCTACATTTTGAGTACTCAATTCCCCTCAACTAAGATACGTGATATTGGACCAAATCCTTTCTGAGAACAGTTCTTTTATATTGGCGTAAATCCCCATCATATACCGATTCACACTTAAGCGTGATTTTTTAACGCAAGCAAGGCGAGTGTGTGAAGGTTTTTCCGGGTATTACCCACTCACCGCTTTCATGTTGTGCAATAGGCCAGAGTTGAGGTAAAGTACATCTGTTCTGGCCACTTCATTTGACCTCGACCGAATGCAAATACCTCAGAACAGTAGGTGGGCCGAAAACAAATTATCCCTGGCGTTGGCTTTGGCCAGCAGGTTCAGTGCGTTCCACCTTTGTTTGCCGTAGTTTTGGTCCTGTTCCCTATTTGATCCTGCCTGTTGCTCTCCTTTGTTTCCAGTCCGCTTGCAGCTGTCCGGCTCTTTGAAAATATTTGCATATGTGCACGCACTGTGGGTGTTTCTGGCCAAACAATGGGCCACCTCAGCATAGTCGGTATTTCACGCATCACCTGCCCCGCCCGACTCACCAACTCCGACAATGGCACGTGCTTTGTGGCCGAACTGACCTTTGGCTGGCTTAGATATTTGCCAGGACATTTGAGCCAGGAGCCGGAATTACGTTTTTAAATCCTCTCGTTTGGCCTTCCTGCAGATCTACAGCTAAAGATATGCTCTAATTAGCAAGCAAGGTTGTTTATCGTAAATCCAGACGTTGTAACTGGGGGATTTCGATGCTAAGTCTCCTTATCGATCGAGAACTTAAAGCCTTCCCATTGATACTTGTTTCGATAAAAGGGATCATGGCAAATTTAAAAAATAAATGGAAAATTCGAAGGTTGGTTTCCTTTTACAAACTGACTCTTTTCTTTAATGAATATAATACAATGTAAAAATCTCAGGGTGCAAAATAAAACTATATAGGTAAACTCATGCTAAGATAATATCTTTTAACGCACTCATTTATTAAATTCACATCTTTGATCGCAAACTATAGACAAGATTCGGGGAATCTCCCGCATAGATGAAGTTCTTAATATATCCTGTCCTCTATCTCTGACCAGCCAACCATGATTCAAAATTCCATTCACCGATGCTCAGTCTTTCAACGCATCGCAATCAACAAGACCCAATAAGTTTTCCCTCTTCACGAGGATTTATCTCTTGCATTTTCTGCGATTCCATATTTTGACACCATTAAATGAAGATTTTTGGTTAGCCGAGCTGCGCAGACTCCGTGCGTCGTAATAAATTTTATATAAATTTGACAAAATGAATCAAAACAATGGGCCAAGATGCAAGGACACGCACGCCGCGCTGAACAAAACGCGCGACGACAGAGCGGTACAATGGGCTCCGAAGCACTCGAAACCGGACAAAAGGCGAAGGACGAAGGACGAAGTACCAAGGAGCGAGTGATAAGGCCAAGAAAAGGCCGTCCAGCCAGCACCTGGTGTCAGTCGGCGTAGTTTACGACTAAGATGAAGCCGCTGCAAGGACGATCCCTAGTACAGTTGACGCTCCTTGCTGAGCGGAAAGTATCTCAGAAGTCGAGCTGAGCACGTGCCCTTTGCTAGGCGTTTGTTTCACTTAGAGAAGCAGAGCAAGCGGCAGGGCAATGGAAATGGAGGTCACTCCGGCGCAGATGCCATCTCGAATCGATTCTCGGATACAGATACAGCTCAATTTAATTTCAGACTAAACCCTTTCAGGATCAGTCACACTCAGAAGAAAGACGCATTTATTCGGCTTTTACAAAAACAGACCCAAAACTTAATGTATTACATAGATACTATTCAGTTTAAACCAATATAAATTTCCAACAGCGCGAATTATTAAAATCAATTAAACAATGCTCTTCATTTCAACTTTTTCGAGTGTAGGGAAAACGTCTGCCGCTGGCTCTAGCCGGCTGGTCAAGGGAGAGAGAGAGAGAGAGAGAGAGAGAGAGAGATCCAAGACTCCAGGTGGTAAATCCCTAACCCGCCTCGATAATTGCGCCATGCCATCATTTGACTGACTTTGACTCGAACCCTTCGGCAACTGTTTTGTTTTCGTATCGTTTTTTCGGTTCTTTTTTATTTTCTGGTGTCCAACCCGTTGGCATATAATTCGTTGGCATCTGTAAGCGCAAGGGCTTCGTCTTTTTCAGCCACGTTGTAGATTTTCGACATCGTCGTTCATTAGCCGACTCGAGTCCTTTCCCTCACTACTTTTTGGCAGTTGGTCATTACGCATTCATTGGCAGATGCTCTCGAACTGCTTCCCTTTTTTATTTTCTTATTTTCGGCTAAGTATCCCTCGCAGAAGGGTCAAGCAACACCTTTGATTTGGAGCTGCTCGAAATTGAATTTGTGAGCTCAGTTAGAAGGGTTTCTTGGGCTTCTTGGGTTCTTGCACTGTTTGCAGGTTGCCTCTGCGATCAGTTTCAGCTGATAACTTGCAGCCGGACCAAGAACTTGCAGCCGCCTGTCGCGTGTAAATTTGGTTAACAAAGTATCCAAAGCAAAGATTGTTCGAGATATATGTATATTGGCCACGATCTCCGTCTCTCCAGTAGCTGCAATTTGCCGAAAGTTGTCGGCAACTTGAACAATTGAGGGAACCCAAAAGGAGAACTAACAAAGATTGGACACCGAATAACTAGGAACAGCAGGCGAAAAGATATCAATATCCATATCGGTAGCCAGGTCGACTCACACAACTGCTGCTGACATATGGACAAGCCTAGATACTGCTTGATTTTCAATGGAACTAAATTGTAACTTAAGCTAGTGCACTGAGAAAAATCCTACCGCACAGAGTATTTTCGCAAAAATGATTCAAAGTATCTTCCGAAAAAGTAATTGGCAGTAATAGGAGCAAAATAATCAATAAAATATGTGACGAGAAAATAAAAGTTCATATCAATGTGTACTAGTATAAAACTTCATATTAAATTTTCATTATAATTTTCATTATAAATTTTTATAAGTGTACTGGTTGGTCAAGCATCAGTGACAAGGTCCAGACATTCGTCCTTCCAAGTGGTTTGTTGCAGCGCCGCCTGCAACGCCGCATGTGTCCTGTGCGTGGACCCTTGCCAAAAACAAAGGCGGGCAGGACACGAATCACGGATCGGTTGTGGGTGTTGTCGGGACCAACCCAGCCAGGATTCTCTGGTGTCCCGAAGGTCCACCCGCCTGCCTGCCTGCTTGCATCCTGAGGTACCATGAGGTACCTTGAGGTATCCTTTGGCATCCTGCGGTGCCGTTTACGATTGTCATTTTGCGGTTTTCACGTCTGGCTTTCTGTCCGTCTTTTGTTTCAGGTCTATTCTTTTATTTGCGCCGAGCGAAAATTCGTTCGTTTCGTATTAGTTTTCACTAATTTATTTGCAATTGTTCGACATTTTCGCTTGCTGGGCATCGAATGCTAAACAGAAGCAGCTCGTTTTCAAAATGATTCCATTTGTAATTTATTCCTAAATTAAGTTATCGAATAACAAAAGAACGCAAAACGAAAGAGGTTCCAAGAAATGTTTGGGAGGCACTCAAATTACAAAATCTTTATGCAAGCAGTTTAAAACAAAGTGTTGTATAGCTAAGATCACCAAGTAACCAAGTAACTTTGAACGCCATAAATAGGAATATTAAAAACGTCAAATTAAATTAAATTCATAAACAGCCGTTTAATTTTGCTTTGAAGTTTCACATATGTATGACGGTTTTTTCTTTACAGCTCCTTACTTTTTGTCCAAGTAGGTGGTCTCCCTTCACCTTAGTTTTGACACATAAATGGCGATCATCAGTGGTTCTGATATCATTTGTCCGATTATAGATGTGGCTGGAAAGTTTTGTGTGTGGTCAGTTGGGAGACGGATAGGCGGTTAGATCGACCGGTCAAAATCCAGAGTCTGGCTGAGGAGATCATCACGTAAGAATCGTTAAAGTTGAGCCCCATTAATAGGCCGACTTGGCCGCCCCTTCCGCGGCCACTTCAAAGATTGTTAGGAAAAGTCAACGCAGTAGAGGTCAAAAGGTGGGGAGGCAAATCGTAAATGCAATAAGTATGTCATAAAGTAGCTAAATGGAAATTCTTGACTCGGACGTGACGAAAATACACGCTTGTAGTGAAGACCCTTCGATGGCGAGAATAATAATAAGAGTTCCCTCGCATTAAACTGAGTGTTGTTTTCTAGATGAATGCTTCCGCTAATAGACATATTGCCGGATTGCCTAGTAACCCCTTAGCAATTTTCAGTCCCTGTTTTCATGCTGATCTGGAAATTGTTATAAATTTGTTCCATGAATGCGCGCCACCTGAGCCAAATTAAGTTGCGCCCAAAGTCGGCTAAAGCAATCTCGCTCGCTGTTTGCTGTTCGCTGTTTGCTGTTCGCTGTTCGCAGCTCAAAGCTCCCAGCTCTCCGCTTCGGGCAACAGCTGGCGGCACTTAGGGCCTCAAATAGCTGATCCGGAGCACCCTTTTCCAGCTCAAGCCCCGGCTATCTTTCTCCTGGCCATACTCTATGGAAAGGTAAATTAACTTCAGCTCCATACTCCATACAATGGACATCTACTGAGGGATTAACTCCGAAAATATTTATAAAAATCAGCATTATACAAAAATGTTCAAGGAAAAGCAAATGCTGATAACCATAGCTAGCACTTTTAAATATGTGCCTATATAAAGTAACATAAATAATAAAACATCGTTCTTAATGGCTATTGTCCATGAAACTAACGTAAGGAGAAATCTAAAAATTACTACTTTAATTCTTTTCAAGGGCATTAAGTATTCGGTCTAATGTCCAAGCTTTTCCCCTTGTTTTGTTTTGTTATAATTCGTGTTTAACTAATTTCGGACTATTATCGCCGGCATTATTATCATTAAATGTGGAAATTGTTGTTATTGCTGGCGCGCATGCGCATTGGCAATTCACACAGTCCGAGTTTAAGTTTGAGTTTGAGTCCCGAACTCAGTTTGATCAGAGAGTCAGGTTGCTGTCAGACACCAACTGTTGTCTCTGGCCGAGATCGGGATGAGGATGTGGATGTGGATGTGATGTGGATGTGGATGTGGCCAAAGACCTGGTTGTGGGATGGGGATCTCTGTGGCACCGACTTGCCTTGCCGCTGGGGTTGCCTCCGGGGTCAGGCCGGCAACGTTTTGCGCCTGTTACGAGCTTTTCAGCAATATGTTCTATTTTTCTCTCCGCTGTTTTCGCTTTTTCACTTCCCATTTATCTCTCCCCTTGTTGCTGCACAAAACGATTAGCCGAAAGTAATTTGGAGCCGGGAAGATTGCCAAGGGTCGCTCTTCCTCCCTCAATTGAGGTGTTCCGATGGCTGCTCCAATCATTTAGGAAGGCATCTGGAGCTTTATCTCCGTCTGCTAATTTAGATCCACTGTACTGAAAATCCTCGTTGCTCATCATCATTCCATGAATTGCTTTGCAATTACCAAAGTAAGTTTTCTAAAGTTGAACTTATTTATGGAATTTATTAATAATAAAGCAAATATGACAAGCAAAACAGCCAGCTTCTGGTCAAACTGTACTTCATCAATTGTTCCAGTTTATTGCTCCTTACTTCACTGGCCTAAATCGCTATCAAATATTCACATTGAAACTTCTGGAAATGTTCAGGTATTATCATGTTTCCTCAGCTGCCTAGCTGATCTCACATTATGCTTAGCCATTATCTAGATATCCATATCAAAGTGCAAGATGCAAACACTTAGCCAGCCACTCAAGCGATCGATCGATGATCCACTTCAGAAAATTCAAAGGGAAATTGAAATATTACATGATGGATAACCAATCAGCGATTATCCTTGTAATTATGGATGGACTACTGCACAGCCCGAGCCCCATGGAATATCTTATCGTGCGCTGATCGACCACAAAATGCAATAAACAGAAGGCTAGAAATTGACAGGCAGTCAGTCAGTCAGTCGGACACAAAGAGCCAAAGAAGTCTAATGTGAAATGTATAACATTCTCCGATACAAAAGAAGACGTGAACTGGATCAGAAGTTGGGCTGCCATTGAGGACAGGATCGGAGGCGTCGGCTCATCTGCTCATCTACTCAGGGGTGGATCAAAGAAGGCTGAGAAGGAATGGGATGCCCAGGAATCGCCAGGAATGAGTTGGAGGATACTGTGATCTAACATTGATCTTTTGTCTGACTTTGTGGCTTATTGTTCGAGCTACTGTCTTGGTATCGATATCAAACACAGCTTGCAGTCATCTTTGTGGTATCCTTTGCAGAATGGAATCTAATAAAGATGCGCTACTGAAAGGGATACCCCATGGTCATAATACCTTTTCCTATGTTATAGAATCTTTTAAGCCACTACTAACGGGCTTATAAAAGATACTCAGGCATTTTTTTAAATTTTACATTTAAAAAACAAAATACTGTACCTACAGCTTAAGATCTGGTTACAGATGGCAAACAATAAAGTTCCATCTTTGACAAGCTAGTTTCAAAGGTGGTCCTTTTATGTAAAAATTAATGAAGATCACTCCATTTATAGCTGTCAACTGTCTCTCCTCGCAAGAGGAACCTTAAAGTCCTGAAAATGCACATTAATTTAACTAGCCATAACCAATAAAACGGAGGGCTCTTTTAATGATGCGCAACTTAGTTTCAAATGGCATAATCAGAGCCATAAAAGCAGCAGCAATAAAATGCGCATATCCTTGCGACAGATGCCGCAGCGGAAGGATACGGCAAACAGTTTTTATTGCACTACCGAGCAAACAGCACGGGTCGGATCTGGAATATGGCATGGGATCGGGTCGGATCGGATAGGATCGGATCGGATGGACTATATAGCGCGTGCCTGCCTGGGTTATCTCCTTGGGGCAGCTGTTCGCCCACCGATAACGTACGAAAGTGTATTTACGAGGAACTCTTGAAACTCTTCCACATTCTACATTCAACATTCAACATTCCATATTCGATTTGTATTTGCTTAGATTGCAGACCACTATCTTATCTTATTTGAGCGCTGACCTTATCGGAGCGGGGATTATTATTTTATTTTCGTCAGAGTTCGACTTGCGCGGCTACCTGAGCATTCGGAGCGCAACTGAACTTAACCCCAATATTTCTCGGAACGTCGATAAGTGTATATAGAAGTTCAAATATTGGTTCTGGCATTTGGCAAAAGCTTAGCACGAGCCAAAAACTTCAGATCTCCGCCTGTCTGCAGCCTGAGCTTTGTCAACATTTCCCCCTCAAAGGCGCAGCAATTTGGGAATATTTTACGACTTGTCGGGAAGCCGAATTCTTGCGACGCCAAATCGCCGCCGATAATTGGCATTTAAAATCTTAATCGCTGACCCAGATACGAGTATGCCGCAAAGAAATATTAAATGATATATCAAAATATTTCCCTTCACCGGCAGGCGAATCCAAGCGGCTCTTAATGCATTTTGTCATTTATGATAATGAAAAATCAGTTTGGCAAAATATCAAAACAGATTAAGTCCATGGAGGAAAGCTGCCAGTGGCGATCTACAAAAGACGCTCAGATGATCTCCGCAGCTGCCCCTTTTCGGGTAGCGAGATTAACCAAAATTGGACATTTTCGCTCGCTTTATTTTCGGGGATGTACGCAGAGATAAGCCTAAACGGGTTTCCCCGCCGAAGGAGGCGAAAAATAATTTACCCAACCTGTTGTTGCAGTTGAAATTTAATTTAATTTTTTCTCCTCCCGATACTTCTGTCAGTGTCCTGGAAGCAAGCTGCATCCGGTGTTTGTGTTTATGCGAATAAACTTCCGCTTCCCCAGCCCCCAACCCCCAATCCCCAACCAAACCTCCGGCTCCTTCTGTCTTGATTATTTCGCCGAGCAGTCGTGTTGTTGCGCCTGCGTAGCCACAAGTCAGTCACATCGACGGGCCGTCAACAGGTGTATTTACTGTTGTTCCTCTTTCATTGTTTATCTGCCCAGAGCAGGAGAGCAGGGGAGCAGCAGCTCAGGGAAAAGCAAAACTATAGGGTAGCAGATTGGCCGACCGATGGACACCCTTCGAAAACGTACTTTTCCACTACTATCCAATATTTCACTATAATAAAATAATGCAGAAGTGTACCTTGCACAACAATTCGTTGGTTGCTGAATTGGAGACACACAAAAGTTTGAAAAAACGTAATTTCATTACTTCTTATTGCAAAGTTCTTTGGCGATTATCAAAGTATTACGCAAATAACTTTCTATACTGCATCTTTGATTTAAATAAACCAAGTGTATACCTAATCAAAAATGTAATACTTTATACCATACAACTCATTAGAACGAATGTAAAGACCAACATTTTTATATGCTTATGAACAATATTGTAGTCCCTTCTATTACAATTTTTAAAAGACAACGTTCATTTATGTTAGAAGCATTATAAAATTAGTGATACCGTCTCTTGTAAATTTGGTGATTAAGTTTTAGATTTATGGCGTGTTAAATGTTGCAATCAACATTGTCTAAAAGAGGGTAATACCCACTTTTATTGGGGCCATCAAACTGCCCACATAGCCCCGTATACCCTTTCGATCCTAGGGCACTGCTCCCCAGCTTTTCGCTTTTCGGCTTTTATTTATTTTTGCAGTTTTTTCGTCAGCTTGCTGCTTTTTGCGAGTATCTTCTGCTGTTGCTGTTCGTCTCGCTTTTTGGCCCGGCGACTTTTTCATTGCCATAATTACCATGATTAGCAATGAATGCTGGGGCCAGCTACCTTGGCAGACCCTTCCCAGACCCCTTCACCCCCTGTCCCCACTCCTTTCCTTCAGTGGGGGAAAAGGCAAGAGGAGGAGGGGGAGGGGAGGGAGGGGACAGAAGCAGCAGGCGACCAAACACGCGACAAATTTAATTTTAATGCTATTTCTTTCTCATCTTATTTAACTTGGGTGTTGTTGTTGTCGATCGTCGTCGTTGTTTTCCTGTGGCCGATGTGCCTGTTGTGCCTGTTGTGCCTGTTGTTGCATATATTAACCGTAAGTTGGCTGCACTTTAATTTGTATTTATGCGGGCTGATTATCTGCCTCCACGTGAAGGAGAAAAACCTGACACGATCACGTTGATGCGGATGATGATGTTGTTGGCTGCTTTTCCTCTGCTCTTTATTGGCTTTGACATTCGTTGTTCGTTATTATTGTTGTTATCATCATCATAGCTGCTTTAGTTGTTGCTGCTTTAGTTGTAGTTCTTGTTGTTGGTGGAGCTGGCGTAACGAAACTGTACCTGCTCGAGTGCGTATGGTAAAGATATTCCGCTTCTGATTCAGAACTTCTGAATGGTTCAGTTGCGATCCAACACACTAGTGTTCCTTGGGTATAATAACATCCGTAATTGAAGCTGTCATCGAGTTTTAGATGGTAGGTCTCTGGAATGAGTAAGGTGCGGGCATCTCATTATACAAAAAATAAAGAAGGATTGTTATATACTCGTATGTATATGGTTCTTTTTCGCCAACCCAGAGATTAAACAGGTTTACTTTTCTTAACACATAAGCAGGATAATAAGGTTTGCTTTAAAACTATTAAAATAACTTAGATAAGCAACAAATTAAATAAATTTATATTTAAATAATACCGTCATACAGTTTTAGTATTGTAATCTATTCAGATGTTTATATCAGATCTACTTTAGTAAAGAAGGAAATATGGTTACCATGAATATGCTGAAATGAAATTCTTTTTAACCAGAAGTGTATTTCTATCTACAGCCATATGCCTTTTTCTACTCCATCTACTACCTATGCTGACTTCAAATACTTTTGAGCAGAGTGCTATATACTAATTGATTTTACAACTGCAACAACTAGAACTGTACTTCACCGAAGGACCTCTTTGTCGCCAGTATTCAAATATCTTATCGTGAGGCTAAGTGCGTGCCCAGTCTGTGTCCAACACATGTTTAGACCCACCCATAGAACTGATCCTTGGGTAGTTGTACCCATAGTAGGTAGAGGATCTTAAGTGTAGAATGCCTAAGCATTCTTTACCAAAAATAAAGAGCACGTACCGCTGTTCGAAAAACTTGGGTATACTATTCTACCCTATTCGGCAACCTGCTGAGCATCGGCAAAATTTCAAATTCAAAGGAAAGCAATGAAAAGGAAAATGAAAATGAAAAGATTTATCTTTTGTTTTTTGCGCAATCATTTCGGTACGAGGATAATAACTTTGGTAACTTTCGTAGTTCAGCAATCCACCATCCTATCGAAGGCGTTTGCTCGGGAACTCCCACTACAGATCCCGTTTCTCCCCCCGGAGCGGTACGTTGACGATTAATTTACCTACCTGGGCAGGTGTATCAGAGCACCGGGACTGTAGTCCTGCCCTGTCTAGACATTTGTTTGGTGGCCGTATCTGCAAATTGCCATTTTGGCTAATGTTGTTTACTTGACTCCTTCGAGGTCCTGGCCATGGCAATGAAAACGCTCGCAGTCTTTGGCAATTACCTGGGAAAAACAGAGGTGCAAGTTTTTAATTGCTAGACAAATAAAACTTAGCCTTGCTGTCAGCTCGTGTGATGAAGGGAATGCATTGGCGAATTCAAGAACTATGTGTGCATAGCTACATAGCTACTTATATTAATTATAGCCTTTTAAACAGCACATCCATGCGTTTCTGCATGGACAAGAACTGCTTTCGTGTATCTGATACCAAATCGCAATACCTACCCGCCCACACGATAGCCTCTTAGTTGGCTACTCCCAAATCGATCGATGGCAACAACATCCGGCCCGCTGGCAGAACTGTGGCAGCCACTTGGTCCTGACCCCGCCACATAAGCAGTGCTCAGCATATCGCTGCAAACGCATGTCCTGCTGCCCGCGAGGGCGACATCCTTATTTGCATGTCCAGTGGCCCGCAGGAAGTGTCGGCGATGAGGATGCAGTGACCGGCAACAAACCAGCAGCAAACCAGCAGAACAAGAACTACCTGCTTCGGAGTTGTCGTCCTTCGCGGCAAACCGGAAGTAGTCAAGGCTCAAGGTGCAAAACAACAAACAGCAGCCGAGGCAGCAGCATGTGGATGATGGATGGAGCCCCTCTCAACTGTACATGAACAAAAATGAACCGAAACACAATATATTTAATTTTAGAAGTATGGCTAGCAAATTTTTATTTATAGAAAAAATGGTATAAGAAATAAGTAAGATTTTAGCTATATCGTAGCTGTAAATTGATAAGGTTTCTATATTGTCGTTTTAAATTATTTGCCTTGAATTTAATGAACTATGCTTTATCTACCAGTGAATAATTATAGACTTTCCGATATACATTCCCTTATTTCATTCCAACACACAGGAACCATTTTCCCCAGTGTACCAACCCATTCGATTTGCCAGCACGCGTAATTTGATTCGCGCTCATAGAAAGCAAAGGACTCAGTTAGGACTCCCGCACTCGGAAGGAAGTAGCCCACGAAATTCCCACGAATTGCTGAAAGTTCTTTTGGCCTCCACTCGTCTTGTTTCCGGTTTCTGTTTACGCGAAACTTTTACGCATTCGCCTTAAATGCTGATGGCGATCTTGGACATGGCGATCTCGGGCATGAATGAAACGGGTTGGGATGGGTTCCATAACAGGATGTTTACCGCCAGTGGTCCAGCTGATGGACAAGGACAAGCGGCTGGAATTCCAGGAATCGCCATTTGAAAGGACAAGGCGCGTGTGTGTGGAGCAGGATCCTCTCGATTCCACGAACCAAAGCTGCAAAAGCTCTCAAGTTAACTCACCTACTTAGATCCGAGTCACACAATCCGAGGACACACAACATTTGTTCTGGTTGAATATCTATGTATTTCCATTATATTTCTGGCGCCTTTATTAATTCGCTTAACATTCGCGAAAGATTCATTCCTTTTAGTTCTGCGTCCTGCTAAAATAGATAGATTCTTGCTGGAAATTCCATTCAATCCCCACCTGTAGTCCCCACCGGAATTAGATTGCATAAGCAACCCCTTCAGCAGCTCTGTTTGCCCCCAGGACTTCCCACGCTAAACAACTTCCGTTCTGATCCGCTTGCAGAGGGACCCCCTCTCCAGAAATCGAAAGATATTCCCACAGATGAAATGCGCAGGAATACAAAGGCAAAGATTATGCAATGCACCTGATCCACCCTCGCACTCGGCGATCCTTGATTTGATGTGACCCTCTTCGTTCTCATTTTAGCAAACAGGGTGCTGCGAAGATCCCAGTCGCGTTTCCGTTCTCAGGCCCAAAAAAGATTTCCGATAAGTTTCGAAATCAATAACAAAGCGACTGCAACTGCTGCGGTTTCGCCTTCAACTGCTGCTGCTACTCCTTCCAATTAAGCGAAAGTCGAAGAATCCTGCATCTAACAACTGGCAAAGGATTAACTAGCCAGCTGTTGTTGTTGTGCGAAATGCAAAAAAATTCACACGGAAGTGAAGTTCGCATCTTCAAGTAGCGACACCTGAAACAGTAAAATAGTAAGACATAAAAATCTTAAAAATTCGTAAATGAAGAGGAGATTGAAAAGCAGCTGTTTTCGAGCTGCCTGGGAAGAGGCTATAAGTCCTTTTCTGGATAGATATCCCGCAGGATCCTCTACGCCACATCCACATGTACCTGCTGCTGAGAGTCTGTGGGAAGCGCACATGTTCGTTCTTCGTTTTATCCTCACGAGGGACCTCGATACTCGTTTTGGGGTTTCCAGTTCTCTGTTTCCCGATTTCCTGATTTCCCGTTTGTGTTTTGCATGAAATCGAATTTTCGTTTCAAGGTTTCCTATTCGGTTCTGTTACATTTGCATCCTGTGTGGGAAAAACGGATGGGAATTTTTCCCGGACCGCACCTGCCTGGGAAAAGTCGAGGTCTTTTTCTGAAATTATGTTTACAACGAACTGATACAAAATAAATAATCGAAAGCCAAGCCAAACATTTTTTGAAAAATGTATTTTTTTTTATAGATATTGGTAGAAATATTACAAAATGAAAATTACAAATCAGAAATTGAATAAAGATTTGCAGAAACTTGAAATCTGTGCAATACTTTCAAATACATCTTTATCACAAATATTAAATACCGAATGATGAGAAAATTACAAAAACTGGCAAAGCCCGCGGTTTCCTCCGTTGAATGTAGAAGCAAACAAAAATAAGAGTTGAAAGTTTCAAAAGTTTGTATCATTACACGATTGTTGTTTACTTTCATTAATGGTTTCATATCCTCAAGAGACCCACACATTCTTGTCTTGTTTACTTTTTAAGCCCTTTCGATAACAAGTTCAGCAATTAAACGACACATGCCACCGGAGAAATATCGGAAACAGGTTGCAATTGATCGTTACATCATCCATCTGAACTATAAACAGATCATGAGCGACACACGCTCCACCAGATATGAAGAGCATGTCCCGCCTCCAGATCTTAAAAGCCCCCTCTTGGAAGCCCCTCCCCAGGATCCAGCGATTATCACAAGCCACGCGACTAATTTTCGAGTTTTGCAACCTCCACAGAGGGCCAAGAAAAAATGGTATCTGTCGGCCAAAAAATATGCATACTATACGTGGCGGATGGGGGGAACGGAGGGGAGTGCGAGGGGAGTTCGGGGGTCCGCAGAAGAGGCTGCAAAGTGAAAGATGTTGCCTGTCTGGTGGACTTGGCCAAGTACATGACCCCAATTTCTTTGTTGTTGCTGCCGTATTATTCAAGCTGCACGGCGCCCTTCGACGGGTTAAGGGACCCGCCGAGCGGTTACCGGGGGGTTAAGAAGGGTGCACGCAAAAAGGATGGATGATGTATGTTGCGCTTTCAATTTGGAGCAGCAGGACATCTGTTTTTCGGAGATGGAGCTCCCAGCTCCACTCGGTTACCTGCCGACTGCTAACCGGTTTACAGGTGCTAACTTGGCTTTAAAAGTCGGCGGGCTGAAAGGGGTCTTGAGGGGCTTCAGGGGGTTAAACGGCGCGCTCCGGCGATCGAGAGGCTGCCGTTTGGCTTTGCCCCACAGCCTGCAGGTTTTTCTTCTCACTGCTCCTTTTCATTTTTTAACTTCGCCGTTGCCGTTGTTTGATCATAAATTTGTGTTTAATTTAAAAACTTTTCACTCTTCTCCGGGCTTGAAAACTCCCGGTGCGAGTACTTTACTGTCAAATTTATTGCGCAAAATATATTTTTGTTTAAATATTGCTGGGTACAGCTGGGCACCTTTATAGTGAACTGCCTATACAAATAAATTGCATGTCTGCACTACAAAAGTAAGATGCAATTTTTGAAAAGATCAAATTTTAACCCGAATAATAAAAATAGGCAAAAAATTAATTCTAAAATAAAAGAAAAAATTTAACCGAGCGTTAAAAAATAATATTTGGCTAAGGATTTTAGACTTAAAAAGCATATTGTTCTTCTTTTTCACCCGCTCAACTTAAATTACATTGTTATAATTTTTTTCCCATATTTTGAACGAAACGCATTTAGTTTCTGTTTTCTTTTAAAGAAACTTCACTGTAAAGGGAATCGCGGCGGACACCTTAAAGTCGGGCAGGAGAAATTCGGGTCTCGGTCCGCATTTCCTTGTAAAATTGGGTGTTGACTTGATTGGTTTCGTTTTCTCGGGCTGACTCCTGGCCTCATGCATATGCAAATGTCCCTCGTTCGATGCAAATTAATGAAGACCGATTTTTATTGTACAAATTTCAACAACTTTATTTCGCGTGAAAAGAGTTCTGGTCATGTTCTTCTTAGCCCTGTGCCTTGCTGGTCCATTTATCAGGCAATTTCAATGAACTGCTTTTATCAAGTGATTTACAATATCTGACCAAAAAATCAAATCAAATTAATCTTGGACCAATTTTAAACGAAAGTTTGGCTCAGAGACCACCGAAGAATCTAATGATTTGTAAGGAATTTGTAAGGCACGCGAGAAATTATGAAATAATGATAGGTAATGATTTAGTAACTTGTACTTAAAGGTTTTGATAATGCTTAGAATAAAATGTTTTATACCGCTTTAAAATTTAAAAACATAGCATACAAAATTTAGTTTGATTTCATAGAAATGTTTGTTTATATTTAAATATCGTGTATATCATCACAGCGCATAGATCTATCGAATCTAATTATTATTCAGCAAACAGTAAAGAAATAATCGCAGGATGGTATTGCCAACTAAATGAATAACATTTACAATGGAAATCTATCTCTAGATGGTTTCAACATTTTTCACCAAGCAGCTAGATAAAAGATATGCATTTTTTGGTACAGGGCAGTCAGGACGGTCATTTAATTATGCATTATCTGTCTCTGAAATCATCTTTAACAAAAGTTGATATTTGTTCACTCGAGGAGGGTTGTTCAATCTACTCAATCTTTGAAAAACTAAAATGTTTCATGCATAGAAGTGCTATACTATTAGATTTAAAAAAATTCCTAAATTGCATTTTTGGAGCTCTTCAACGTCGTCTTGTCAACAAGAAATGTTGCTAAACATTTGGCTTTCAACTCTTGCCTTGGTATCCCTGAGCGAAGCGGTAAAATGAGCGAACCGGGAAACAAATGTTGCTAAGATAAACCGGCATATTGAATAGATTTTTTTGTATAAAGATACATAGTTTAAGTAAACTATAAAAGTTACATATCTAGAAAATTAAAATAAAATTAAGTTGAATTTGGTAGTTTTATTTGAAACAGATTTCAAAAGCTCGTACTAAAAACTCCCTTTTTAACAAGGCAAGACTATATAGAATGAATAATATTAAAATACATTTTCAGAAATGATAAGAAAATTTAAAATAGTTTTTAAAAAATGTAAACAATTTGATTTACATATTTGTAATTTAACTATTTAAAAGGTTCATTGCATTGCATTTGTTGAAATGCACTAATTTTGGCCACGGAACCAGTTTCCCGCTAACCGGGAGAGTGATTGAGAGCAAAAGAGCGAAAAAGAATATGTTTTCTCCCTCATTCGCTCACAAATCGTTGAGGGAGAGCGCGAGAGTACGTTTCGTGGTATTTTTTAGTACGATTCACGGCGGAGACCAAACTACAGGGGACTTGCGTTTTGGTCTTGGACATTAACGGCATTACGTTTTTCAACTCGGCCGCGCGAATAACTCGAAAAAGGCAGCTCCCGCAGCCAAGAGCATTTTGAAAAACACAAGTCCCCGACTCGAAACGCGACCAAAAATTCGGTGTGTGACGCGAACTGCCAATGCAATAGTTCTCTTAAGAATTGCAGATTACCGCGACTCTGGGCAGTTCTCATTCGAAATTTGAATGTTCGAAAAGCAAAGTGGCAGAACCAGAAATCAAAATCAAAGATCTTCTAAGAGATTAACGAAAAGTGTTTCCTCCGCAAGATTAAAAAACGAATGATTAAAGAATCGCGGGACCGTTAGTTCTCTCTGTCGCTTTTCCCTTTTGCGCTTTTCTGCGTGAAAAGGAGAAGACTCCGCAGTACGCGAAAAAAGCTTTTATTTCGCGACACTTAAAAATAAACACACTCGAGGAAATTGCAACAAAAAATGTGGCGCGTGCACGTGTAACTTGCAACAACGACAACAAGAAAACAACGAAAATGCTAAAAGCGAATTGCAAAACCATGTGCGACAAGTAACCAAAAAATACAAAACATAAATACAATAAACAATTTGAGTTGTTGCCGCACACACACACACACCCAGCCCGTGGATTATTACACTAAAAGCGACACTCAATTCCCAAAATCCGCAACAAAAACATCAATAAACATGCATTGGATTAAATGTTTATTAACGGCATTTATTTGCTTCACAGTCATCGTGCAGGTGAGTTAACTTCCCAGAAAAAGCGCCCATTTTCCAACCAAGTTGTATTTTTGGTAATTTTTATTCTTTATTTTTCTGCGCACGCGTGCACTCACCGCTGAATTTTGCAGCTGGTGTGGCTGTGCGCATGTGTGTATGGTCAAAAAGAAAGAAGCGATTTAAGGGTTGCCAGGCTGCTAAATATTTTTAAATTTTTGGGGTTCCGTATGATCGCAAAATATCTATTTTGGAACCACTCCAAGAGCACGTTTGCTCCTAAACTCATTTTTCAAGCTTGTAACCTGAGAACTTTTGGGTAGAAACAGCTGAGTTGATATTTTAGGCGGGTTGGGTTTTAGGGGTGGAAAATGTGGATCGGATCGTATCACCCTTTTCGAAGCATGCATACTTTTTTCATAGAGGAAAACTAGTTTGGAAACTGGCGAGGCCAATGGCCAAACAGGTCCATCCCCAAACAAATGGTTAAATACGTTAGCAACAATAAAATATATCAGAGAAATACCCCGAAGATAATTTGAGCGTTAGCGTACAAAGCAATTCAACCTCCTTAGGCTTACTTTGAAAATAATACTACTGTGTGGACCAATTGTTCTCTGTGCAAAAACAGAGATAATCCAAGTCTGCCTCAACGTCAAAAGTTACCACCAACGGCGTAAGCGTCCAGAGCAGAGCAGCAGGAAAAAATGATAAAACTGCTCGATTTCAATATGAGGCTATATAGTAGTGCTGTGCTACAAGCCCATGTTAAAAAGTTGATGATGCTGGGCAACATCTGCCGTTTTCGCCGTCATCTCCTCCTCTGTCCTCTGCTTTGCATGCGCTTTTTACATGCGATTTTTTTCGGTTTACTTTTCGCTCTGCGTAGGTCAACGCGACACATGCTCAGCCTCACTTGCTCTCCCTCTTGCGTTTCTCTTCTGTCATGCTTTCATTGATCTTTAACGCCAGCATCCCCTGGTTACACGGACAAAAAAGAGTTGAACAATGGATCTCTGGGAAATAACTATGAAGTCTATTGAATGTTTGATACTCAACATTTTGTTGTTGGTTTCTGGTTATGTTTTCAAGAAAAGAAAATAATAAAATATTGAACATTCTCTGTTAAATTGTGTTCATAGCTTAGAAACAACTAGCTACGAATAACTTCTCATTACACAGAAGCACAATAATAAGTTTATACTATCTTTATCGATAATATTACCCGTTTACTCACCGTGCACCCTGCATGTGCTCCAATGCTACTCCACTCTCCGCACTTCTTGATTTTTGCCCAAGTTTGGCACGTTGCGTGCTTAAACTTCACTCTTCGACCAGCGTCTTTTGCAGTCTGCTATTTAGTCGCTAATTTTAACAACGTCCCAAAAAAGTGTCTCGACGCCAACCTCCTGGGGTCTTGAGACTGCTGAAAATGCTCCCCGTATGTAGGCAGAAACATCTGCCCAAGTCTGACTCATTTCCCGCTACAGGGAAAGGTGGAATAGTTTAATTTGCCATTTAAAATAATATCTCGGGCAATTAGCTTGCCATTAGCATTGCAATTTAATTCAATTTTCTGCCTATTCTATAAAGTATTATTCTCACAATTTCTTGGCCCTTTCTTGTCCCATGCTGCGTTTAAATTTCAATTTAACTATCAAATAACCGTAGTCGCCTTGTTTTTGCATTTATGCAATTTTCATATTAACATTGAGCGCCGAAGAAGTGAGTGAGTGAGTGAGTGAATGGATGAATGAATGAAGACTGGGACTCGTGGGGGAGCACTCGTAGTCTTCTCGGCTCTGCTCTTTCTTCGCATAACATAATTAATTGCAATTTAGAAGCCAAAGAGGAAGACGACTACTCCCACACAATGCGATGGATGATTCACTTGCGCTTGTAACTGTTTCCCAAGCCCGTTGTTAACGGTTGATTATGATGATGAATTTAAATGATTAATAAACAACATACAGTGTAGACAGTGTAGGGGCATCAAAGCAAACACCTGTAGGAAAGTCGAGGAAAAGTCGGAGAAAATTATAATAAAAATGCGTGCTTTCATACATTTTTATGTCCCCTTGTGTAGTTTTTCCGTCTTCCCCGCTTATTTTTTTTTACAACAACTGTCTGTCAGTCAAGGCAAGTTGACGTGGAAATGGCAAAAAATGGAAAGAAACGAAGAACCAACTAACTAGTCGCTTCAAGCTTGAGTGATCGCAGTAAAAATAGGAGTAGTGGCCAGTAAAGAGAAAGAAAATGAGAAACGGAGACAAAGAACGGCTCAAGCAAAAGGTAAACAATGCAACGCACTATTTTCTAACACTTTAACAAGTGTCTGTCTTCCATTTGAGAGGTTGGCAGCTCCAGCTTTCAAGTTCCACCTGGCAAAACCCCCTCGTGGACCCCCTAGTTTTACCTTTCGGTTATTCAGCCGCTGTGGAGTTCATAGTTGAAGGCAAAGACAAACAAAAAGCGGAAGGAGAACCATTACATTACAAGTATACATATGCCAAAGCTATGAGGCAGATTGTGCAAGGTGTAACTGAGTATTCAACAGTTCAGAACTACGATGAAAAAGTCAAAGGCGGCTCAGTAATGTTTTATACAAGAGAAATTTACTATATAATAAATTCCGCTATTAACACGAAAGTTATGTTATTTAATTGATATGATTTTAAATTTAAGCTATCCTATGTTTTTCTCATTTTACGCAATACTTGTCCCTTAAAAGCTTGCTAATACTAACCGCATACTTCGAGGGACCTTAAAAGAGTGTGAGAAACTATAACCAAAATTGGTGTCAAATGGTGGACAAAACTATTGTGGTTTTAACGATTGCACTTTTTGTTTTGTTTTGTTTTGCTTGTGCTTGTGCTTGTGCTTCCCACCATCTTTAGAGTGTGTGTGAATGTTTGTTTGGTGTTATGCAAATTGATTTGCTTGTTGTTTTGTTTTCCTTTTTTTCATGTTGTGTCAACTTCTGCGCCTTTGTTTGCGTGTGCGCTTTTCGTTTGTCCCATTTTGTTGTTTCTAGTCTACTTTAGTTTGGCTTTCCACTGGACACGCCCCCCTCCCGCCACCACCCACCATTCTAACCTCTCTTCCGCTCAATGGTTTTTCTCCCCTCACTCTTTTCCTTTTTTATTGTATTTCTTGTATTAATTCAGACGCATCGTTTGGCTGGATTGTCTATTAATTCATTTTGCCTGCTTCTTATTCTCCTCTTTTTTGCGCATATTAATGCTCTTCTTCAAAGCGCCGTTGAAAACAAGTTTTTGCTCTGGGAGAGCCTCGCTCTCTGGCTCTCCCTTTGGAGCAGCTGGCAGCTGCAGCTTGTAAGCTTGCACACACACACACCAGCAAACACGCGACTCCAATTCACTTTTAAGCCACGCTTTGCTCTTTTTGCGCTCAGCTGACAACAACAACTATCGCTTAGCTCTCTCTCGCTCTGCGCTAAACTGTTATAGCTTGGGGCCTCTCTCTCTGTTGGCGATCTTTCAATATGGCTGCATGCACTGCTCTTCTTCACCTGGCGTTTATTCGCTTACACCTTTTAACTGCTGCTCTCTCGCTCTTCGCCCATGCGCTCCCCTGCTCACCCTCTCGCGCTGTCTCTTTTCCTCGTTTTAACCATCAATGTTGACCGGCAAAATTGTATGCCGTGGGAAACAATTCGGTTTTACTTGTACATTTTTTCATCGTTTTTCTCCGACGTCGACGTCGGCGGCGACGTCGCTGCCTGTTGCTGCTGCTTCTTTTACTTAAGTTTTTTGTTGTGTGTTTTTGTTATGCTGCTCTTTTGCGTCCGTTTTGTTTTTGTTGGCTGCTTATTAATACATACACAGGAAAAAGAGGAGATTATGTAGTAGCCTACCATTTTAAAACATTTTGATAGGTGAACTCTGCAGTTGTTGTACTTAACAAGGCATATAAATATTAATTATGTTGTTTAATAAAAAAGTTAAATTATAAAATTCTGATTTAATATTTAAAGCTGTAATACAAATATATAGAATCATAAAAATATGGTTATATTACCTAAAGTTTTCTCTCCGTATATTGTGTTTATTTTGCGCCGCGTTCGTTGCCTAAGTCTTTCGTTTGGCCACTTACATCGTTGAATGCGTTCTCTCGTTCGCTCTAAATTCCCTTACAATTACAATTGGAAAAGCCTTTGAACAATGTTAGCGCCAGCTTTAGCTCTACTTTTCCGGCTGGGCCTACGATTACACCTGTGATTCGACACAGCATCTCTGGACCGCACTTCTGCTTAATTGAGCAATTAAACACCCGTGTTCCTACAAAGGCGAAGAGGAAAACCCACAAAACTTCCCAAGCCACATGTGGAGCACTCGACAATAAATAAGTGAGAAGGAGGGAAGACGGCGACTCACTGCTGTGCTCATGTCTTGTTAACAATTAAATTGTCGTTTTAACAAGCTTCACTTGTTGTGGCTGAAATGTTAATTGCCGAACAGTTATAGAAAACGGAGCAATAACTCCGCAGTGCGCCTATTTTTGGTCATTGGTCGCTTGTCTCGCCCATTTATGGGCTTAGATGATGAAGTCATAATTAAGTTTTAAGTGCCAAGTCCAAAATGAGGTGTAGTGTTAATATCACTTCCAATTTCCTAGTTCGAGAACTTTTATCGAATTTATTTTTCAACTTTTTAATAACTTTTGCTGAAAAATGTTTGCATATGGTAATATCAAGCTTTCAGTACATTTCCATGCATTTTAAATTAAATTTCCCTACATGGTAATTTTTAGGAAATCAATTAAAAACACATGCTTGACCCATATAGCTAATTTCCCTCACACCTTGCTCAGCGGCATCGAGTTAATTGAGAAATTTATGAGACGACGGCTATCAAACAAATTTGCAAATCCAAATATGCAAATTCTGTCGGCGCTTCAAAACGAAAGTCGAGCGGAAAGCCAAGCCAAGTGGAATTTATTGCAAACCGAATCGGACCGAAGCGGACCCAAACTGAAGAAAACGACCGCTTGCTGAGCATTTGTCGGTTTTTCGGTTCCAGATCGGTTTGGTTTTGGATTCGGTTTTGGTTTCGCTTCTCGCTTAATATTTCATAAGCTCGTATTCGTTTTGTCCTTTGCATGGGTCTCTGAATGCTGGATGTTGGCTGCCACTGCCACTGCTGCTGTTGCCGCTAAAAATTCCTCTGCAATTTCAGTTTTTGTTCAAATACCATGCTGAAAGATTTATCGTCTTGTTGGGAGCTGCATTCTTTGTTCTCCGATTTGTGCCTCTCTTTTTATTTTTATTTTGTGTGTGCCTTAATGAATTGCTTTTTAATTTGATTTGACTAATAAAATACCCCCTTCTTGTTGCATCCGTTGCAGGTTCACAGTTCCGGCAGCTTTGAGTTGCGCCTGAAATACTTCAGCAACGATCACGGGCGGGACAACGAGGGCCGCTGCTGCAGCGGGGAGTCGGACGGGGCGACGGGCAAGTGCCTCGGCAGCTGCAAGACGCGGTTTCGCGTCTGCCTGAAGCATTACCAGGCCACCATCGACACCACCTCCCAGTGTACCTACGGGGACGTGGTCACGCCCATTCTCGGCGAGAACTCGGTCAACCTGACCGACGCCCAGCGCTTCCAGAACAAGGGCTTCACGAACCCCATCCAGTTCCCCTTCTCGTTCTCATGGCCGGTAAGTAAAGCGATAGAAAATACAGATTAATATGGGAAAAAAAACTATGATACAAAAAATTATAAACAAATATCATTAAAAATCCATCTTTAAAACGCATAACACAACCACAAATTTGTTGTTATTACAGCAGCTGTAAGACTATGGCCTCGGCTAAACACTTTTCGCTGACACTGTTCCCTTATGTAAATGGCCTGTGCAGATGGCTTTTATATTTAGATTTGCCCTGCGCCGACGCCAGTCACTCATTCAGTCAGTCAATAAATATTTCCATGTTGTCTCCTTTATACGTTGAGCGTAGTTTTTCGCCTGAAAACTTATTCGTGCGGCATCTTTGCTAATTTGTTTGGGCTTTTTATAGCCCCCGATCGCCTGCTCCCGCGGGAGAACAACTCCCCTGATGCCGCATTCATTTATTTCCGCCGGGCGTCCTTGTCGAGGGTTGTTGGCTGTGGCGCACACGCCGCACCAAACATCTGTCGACTATTAAAAATGCGCTGAAAACGCGTGCGCGAACCGCACCATGGCGCACCACCGCTATATCACCGTCACCACCATATTCAGCACCACCACCATTGCTGCGATCCAGTACGATACGATAATATGCTATACTGTACGAACTGGCGAGCGACAATTTCCAGATCGCTGCCACACAAGGCTACAACCCACCCTTGGGCTCCTGAAGTTGCCGTTACTTTTTGCCCTACACTTTTCCGGTTAGTCTTTTCCGAAAAGCATATTCAGATGGATTTCCCGAAGTCACAGCTTCTACAGATCGAACACCTAAACCCTTTTTTATTTCTAACAAACTGTTTAAAAAAGTTGTATATAAAACTGCCTGAAATACACGGAAACTATTCTTAAATAGAGTTCGCGTTCAACTCGAACTTGCTATAGCTTTTGTATGGTGGTGGTTTAAGTTAGGGTTGTTCACTGATCCATAGAAGTCACCTTTTGGAGATTTACTTTTAGGTTTTGTACCCTTGTTATTTTATAACCCCTCCTTAAAGCGCACGTGTGCTCAATAAATTTGCTGAAATTTTGAAATACCGCCACTGACGCTCGTCTTTATTCTGTTCAGCTCGACTGGCCAAGAAAAATATGTACTCGTATATCGCGGTTGTGGCCCAGCTCAGCTCGGCATGCCGTGCATTTCTTAATTATAATTACGACAGGAGGCTCTACATGATGATGGGTCCACCCTAGACCAACGAAGAAGTTACTCAAGCTTCAAAGTATTTATGCCAGTAGCAATAACTGGAGTTTGTAACGTATTTTTGTGTCAGTGCGCCCGCAGTTTTTAGGGGTGTTTTTACTTCTCTCCCTCTTTCACGATCCCTCTTTTCCTAGTGTACTTAGCTATTTCTCTTTGCGTAGACACTTTACTTCCTAATTTTTCAGCGCTCTGCGCATGTGCAGCGTCACTATTATTATCATTACACACATGTATCTCAAGTGTGCAGAGTCATGGTCCGAAAAAGGGGGAGGAAACTCGGGAGGGGGCATTACCGCCGGGCCAGGTAGCGAAAGATGTTTTGGCACGTGAAATGTGTAAGCTGCATACATTTTGAGCGCTTAAACTGCGGGCAGGCATAAATAAACAATTAGCGAACTGTGGGCTAGCATAATTAAGTTAAAACGCAGAGTCTCGAAAGGCACGCGCCAAATTGTTGATCTTAGCTGTAATTTAAATAGAGTGAAAAGGGAAATTCACATCGTAGCCTCTCGCCAAAGTTTTTTGGAGTGTTTTATTTTTAGGCTTTTCAAGAAAATGCTAGATTTTATTTTGGTAAATTTCTTCTTGTGGTCTACATATTTATCGTTACTGGGGCAACAACTTCAGTCCTTTGTTTTGCCCTCTAAAATTAGTTTTCTGTTTGTGCTCCTAGAGCATTCTAGACTTTATTTCGGTCCGTTTCCGCGCACTTTCAACTTCAAAACATTTCTAGGTCAAACTATAAATTTAATTATAGTATGACTCTGTCTGCTGCCGCTGCTGCATCAACTAATTTAATGTTGCACTTAATTAAAACAACGAAAGACGAGCCACGCATGCCTGACGACACGCCAGAAGATATAGCAACCGATGTTGCATGTAGGGATAGGGGGTTGCTACTCCCCCTTTCCGCCTTCCGCCCGCCCAGCGACTAAAAATAGTCAGGCAATGGCAGGCAGCATTGCATTCATGCTCCTCTTGTTCGTATTGAACTTTGCTACGTTTGTCCCCCGTCTGACGGGCTTGTTCTGTCTTGTCTTGTGTCTTGTGTCTTGTGTCTTGCGTCTTCAGCCCTCAGTATTGGGTCTTCGGGCTGTGTCTTCTGAGAGGCAGTCCCCCTGTGGCTGTTGCTACGTGTCTGGCTACCACTCCTACTCCTGCCGCAGTGCACTTCACCCTATCCAGATCCCTATGCTACATTCAGTATGCTATATGCTGGATATTGACGTTGATATACAGCACCGACGCACGCGATATGCACTAAGCGGCCGCTGATGCATGTTGCCTCATTTATTTTTGGATATGGCATACGCCAGTGCCGCGAGTGTCTATAGGTACTCGCCATTTATATGCTTTTTATACCCGCTAAGGGCAGGAAGTCCAAGGTGAGAAAATGGAATTTTCCATAGATTCATACTCCAAATAACAGCCAAAATTAAAGAATACTCTTCCAACTAAAGATCCGCCACTGAAGTTATAACCATTCCCATAATGGGAAACTTTATTCAGACGAGCGGCAATCACGTAGCCACTGTTGAAAACTTTATTTCTCTGCACAATAAAACCAATAAACCATCGCAGCGCTTCATTTCATTTTAGCCATTCGTTTGTTATTACCTTTCCTGCTCATTTCCCATTGTATGCCGCTGGTTAAAGCCGATCATCTATGTCTGATTTGCTTCCTGTCGTGCCCATATAAATTTTACGTTTATTCGCAGCGACAAAAAGAAGAGATTCGCGCAGAGCGCGATTTCAATGTCTGACTCCGACCAACACACCAACCAAATGGCAATGCAATCGTTATGCAATCAATCGGCAACTGTGGCTTATCAACCAAATGAATTCTACATCTCCGGTTGCCCTAGGCCCACGCAAAATCGAAAGTTGGTCGAAAAATTAGTCATTTACAAGCGAATCGAAACGCGGAGCTCCGAACTCAAAGCTCTACGCAATCCGAGAAAAAACACACGCCCATGGAAAACCGCTGCAGCAGTAGTAGACACCTCTGCAAATGTTTCCATCGGCTGGTTTTCGCCTTGCTTTGGATTCGGATTTGGATTTTGTGTCATCTCTGCCGGTTTTTCCAGCAGCGCTGCATTTGAAATCAAGTGTGAATTGAGGGCGCTGCCTGCCGGTTGCATTCGAAGTTGCATTTTGCCGATTTGCATTTGAAATGCATTCGCATTGCATTAGATTCGGTGGTCTGAGGGGCATTCGGGCGTTTGGGGGATCGTGTGGGCGGCCAACTTGCCTGGCCGCCTGTCATAATCTCTTTATAATGAGTGCTCACTGTGGGGGCGATGGAGCTCGAGGGAGCTTTCCATTAGCTCGGAATTAGTTATAGTCGATTCGATTTGATAAGTGTGGATGGCATTAGTGCCTGTCATTTCCCGTTTAGATGTGAACTTTCTTTAACCATTTCCTTTTCTTCTTTCCGATTTACAGGGAACCTTCTCGCTGATCGTCGAGGCATGGCATGATACGAACAACAGCGGCAATGCGCGCACCAACAGTAAGTAAAACCCAAAACCTATCCATATTCACAACCGAAATCCTTCGGGCTGTGAAATTACTTCCTTGAAAGATGGGCAAAAGTTATGAGCTCATCATCCTGCTTCCTGTGATCGAAAGCTGTCAAAAAAGCGGCAAGCGATCGCACAGACCCGCAACTTGATACCTTGCCAGGCTCTAGCTTTTGCTCCTCTTTGCGCAGTGTAAGATTTCCGGGGTATTGAGTGGTTTTAAATAACCAACCAACCAAACACACATACACTAAGACACACACACATCGGGGATAATCGAGGGCCAGACTTTGTCGCCTTTTGTTGTCTGCCTGTTGGAACGGAAGTGTGCTCGAAGTTGAGGTTTGGCCATCCCTCATTTGCTTGAAATGCAATTAAGCTTGGGCTCACGAACTAAACGCTGTGCTAGTCCAATGCGATTCCGATTGTCCCGATCGAGAGAACCGAGATCGTGTGTAATCCATCTTGGAAACAATGCTACATGGATCTCGGTGTAGTAACTGATTGTCTTCCAGCGATAAGGACCACACAAGGATCTAGTCAGCTCACAAATCCTTGACAAAGCCGAACGATTTTTCTTTCTGCGACCGAAAAGCAGAATTCCTCATCTCAGATTTTAAAAAACACTTTGTGGCTGATTTTCCCACACAATTTGATGAAAGAGCGGAGAAGGAGAAGCTACCTGCTTGGGGCTTAGCTACCTGCACTTTCTTTTGCTTTTGAGATTTATGGAGTTTTCATAGGAATTTCTAGCACGTTGTTCTCTTTGTTTTTCGTCTCGCCAGGCCCTTTTTTCCTTTTCGATGTTTCTATATATAGCTTGCCCTATTCCTTCAAGGAATTTTAATTGTTTTGCTGGGAGCTCCTTAACCGATTTTTACTCGGCATCCCGCAGTGCCGCCTTAACTACAAGCTAATTTCCGAGGCGGTCCCAGGCTAATAGATCTTTATCGGTACAAGTATCGCCGAGTCCGTCCCCATGAACACATTTCGAACTCCCCAACTCCCAACTCCCCCGGCAATGGCAATTTCAATTTCTGCACACCGAGATTTTCTAGTCTCGCCGCCTGTCAAGGATTAATTTCATTATTTAAAAGTATGCAACTTAGTTTCTTTTTCCTCCTTTTTCTTTCGCTGAATGACGATCTCCCGCATACTTGGACTGGCATAGCGAGTTTACGCCGCAGCATTTTGCCAACGAGTTTTTTCCTTTTTGTTATATTCATTTAACATAAATTACATAAAGAAGCAGGCGGCGGAGGAGGGGTGGTGCCACGCACATGGCGACCTTTTCGCCAGGTTTTCGCCCAGAGCCTAAGGCCAGCTTAAATGGCCAAGAGCCAAAGGAACCGGACCTGCTGGGCAAAGGAATCTGAATCTGAAGTTCGAAGGCTTAGGCACTGGGAGAAAACTGCAAACTTGATACTACCGTACTAACAATATTTATATATTTCTGGCATAATATCTTAATCACAAACGGACTTAAGAGCAATTAGATGACCTTTTGAATCCTCATTGTATTTCATCCGTTATCCTGCATCAATTTAATGACACTTTTCGTACTGTGTAAGAGGCATTGCAAGGTGATTCTCTGGCCTCTTGGCTTGATGCGTTCAGAAATCTTTCAACTCATGGTTTTCGAGGTTTTCGCCGCACTGTGGCGGCCTCTTCGGATTCCTCACCTATCCCTACCTACCAATTAATCTCTGCCAATGCCAAAGTTGTTAGTTGCACGGTGTTGTGGCCGCTGCTCGCTGCTTGCTTCTCGGCTGCTCTCCTGGTTCGATGTTGTTAAAATGCTTATCTTTTAATTTTAACTCATTGGATCAAGAAGCGGCAGCCCGGCAACAAGAGCCCAACTTCTCTTTTCGACTTGGCTTCCTTCGATCTTTTCTGTCTGTCTGCCACAAAACTTGTCGTTGTTGTATTCGTTTTTGTTGTCGTCGTGTGTCTTGATAAAATGGTATTTTCGAAAAATTCCTCAAGTCCAAGTCAGCGATACTTGGGGAGGCGGATGCTGCAAATAAAAAATGGATTGGGGAGGGATAAGAAGGGGTACGGGAGTATCGGGAGTCAGAGTCAAGTTTGGATTTCTTGTTGCAAATTTGTTGCACACAAATTTCACTCATTTGTTGAGCGCTGCAAATGGGTTGACAAAGCGGTTGAAGAAGGGGCTTAGAAATAACCAATGTTGGTGACAAATAGTTTTCCATTTCAGATATTTCTCTAAGTTTTACTTTCTTACCAAATTATCTTCCATGAGTAATTTCCACTTTTCCGCGATCGTCAGTTAGTCTATCTTGCCATTTCGAATGTTGTCATAGGCCGCTTTTCCACAGATAATTATGAAAATGCTGCTTTGCGTAAATATTTTCACAAAATTCGCCTGATATATTTTATTGCACGTTTTTGCAAACTGGCCAAACTGGCCTGAAATTGTGCGTCTCTTGCCGGCTTGTCTAATAACCTGTCATGCCACAAATCCATGCGCTTTATCGCACTGGCGAGCTAACGTGTGTGTCGGTGTTGCAAATGTAAATAAAACCACAAAGTACAATCCGATTTTTTCTTTTTTGAGTTGTTTTTGTATTTTGTTTTTGGGAATGCTGTTGGCTGGTGCGATTTTTGCATTGAATGCTTTTCCATGTTGTCGGCCCCGTTGGTCGGCAGGTGAAGTACACACAAACACACACACGAGTTTTTGGCCAAAAAATGCAATTGCCAACAGCCAAGTCAACAGCTAGTGGCTCGAGCAACGGGCCAAGAATTCTTGTTGCCGCATTTGAGTTGTGCATATTTTTGGTAATTAATTAGTGAGTTTTTGGAGTTGCCGAATTTTTTATTTCATATTTTTATTGGTCAACCAGTTGGGCCGCTTGTCAATGGTCGCGCTCCATATGTGCGCCTGTGTAAAATATGGCTTTGACAATATGGCTGTATACATATATTTGGGCCGCAGTTTTTGGTCGGTTGCTCAATAGTCGGAGATTAGGAAAAGTGAGACAGTTTCCTTTCCATTATCGCTTTTAGCTTCACTTTCTCTGCTCTAATTTTCCAGGGGCTATTAAAATGGAGGTCTTCTCTGTTTTGCTTTGTTCTTAGACATTTTAAGTTATAAACGAAAAATTCCAGACGGATTTACGTTGGGTTTTCCAACTGAAAACTTGCCTATGGCTTAGCTTAGGATTCAGCTTTAACTTAAGCTTGTCTGCATGCAATTCGAATAGTCATGCACCTGCAATTTACTTTATAGACCATGGCATAATGTGCCTGCATATGTATCTGTATCTGCATCGCAGCCAGAGTATCTGCATCTGTGTAAATGTGGCTGTAGATAGGCGACGCACACAAACGAGTTGCCTTTCCAGCCATCCCAAATCCAAAGTCGAGACCGGTCGGCGAACAGCTGAAAAATGCCTCGACGAGCTTGGCTGGCGGTCTGCCTGCTGCCTGCTGCCTTCTTTTATTTTTTCTTACTTATTTTTTGTATCTTAGCCATGCCCCGTGTCTGGCTGCCAGTTTGTGCCTCTCTCATCGCCAAATACCAAGTACTGCACTCCGTGCCCTGGCCAAACTGCATACCTCGGCTTGAGCACTTGACTCTGTGACAAGCAATTGCAGTTCGGGTGTTTCAAGTTGCTTCGCTTCGCTTCGCTTTGCCTTCCCTTGCCTTGCCTTGCCTTGCCTCGTTTGATTTCGATTTTTGGTTTTCCCGTTTCCCATTTCCCATTTGGTACATTCCGAACAGAGGTTTTTCAATCTTTCTGCTTCTGCCCCAAGCGCCATCTCATCGGATCATCTTTAACCCAATTAATCTTCATTAGTCTATCGGCGGGCTCGTCAGCTCGTTCTCACACACTTATCATGGTCCCGATCTCATCTCCGTCTTTTCCACTTGCAGATCTCCTCATCCAGCGACTCTTGGTGCAGCAGGTACTGGAAGTGTCCTCCGAATGGAAGACGAACAAGTCGGAGTCGCAGTACACGTCGCTGGAGTACGATTTCCGTGTCACCTGCGATGCCAACTACTACGGATCCGGCTGTGCCAAGTTCTGCCGGCCCCGCGACGATTCATTTGGACACTCCACTTGCTCGGAGACGGGCGAAATTATCTGTTTGACCGGATGGCAGGGCGATTACTGTCACATACGTAAGTAGAAAATGGTTGTTAAATACGCAATACTTTACGTGGGAGGGGGTCTCTTAAAGAAGGTTGCATAGTAAAGGGTAACGTTGTAAATTGGGAATTTATCCAGAATAGCTGGTTTCGGTTTCAAGCGGTATAATTTTCTGACTAACTAGACTTTTTTGTAAGCCTTTCCTCGTTAATAATTTCGTGATTGGTTGAAACATTTCAAAGCTTATGCTCAGCCCTAGACATCCACACGGATCAATAGCCTCCATCACCATGAGCACTCCACGCATTCTTTACGCCAAAAGCAATTCAAGTGGCTCAAAACCTAAGTTTTTGTTTTTTTTTTTTGCCTGCCAGCTCTCATTATTATTGAAAATCACTTGCTTGTCAAATCAAATGAGATGATTGTACACAATGCCCAAAAATAAAGAAAAACGACTGCTGCTTGCTGCTCCAACGAATTAAAGTATAATTATTTTCGAGTGCGTACGGGCGATGAATTGACAAAAATGAAACTGAAAATTTGAATACTGAAAATGGCCATCAAGTGGGGGGAAGAAATCGAAGTCAAACAAATAAATTAAAAATCAATGAAGTTCGGCAAACGAAAAACAAAATGCAAGATGTGGGGAAAAGTCATTTGTCATTGGAAGAACAAAACGTCTAACGAACTGCCGAACTGCCGAGAGCAGGAATTCGGGCAGCTCTTTGTAGTTGGTTGGTAGTCGATCGTTGTTAGCTACCTTTGCTTCACCAACATTTAAACTGTGAATCAGAGCAGACACACCATACCATACCCTGCCCGTGCCCGTGATGATGACGACGATGATGATGATGATGATGAGGAGCAGGGCATACAAAAATCTTCCCACGCCAAGTGCAAGGGCCCAGGTTTTTGGACCAAAAAGGTGTGGTGCCGGTGTATCTGTATCTGTGTCAGTGCCTGTGTCCGTGTCTGTATCGGTGCTGTATTTGTATCTGTGTCTGCGTAAGGGGTCCACTCGCACAGATACAGATACAGATGACGATCAAGGTTTGAGAGTGAGTTCGGGTTGGTTTGCTCCATCGCCATCGTCGTCGTCGTCGTCGACGTCTTCGTCGTCTGCATGCCGAGCATTTCTGAGGAGTCGAGAAGAAGGGTCGACCCAAGAACAAACTTCCTTTAGGGCTGTTGTGGCAACGTCTGATTACACCTTAAATGTCGTAGTCTCCTGAAGACGCTTCCTCGGCTCGATTCTTCTCCCTTCTTGTCCCGTTCCCGTTCCCTTGCCTTTTTTGTTTTGTTTTATTTGCTGCCTTTTTTCGGGCCAGATAATTTTTGTGTCCTGCTGCCGGTTTAGCAAGTTGCCAGCGGAAGAGGCAGCTGCTCCTGCCTGCTACATTTTATATTCAACTTAAATGCGCAGAAATGAGCTTAAATTAAGGCACACACTCGCACACATGTGCGAAAATTATTTTCCAGCAGCAGGAGCAGCAAATAAAAAGGCAAAACGTGCAGGCTGCAAAAACAAAACATCCGAAACTCAGTAAATTGGCCCAAAAGGTTATTTCTTCTGGCTCCTTCCCCTTCTGTGTTTCTTGGCCAAGTGCGTATATGAATGAAGTTAATTTCAAGGAAATGAGCTATTTCGGCTAAAGTTAATGAATGGCAGGCAGCTGGCTGGTCAGTGGGTGCTAAAACGATACATCTGCGAGATGTTTTTCAAGAAGCGTTTGGGAACCCTTTCAAGAAGTGAAGCCAGAAGTGAAAGTAATCGCAAGAGTCGGATGTACATACATATATCATTCGATTAGCCCGGATTATCTCTGCCCTGGGGCGTGTGAACTTCTTTTTCACTTTCAGGAAAATCTATTTCGATCCAGCCTCCGTCGTCCGCGGGCGATGGTAATAAAAATCATTGGCAATTGCCAATATTACGCTTTTTCTCTATAGCTATAGCCATAGCTATATATATATTAAAAGGGGGCAGGAGCAGCCCTCTGCATTCAGAGAACACGTTTTTGTGATTTTCTAGCAATTTTCCCGATGCAGCCGCCGCCGTCGCTTGCTTCTGAATGAAACTCACTCGGTTTAAAGAGGAGCATCATCATCTTCGGCGGCTCCTTCCACGTTCTGGGCTCCTTTTGGCATTGCCTTTTTTAGTTTTGTTCACGACTTTTACCCCTTCTCTAGGCCCTTGTGGCAACTCCCCAACTTCCTGCTGCCGCTGCTGCTGCTGCTGCTTCTCTTGCCGGCCGAAACATGTTTGCCACATTCTTCGGAGAGATCCCAGCTCCAGCTCCAACTCCATCTCCAGCCCAGCTTCCAATCGAAGTTTTCGTCGAACCTTTTGAGCTTGGGAATCTGTTTTCTGTTTTGGGCCACGGCCTCCGCCTCAGCTGCTCAGGCTGCTGCTGCTTCTTCTCCTGGCCATGGGATTATTTCATTTTGTGTGTTTCCTTTTTGGCCTTAGAAACAAGTTATTCCTGCTTGGCTTAAAGCACTCACACACTGCAGACTGCCGATTGCCGAGAGTTTGAGAGCCACTGGCCATGATTCATTTTTTGTATAGGTTTTCTTCTTTTTTTTCAGTTTAGTCTGTGCTAAAACATTTTAAACGTTTTCCTATTGTTTAGCGAGCGGCTTTTGTTTTATTTCCCAGAGACATCTTTTATGTTTTTCATTGCCAGACGCGTGAAAAAGAAAGTTTTTTCGGCACTTCTGCTTCGGAATTGCCTCAATTTGATGGATCTCGATGTCTGTGAGTGGGTTGTGCAGTTCGTTGTCGAGTGGGTGTCCCCTGGGTTTTTTTTTCTTTTGGACAGGTGGGGAGTCCATTTCAAAGCCATTTAAGTTTTTGGGAAAGTGTTTTACCCCCACCACCACCAACACCCGTATGGTTTACATTTCAATTAATTTATATTTAAATTTCCCCCTTTTTATTTGCAGCCAAATGCGCCAAAGGCTGTGAGCATGGACATTGCGACAAACCCAATCAATGCGTGTAAGTATTTTATTTGATCGTATTTATCTGATTAGGCCTTTTGTGAACTAGCGTTGACATATCTCGGCATATCAGGCAACAGCTTGATAAGCTTAGTTTGCTGAGCTCGGATACTTTATTTAAATATTTACCAAATCGTTTTCCAAGCTTCTTAAAATGATGTTGATTAGGCCAACTGTTGCCAACTGCAGTTGGCAACTAACGGGTTAGTTTGCCTTCAATTTAATGATGATTTCTGTCCTCCTTGTGCTTGCACGTTTTATTTGCCTGTGTTTGTTTTTTGCTTTGATTTTTACTTGCCCACCCAGTGAAAAACACTAGAAACTAGAAAAAATTGCAACAACTATCATGATGGGGCACACCTTTCAATGTAACGCTGAATGTTTGACTGCTACCGTGAGCTTTGCGAAAAGGGCAGAAAACACTTTGCTGCTCTTTTATTTTATTTTTATCATTTTCTTGGTTTTTTCTTTTTGTTTTGTTTGGACTTTAATGCACGTTTTTTGTTCTCTCGTTTGCTCGTTCGGCGACCGCAGAAATTCTTTCTGTTTGGCGCGATGTCATTTGATTTGGCCGGGGTTTTGCATTACAATTTTGAAGCGAAGTAAAATCCAGGCAGTCGGCGGCCAATTGAATTACAAGTACCGAAGTTTTCCCACATTTCTGCCCATCAAGGTGTAAGCGAACACTTTTGACGACGCTCGCAAATATTTTCAGATACTAGCAGCATACAATTTCAACAAAAAACAGATGCACGAGAATACAAAGTTCAATAGTGCCAGACATTATGTTTTCACGTACATAACTCGTTTATTTACTTTACTGTGAAAATAGGTTTGTGCCAATGCTGCCACTCTAAAAGCGATCTGCCAAATTGATTTTCAAACGCCGATGCCGGAGGATGTTGCTCATTATTTAGGCATTATGTTGGCCAATAAACCTCTCACTGCCAGGCGGAAATCAAACATTTTGTGGTCCGCCGATAATTGTGCCAAATAAAAAGGAGCACCAAAATCAACACATCATTGTGTAGCGTGGAATACAGTAAAGTGATTGGTGGAACTGTTTTGTGTTTTGTGAATCGAATTGTTAGCTGGAAACCGCAGATACGCCCGGGTATGCGTGCCACTTAGCCACGTTGTTTGATGGTGGGAATATTTTAATAATTCTAAGCGCATACAGCACACATTTGCTAGTTGGCAACGCGACTCTTGCTTTTTCGACATTTCTTTCTGTACACACTGGCTGACTGGCTGACGCATATCAATTACTACTTGTCTCCCAGTCTGTCTGCTTGTCTCTCTGTCTGTTATCTGTCTGTTGTCTCTCCAATCCGAACTCGAGCTCCAGCACTTCCACCCACCCACTCCGCCCCCTGTTTCAACAGGTTAGCTGTCTTGGATTGAATTATTAACTATTGAAATCTTTGTGGGTGAAGGCTTTTTAGCCATACAGTTGGCAACGCAACAGTTGCATCTGGCAATGCGTGCTTGTGCGTGCCTGCCTGCTTTATTTGTTGCAGAGGAAACATTTTTTCTTTTGGCTTGAAATCAATTTATGATCGTGAGAAATGCAAAAATTTTGTGACTCCCTCGGAGCGCTTCGCCCCTTTCTCTTCTTCATTTTCAAGTGTGCGGATATGACTTCTTACACAGAGACATTCGTTTTACTTCAATTGCGAACGAGACTTTTTCAAGTTGACAAGCCTTCTTCCTTTCCCTGTCTTTCCCTCTCTTTATCTTCTTAGCTCTTTTCTTGCCCATCTTTTCCTTTTTCGACTGCAATCAAGCGTGGCATGCAAACAAGTGTACAGTGGGGCAGAGAGCGGGATGCAGGGATGCGTGGAACAGGTGATGGAGCACCAGTCTTCTGTCCTGTTCACTCGCATTTAACATTCAAAAGTAAACCAGCACTCGCGGCGCTTCAATAAACCGAGTCAAAGATCTTTAGGTGTATTTGTAGATTTATCAGTTTTTCAGTTTTTTCAAAATGAAATGAAAAAGTGATACCCAACTCTTAGAGATGTTATTTGTAAAATACATTTATTCCGAAGGGAACTCATATAGTGGCATGGCCACACTTCACACTACGGTCATACTAACCACCACCTCTCACCTTCATTTACAGTTGCCAACTGGGCTGGAAGGGAGCCTTGTGCAACGAGTGCGTTCTGGAACCGAACTGCATCCATGGCACCTGCAACAAACCGTGGACTTGCATCTGCAACGAGGGTTGGGGAGGCTTGTACTGCAACCAGGACTTGAACTACTGCACCAACCACCGACCCTGCAAGAACGGCGGAACCTGCTTCAACACCGGCGAAGGACTCTACACTTGCAAATGCGCTCCAGGGTACAGTGGCGATGATTGCGAAACTGAGATTTACTCCTGCGATGCCGATGTCAATCCCTGCCAGAACGGTGGAACCTGCATCGATGAGCCGCACACAAAGACAGGCTACAAGTGTCATTGCGCCAACGGCTGGAATGGAAAGATGTGCGAGGAGAAAGTGCTCACCTGTTCGGACAAACCCTGTCATCAGGGCATCTGTCGCAACGTTCGCCCTGGTTTGGGGAGCAAGGGTCAGGGCTACCAGTGCGAATGTCCCATTGGCTACAGCGGACCCAACTGCGATCTCCAGCTGGACAACTGCAGTCCGAATCCCTGTATAAACGGTGGAAGCTGTCAGCCAAACGGGAAGTGTATTTGCCCAGCGGGATTCTCGGGAACTAGGTGCGAGACCAACATTGACGATTGTTTCGGACACCAGTGCGAGAACGGAGGCACCTGCATAGATATGGTCAACCAATATCGCTGCCAATGTGTTCCCGGATTCCATGGCACCCACTGTAGTAGCAAAGTTGACTTGTGCCTCATCAGACCTTGTGCCAACGGAGGAACCTGCTTGAATCTCAACAACGATTACCAGTGCACCTGTCGTGCGGGATTTACTGGCAAGGACTGCTCCGTGGACATCGATGAGTGCAGCAGTGGACCCTGTCATAATGGCGGAACCTGCATGAACCGTGTCAATTCGTTCGAATGTGTGTGTGCCAATGGATTCAGGGGCAAGCAGTGCGACGAGGAGTCCTACGCTTCGGTGACCTTCGACGCCCACCAATATGGAGCCACCACCCAAGCGCGAGCCGATGGTTTGACCAATGCCCAGGTAGTCCTAATTGCTGTGTTCTCAGTTGCAATGCCTTTGGTGGCGGTTATTGCGGCATGTGTGGTGTTCTGCATGAAGCGCAAGCGTAAGCGCGCTCAGGAAAAGGACGACGCGGAAGCCAGGAAGCAGAACGAGCAGAATGCGGTGGCCACAATGCATCACAATAGCAGTGCGGTGGGTGTAGCTTTGGCTTCAGCCTCTCTGAGCGGCAAAACTGGCAGCAACAGCGGTCTCACCTTCGATGGCGGCAACCCGAATATCATCAAAAACACCTGGGACAAGTCGGTGAACAACATTTGTGCCTCAGCTGCAGCAGCAGCGGCGGCGGCAGCAGCGGCGGATGAGTGTCTCATGTACGGCGGATACGTGGCCTCGGTGGCGGATAACAACAATGCAAACTCCGACTTTTGCGTGGCACCGCTACAAAGAGCCAAGTCGCAAAAGCAACTCAACACTGATCCCACGCTCATGCACCGCGGTTCACCGGCAGGCAGCTCCGCCAAGGGAGCGTCTGGAGGAGGACCGGGAGCGGCGGAGGGCAAGAGGATCTCCGTTTTAGGCGAGGGATCCTACTGTAGCCAGCGTTGGCCCTCGTTGGCGGCGGCGGGAGTGGCTGGAGCCTGTTCATCCCAACTAATGGCTGCAGCTTCGGCAGCGGGAAGCGGAGCGGGGACGGCGCAACAACAGCGATCCGTGGTCTGCGGCACTCCGCATATGTAACTCCAAATATCCGGAAGGATTCCTGGGAAATCCGTATGGAGAAGCTGGCAGCACACACACAAAGAAAAGACTGGGTTGGGTTCAAAATGTGAGAGAGACGCCAAAATGTTGTTGTTGATTGAAGCAGTTTAGTCGTCACGAAAAATGAAAAATCTGTAACAGGCATAACTCGTAAACTCCCTACAAAATTTGTATAGTAATTAGCAAAGGTGTGACCCATCCGCTTTGATCGATTGGGACATCATTGTATCTAACAGAAACATTTTTAAAGATTTTACAAAATGCAATCTTAGGAATTATTAAATTGAAAACACTACATTTGGAATATACATTTTAAAATACTGAAAATTCTTAAAAACCAATGAAACACTCGATCGATAGAGCAAACGGGAAACTGATTTTGCACCCTTGAATATTCCAATGGACTGACCTAAGCCTAAAGTTGTATACCATAAAGTCAACCAATCAAAATTGAAAACCTTTTGTATATGACAACCTCATATCCCTCAAAAGAAAAATGACTTGACCAATTGCTTACTAGAATTTAGACCAAGACCAAGAACCACTGGACGACAGAGTCGAAGAGACGACTCTCCACACGTTTTGACGTTTTGCATGTTACTGAAAAATCTGCTTCAATCTAATCTATTTTTCATTTAGTTTGATATAAATTGTAAATATTAATGGTAGCCGTAGCCTACGCGTATGTGTAAACGAATGACAAAACGATTGAAAGAAACCTCCTCATTGACGCCGCCCGAGATGGCGCTGCTTTTCTATGCAAGGCAGTCGGCTGATTCGGGCGATTTGTATATAGTAATCATAGTTCACATCGATATACGAAATGAATAAGAGAAAAAGATGAAAAGCCACACAAAAAAACTACATAAATTGACACTATCTCGACTATTTAGTTTCTAACTATGTATATGTAAATGTAGTAAACGAAGACACTAAACTTAACTCGACTCTAGCTTAATGTTAATTTAAAGACCCTACACAAACAAACAAACAAACATGCGAAGACAAGCAAAACATTTAGTGATTCTATTTTAAGTACTTCTAATTTACCCTACACCCAATAATTTTTTTCGATTTTTAAACTTATTATTTTAATTTTTATTTTTTAAATTTGTCCATCTACCAAACCTATTATATTTTTTTGGCCTATTCCGATTTGGAGCATTTATCAGCGATGAAGTCAATAATATTTGTAGTTAGCGCCTAACTGTAAACGAAATGTATTGAATTTATAAATTGTAAGTCACAAACAATCAAATTTCATGAAAACTCAAAAACTGAATTGGAAAAAATAAACAAAAATGATAAGCGAAAAGTGAATGAAATATACAAACAATATACACAACTAAAGAACAAATGAAAATTCGTGTTTTTTCAAAGTCTCCAAATAGTCTTATTATTATAATTTTTTGTTATTAACGCATTAAAGGTTATACAATTTAATTTTGATCTCAAAACCGAAGACCAAGACAAAACCAGACAATGTGCAGCACGAAGACGCAAAAACTGTTTGCGAAATTCCAAAATGTCAAAATTAAATCAATAAAAATACACTTAAATTGCAAATGGTTCCTCGTTAGTGTAAAGAAATGAAAACTAGTTGTAAAAGTGCTAGAAACAAACTGTGCAGCTACTTATCTGATAAATCCTACACAGTACATATTTTTATATGTTTGCTCCTCAGCTCTCTCATCCAATTTTGTACATAAAGTTCTCCGATATAAGCTTTTACAGCCTATAGCCACACACACATATATTTTTTATAAATATCTAATTTTTAAATAGTCGTTTTTAGTAATTTATATTTTTATTGCATATAAAAAGCCGAAAAAGGAAACAAAAAAATTAGACAAACACTCGAGAGAAAATTGTAAAAAGTTAATACGACCTTAAAAAAAAAATATTTATACCAGAAGAAACAAAAATGAAAAACCCATAAGAATAGTAGTTACTTGCATACAATTGTAATTTAGTGTTGTACTTACGATTTAGTATAAACAATTTTATGAAATTTTTTAGTAATATAAAAAAATGAATTAAACAAAAAACCAAGCAAGCAAAAAGCCACAAAAAAAACCGACAAAAAAAAGTGCAAAGGAAAAATATGAAAAAAAAAATAAAAAATTTTTATGAATGAATTCTAAATACAAATGTTTTTAATTGCATGGGAAATGGGTTTTGCAGGGATATTCTCTAAAGATCGTTTATTTTATCGAAATTCGTATCATTATCATTATCTGATAATTGATCGCACAATTCTTCCCCAAACAAAAGTAGATTAGGCATCAATGCAGGCAAGTGCCACAGAACAGACAAACAATAATCAGCCAAGAAAGAAAGCCAAGTATAAGTATTTACGGCTGTTGCACCGCGGAGAAAAGGTCTATGCGGAATATGTAAATCCAGAAAGCACCAAAGTGGGTTTCTCAGCTGTCTCTACTGTCTTTTCACGGAAGGCTGTTAACATAGAAGTACAGTGGTGAGTATAAGCCTAAAATAGGAAAATTACATTTAAAATCAAGGCATCAGTTTTAAGTCTTCTTTCATAATTTGAAATAACATATTTCCAAACTAAGAAAAGGTATTTAAAAGGGAATTAAAAAGCAATAACTTGGTATTTCAAATATAAATTTACAAGTATTTTCACAACTAGTAGTCATCAAATTAATAGGCTGTTCTTAAAATTCTTGTTTTTCTTTGGCTTGCAGTGCTAGATTTCTAAACGAACTTCCCATTTAATGTCTTATTATCCGAACCCCAATCAGCAATCAGCATATGTGCGACATAGTAACTAGGAAATAATGCGCATAAAATGACACCACTGTGCTGCATCCAATAGAAATTACAACATCTCACACTCCGTACTCAACGCGCGCTGCGTGGCGAGTCAAGCTGCAGAACATTAACAATAAATTCTCGCATGCCATTGTGAAATTCTCACAATAATCATAAATAATACTTTATTTCTACTTTTTAAACGGCCTACAGCCCGGTCGAGAGGCTGTTAATGAAGTTGCCTGCCCGCCTAGTGCGTATCTGTCTGATTTACTAACTGAGCGGCGGTACTAAAGGAGAAATAAGCGACGAGACGGCGTCCAGGTCGGCACTCCGTCGCTGAAGCTGCCTAATTAAGCAGCTCTGCACTGTGAGAAAATGCGAAATGTGTAGAAGAGACTGCCGTGATGCTGGACCTAATCAGGACATGTGTGTTCCCTTACTACTCAGCGTTGTATTAGAACTCAATTCAAGAGGAAGATCCATTTTGTTTAAGATAATCCATTTCATTTAAGATAAATAAAACATCCTCCAATAAGACGCGTTTTAATGAAAGTGCAAGGTCGGCTAAGTGAAAAGCTTCCCAGCCATTAGAAACAATTGTTCAGCCTAGTGTAAGCTTTGCATTCAAACTGGCGAGTCATTAAGCCAGCAGGGGGGGGAAATGGAGCCCACGGTGGGCAATGGTGCAATGGCGTATCGCTTTCCAGAAAGACAATTGCGGCAAAGATGCATCGGACCGATGATCTCGAAAGGTTAGACCATTAAAATGCACTAAAACAATATTTTGTTAGGTCGTCGCACACACTTGGGCCCCAAACAGACCATCGTCGATGATCGTCCACTTTGTTTGTTTATCAAGTTGGTTTACTCTAGATTTTGTCATTTCATCTTGGCCCGTGTGGAGATGCCCATAAGTGGGGATCTTCCCTCGCTCTTTTTTTTTTTGGCACCTAATTGTGTTTACGTTAGCCCCTTGCTCCACACCAAATTAACCCATTGAGGAGGCATTTCAATTATGTTTGGATACACACAAGCACTGAGAACACTCGTTGACAGTAATATTGCCTTAAAAAGCCCGTAGAGAAGGAAGAAATATAAAAGACAAAATGAAGTGTCCCAGACGTTTATGCCTTTGTCTGAGCGCGTTGAAAACTGTTTGGCTCAATTCTCATAAAACGAAATATAACCAAAGTAAGAAAAAAGATCAACAACTTAGTGTTCTTGTTCTCATTCTTGTTGGCTTGTCTCCGTCTCTGTCACTCCGGTTAGAAAATGTTCTTTTTAGTTTTTTATTTTAGTTTTTATTTTTTTCTGTTTCTGTGTTGTCAGTTTTTTCGAATCCATCGTGCATTCATTGTCTTGCACTAATCGCCATAAAAGATCTCGCTTTTCATCTCTTCTCGTGACGCTGCGTTGTTGATCTTGAAAATCTGCTGTAAAAAAGAAGCCAAAGCAACAGCACACAAATCTCCGCTCCGATTCGAAATCCAAAATAGTAAGCCGAGGTTGCTCGAGGATTTGAATGGTCTTGGCCGTCTCATGATCGGAAATTGTAGCTTTGTACTTGCTCGACGAAGGCTTTTATTCGGGGATATATACCATATATCGTGCAGTGCGAGAAAATGCAAGCTGAAAGGTTACGAAATGCAAGTAGTACAAATATTTTCAAACATTTTTAAAAACGGTAAATTTATTAACCATGACTAAGTCATTTGTCTATTGAGAGGGAAAATAAGAATGGTCTTAAAATTAGCGTGCCTTTCATAATAATTAATAAATTAAATAAAGAAAGATTTATCCTCTTCTAGATTTATCAGACGTTTAAAATCGCTTAATTTCCCCTTGATATCTTCCAGTGCATCCTACTCTTATTTCAATATCTTTCCATGCAGATTCCCAGCCCCTCACATATATAAGTGATCCATAATTTAATGAGCTTCATTCATCCATTCATTCATGCAGCGAGACTGAGTGAGAACTAGAGAAACAAAACTCCTTTTTTTGGCAAGGGTTCAAAACAAAATAATAAAAAATAAGAGCGAGGGAAAGACGAAGCCGGAGGAAAAAATGGAAAAAAAGGAGAAAAAGGGTCATCTTATCATAAATAAACTGACATAAAATCAAGAATCAAATTCAAAAGCGAAGACAAGAAATCCGTGGCAACCACTGTACATTGAAGGGAATTACACAATAAATGAAATGCAGGCAAGCCACAAAGATCGGAGCTTCCAGTCTGGAGTTTGAGTCTTTGGGACTCGGAAACCGGAGGAAGGGGCCATGAACTGACAATGATTCACTATGGAATTTTATGAGCTGAGAACATTTTGAGGCAAGGCAACTGGAGAAGCTCAGTAGATATAGGCTTTATCTAGTTTGTGGACTATGCAAATGAGATCGATAAAGTATTTAAGATGCAACCGATCGATAGAAAAGTGGCTGCTCAGCTGCAGCTAATAGAGTGTGAAGCTACTGAGGGGTTATGCCCGGGTATGCAGCTTAATCTGGCCGTAGATCAAAGTCTTCGTTCAGGTAGCGCCCTAACAATCCCGGCCAATAAATTTCCACTAAACGGACAGCGGACAAAACGTTGGACTTCATTTCCAAACAGTTTAAAATTTATTTTCACCAAAAAGCAAAAAGCAAAGCAAACATCAAGGCAATCCCAAAAGAACAAGCCAGCGATAAGAAGGAATCACCAACTTGGAACGTTGCGCTTGCTTGTCGCTGCATAATTTGTCGACTTGTAGATACATTTGTAACTCTGTATCTGCTGCTCGAATTCGTTTGAATTTCAGCTTTTGGTAGCGCCAAGGGGCCACATCGTGTGTGTCTCTCGGTTTGGGCTTTACTTTTTATTAATGATGTGGGAAATTCTGTTCGGCGCTGAGAGCTGAACGTTGATTTCTGGGTCTGCATTAAATTTCATTAATTATGAGAAATCATTTCATTAATATCGGTTTCGTCGTTGTTTCCTTTTGCTGATGTGAACGGCGCTTTTCTCCGGTAATTATCGTCTCATTGGAATCAATTAAAGTAGAAATGTTAAAAAAAAACATAACGAAACCACCAAACAAAGCTGAAAGCCCCAAATATATTGACATACACAATTAGACTCGGCCGACACACTCATCTCCATCATAATTAACATCTTGTTGGGATGCTGATAGCGATGGAACCCGCTCAGATGATGATACATAAACAAGAGGCGATGCAATCTGAGATCTCTGGAGTGCAAATAATTAGGCAGCGCTTAGAACGCAGACTCAACAGAATTCTCACCATTCAATTAGTATGCATTTCCATTATTTATCTGTCGGCCAAGACATTCTGGCCGGGCTTTCTTTATTCCCCAGCTCATTTTGCCTTTGTATCTGTTGGGCGCATTCTCAGCCATGTTTTTGTAGGTTTTACGAGCGCTTTTTACAACTGAAAGAGCCGAGTTGAGTTGGTATTTCCACAAACTATTGTAATACATCAATATGATTATGAGGCCTGCAGCCGCAGTCGAGGTGCCTTCACATCTTTTATACATTTGTGGCATGTGTTGATTTATTTGGGATTCGTTTCTGTTCTCCCTTTTGCCTTTCTGTTTGTCAAAGGCAAACAAACCGAAAACCGTTCCGTTGTGTGATCACTGATCATTCTGGCCAAGTGCGAGAGATTCAATCGCTGCTTAGTTTCAGAGTTCCTAAAAGAGTGTTAACTTATGTATGTTTTGGTCTCTTCACTTTAACCATAATTCTTCAATATTTGATTTCAAATCTCGCCTTCCATCAGTCACTGTTTTGTTTACTTAAACCAACAGTCTGCCACGATTTTGTCGATTTTTTTGTGTGTGTCAGATTTAAGTAGTTATAAAAACGCAAGTTTTACTCATTTTAGGTAAGAATTTAATGGCTCTCAGTGCATATAGAACATGTTTTCGGGCATTCCTTCCCATAGGCAATTTTGTGGAGTATGGTGGACAATTAGACGATTTTGTTATTTAAGTATAGAAAGCTAATAAAAATGTTTAGCTAAGCTGATTTATAATGTATTTTATAATATTACAATTTATTTTTAGTGGATGTGGTCGAAAAGTGCAAGCATCTTTCAAAAGTATGCAACTTCTTCCGAGAACTCGACATTCATTAGGACAGACAGGCGACTCGACAAGTGAATCTGATGCTATATATTTATGCTATATAGGGTCGGAATCGCTTCTTCCACCTGTTGCCTACTTTTCAACGATTTAGTATACTCTTTTGGGGTACAAGTAACAGGTATAAGTTTTGATGAACCATTTACCAATTATTAGAATAATCTGCATTTAAAGGATACTTTGGCGGTAATATTATAGGCAGTGAGGTACGACAATAACTTTAACCGACCCAGTTCTTTTTCTTACGATAATTCTGAGAACTCTACATCATACATGGAGAATGGCGCATTTGTAAGTGGATTCCTTATGCTCTGTTCCCATTCGATTTAGAACTAGTCGGCACTTTCCATCGCTCTAATTGCCTTTCCCACACCCAAGCTACGTTTCCCAGTACCACGCCAACGTGCCACATTTCCACATTCACAAAGGAACCCGAGCACAAAAAATTTGAGCCCCAATTGACAAAATCACGATTCATCGAACAACGGCGACGACAACTTAACTCTACACACATTCGCAGCTCGAAGCCAAAGACTCCTCCTGCAATCCGCCGAATCCCAAAGAAATCCGCGAAGAAAAGAAGGGCAAGGAGTGGACGGGCCAGAAATGTTTGGCAATTGGAAGTTGGCGGCAACTTTTAGGCCTTTGGGGCGTCTGCGTTGGCTGATGGAAGGAAGCTGGAACGGCTACCTAGGGTTGCATTGTCAGCTAAGCGATCTTTAATAGGACTGCACTCAGAACATTTTCAGAAATGGTTAGTTGGAATTGTTTATATCAGTGGTATAAATTGCTTATTATATTAATCTAAACACAATATTACGCTTTAACATTCCTCTTTTGAAACTGAATTTTATAAATAATAACTTATCCAATAACTTATCCAATAACTTATCCCCAATAACTTATCCATTAAGTTTTAAGTCTCCCGATTAGCTTCCTCGAATTTGCTTAAGCGCAATTACTGTGGGCGTGTAGGTCCCATTGAAAGTTAAAATTATAGGATATTATTATTAATCATTTATTATTAAGCGATTTTTATGTATAAAGATTAGTAAAAAAAGATTGCGTGTATTGCGGAACACCATAGAGTCCAAGGCTTTCTCTTTTTCATCAAGACTTCTGAGGCATAGGTATTGTTTTAAGTGTATTTATCCTCTTCCCGCTTGTGCACTCGCTCTCTCCTGGCTGTTCCCCATTTATCTGACAACTTTGAATGCGGACAAAGAACCCGAAAGAGCCACAATTACGGTACTCGGCGTCATCGGCTGTTGCAGCTTTGTTCTGGCTTTTTGTTGGCTGTTTTGTTGCAAAAATGTCCAAACATTGTCGGAAATTTGTTAACTTTAATTTCTATTGCCAGGCGGACAGGGCAAACTGGTCGAAAACGGTACCAGCGCCCGAAAGTTGCGGGTGTTGGCTGCATTTTCCCATTGTCGGCCTGTCGAAATTATGACAATCCTGGCAATGGAATTAAACCGTTCCCCACGGCTGCCAATTTTCGAATTGTCGTAAATTTGTTCCTTCATTTGCCGGATGGCAAGGGGTATTGCTTGGGCAGGTCTGCCTTTCAGTGCCATAAAACTTGATTTATTCTCATCTCATTAACATTGGCCGGATTCTTTACAACTCTCTTATGACAATGATAAGACCAAGAACTTACCATAAACGGAAGCGCGGTGCTGAAACTGAAGTCTGGCATTTAAGTGGCATTTCTGAAATATTCAAACAAATATTGTAGCAGAAGCTATTTCGTTTTTGTGGCCGGCAGAACAGCAGCGCTTTCTCAGGCATCGAAAACTAGTTGTGCGGATCGGATCACACACAAATCAATTTAACGATGCACTAGCCCAGTTCCAGTTTGAGTTCGCGTCCGACTGGGACTTTTCATTCAGTTGGATCGCAATCCTATGGAGCGGCAAAATGGAGGGGAATCGAGCAAAGTTGACGACTTGTCGTCGGCATTGCAGCGACGACTTGGACTTCCTGTTGTCGCGTCATTATTGTCCATCATCATTTCCATTCGTAATGAGGCTAAGGCTACTAAAACCCAGTTGATCTTTAGTTCATTTAGATGCCGCCACAGAATCAAGGCAACAACTGATGGCGGGGGATGCTCCAGCTACTGCCACTCCAGCTAACCACTCGTTTCACGACTCCTTCGATCAGCTGTAGATCACTTAACTGCCAGTGACAATTCCCCGCACTGCGAGGGGATAGATACGTAATCTGGGAGAATGAGCCCCATCCCGTCCTGAAAACCGGCCATAATATATGCGACCCTCTGGCCAGATCGGGATCCACTGCCAGCGGGCTGGGCCATGTGTACAACATTTACTATGTTCGCTGACATTCTTCGCGTAATTCTTCAATTTCAATTGCATACTCCGCTAGCTCCAAAGCCGTTCCTTCAGCTTTGCCCGACCATCGACCATCGCCGACGGAGCCGCTAAAAGTAGCTGGCTGAAGCTCGGTCATGAAATGTACATATTCATTTGAATTTTCAAAGATTAAATTAGGTAAGTTCAACTTCAGCTCAAGTGATAAAATACAATTCAAAATAGATGATTTCACATACAAGATGAACAAAAAATAGTTTTTAATTATTTTACTCCGATTCTCTATGTGCGATCCCACTTATAGTTCTAGCCAGGAGCTCATCTCTGAATGGCTACTACTGTCGTTTGTCTTTTGTTCGTTCACTTTGGTTTTCCTTTTTGCGGGCACAATTGTCGCGACATTTTTCTAGGTAAACCTCACGAATTGGCGACACGCTTCTTCTTGGCAGCTCGGGCTAACCTGCTGCTGGTGCTGCGTGAGTTGTGGCCAGACTGGTCCTGGTCTCGCTCCTGTCCTGCTTCTGGCCCGAGTGCATCGAGTGGCCCAACTGCAGACCGACCAGGTTTGCCTCGACGTGGCCTCGCATTACATGGCATTGCATTGCATCGCATTGTCGGACTGCCGGATTGCCGGATTGCCGGATTGCCATTGCTGTGGAGAACCGAGAGTGAACAGCAGCCGCAGATAAAAGTGTTTATCATGTTTGCAATTATATGCTAAAATTGTAATTGCAAATGTTTGCCTAAGCCGTTGAGGGCTTTTCCATTTAGTGCAGATAGACATTCAGCAGCTTCGCTTTGAAGTGTCGAGTTGTTTAAATGGATTGCTTAAACGGTTCTACCGAAGGTATTCCCCTCGCTGGGAACCGGATGCGAGAGAGTAAGAGTTGGTTTTTCTTCATCCTCACTCTCCCAGGTGCAACAAGGAAGCTGACCAGAGTTGCAAGTTGCCGGTCAAGTGGAAAATAGATGGATAATTGACTGAGCATATCTCTAATCTTATTACTGTCGAAATTCCCAAAGTCTGGAGTTACAGTCGATAATTAAGTTAAAAGTTAATAAAGTTAAGCTAAAAGTATTTAATATAAAACTTCTATTGCAGCAAAAGGCTACACAACTCTGTCGTAAATTTGTGTCTTTCACCGATGCATTATGGCGTTAGTTTGGTAACTCCCACTCGATATATGGCATATCGTTCTTAGAGCACCCTAAAACTGATTAATATGCTTGATTCTCAGCCGAAATATTCTCATTCCATCAGCTTCGTAAGTGGGTCTTCACAGAAAGCTAGCCATGAGATGGCTCTGGGTAATTTCCCTTTTGTGGCGCTTTATGATCCAACTCAATTGCGCCCACCTAAATGCTGGGGTACTGCTGCCCCATGCATCATGCATCATGCAAACATTGCGGGGCTATAAATTTCTTACCAACTGACCTCGGCTGGCATCAACACTCCATCAGAGAGCCCGGCACTTAATGCCCACCCAAAAATGGCCATGATGACGAAGATGACGGCTCTCAGGAGCGAGTCCAAGTCCACAACGACACCACATCAAGTGCCTGGGCGAGCGGCACATAATGGTGCCTCAAAAGTGCAGCTAATTTAAGGAAACGCTTACTCGACGCGACACCAAAACGCATGCGCCGCTGAGTTTGAAGCTGGACGCCTCTGGATGCCATCATCGCCGTGAACGCTCTGCTCCGTGCTCCATACTCCCAGCTCCCCAACGCTCCAGCCTCCGCATCCCGAACCTTTCTCTTGGCCAAAAGCCTACACCAATATGGAGGCGTTTGCTGCACCGGCGCGTGACGTTCGGTGTCCACTTTTGGATGTCAAGCAAATTACATATATGATTTTTATGTGACAAATGAGCTTAAGATGCTGTCGCTGACGGGGCAGTTCGGTTTGGCTTGGTCCGGTCCGGTCGGGTCCGCTTTGCTTTTCGTTTTGTATTTCGACTGCTGGCAGGGGTCTGTATAGAGATGATAGCGTGATAGGTTACAAAATTGTTTAATTGAATACTTCTGAATATTCAATATTATAACATACCTGATGTGTTATCCTGTCTTATGGTTATAAGATACCTCTTTGAATCCTTTCTTTCTATATGGTTATCCACCTTTTTTTTCCAGCTTCGATAGTAATTTCCACAAACTTAACAATAAAAAATCTACATGCGAAAAAAGTCCCCTACCAGTAGTGTTGTAAGCTAGAATTCCTCCCATGCTTTCTAAAGATTTTCACCAAGCTTAATTGCATTTTACTACCATCACGCACCCTCCTCTAAGAGGCTTCTTGCATCCCGGAACTGGCTCTTGCCACTTTGTTAGCCAAGTCGGACGGACGCACTCACGCACATCGACACAGTGACACATATCGAAGATGTTTTGGTGTGTTTTCTACTTAGTTTTATGATGGGTCCATCGATTTGCATATTAATGCCGGACATGTTTAGATACGCCCGCGCTTCTTGTTTCCGCCTTTTCTTCGGATGGATCAGCTGAATCAGCTGAATGAGCTGGAAGGGGGAAAAGTGAGAGTAAAGGTCTTGGCCCGGGTTCAGCAGCTGCAGTTTGATTTATGTAGCGACTAGTTTCACGGCGGGTTGGTTACGATGTGTTAAGATGGAGCCAGAAGGTGTTTGGTTGGTCATTTCAAATTCCCTGTCGAAATTCCATCAAATGGTTTTCACTGAATTAAAATCGCTCTGCCAACTGCGTGAGTGCATTTAAAGCATTCCGCGGACAAGACATTGTCATAAGACCCCCGACGAAACTATAACGAGTGAGCGCAGAAATGTTGATGCAATCGTTAAGTTTGGCAAATATGGTTAGGAGCTCTGATTTGCGGATTCTTTTTGCGAGCTTTGAGCTTGGGTGCTATGCGATGGCTATGCGATGGCTATGCAATGGAGTTGTGTTTTCGAACATGATCCACTGGCTGGAACTCCTGCTGTGCTTGTTTCACTTTGGAATGGCCAGAATTTTGTTAGGCTTAATTAAAACACTGTGTTTTTGGCCTCACTAAAACGGGGGCCGTTGTTGGATGTCTTTCTTGATCTAAATCTGGGATTAGATTACTCTGCAGCCTTTGCACTTGAATTATAATGTTTTCATTTGCCCATCTAAAATTATTCTGAGAAAACCTATTGATGCTTCACAAGTTTTATAACTTCCAGCTCTTAAAATTTTGTTACCTAGCAGAAATCTAGATAAAACATGGTAAGGACATTTTTTTAGTGCGCCACATTTTTTTAATGGCGACTCACGTATAGTTGACCCCACTAACTTGAGGCATAAATCGTACAAGATATGGCTTATTTCTGAGCTGCCATCAAACGCGAATTCTAACATGCCCAACATGTTCAATGTCAGCTCATTACCCGGACCTGCACTTGCTCGCTGTTGGCTGCTAGCTGTTAGCTGTTGGCATTGGGCTCTTAAGTTCCAGCTTTCGGCCATAAAAGCGCGTTGACTATATCAACCGAGCAGGCGGTTATGCAGAAATTCCATAAGCGACATCACATTCTCTCATAACCCGCCAGCAGCACCTTTTGCTCAGCTCCTCAGTTTCTCTGCCCCACGGCCATATCCATCTCTCCATCTTAAACTTCATCATCTGCGACTCCAACTCCTTCAGCGCCTTCTCCTTAGCGCCTATTAGCTTAGCCAATTCTTCAAAGTGCAGAATGTGGCTGCTCGACTGGCTGCTCGGCTGGGCCAGCTATGCTGGACCATAAATCACTTGGACGACGATGCGACTAATTAAAAAATCGACACGCTTAACTGGCAAAAGACAAAATTAACATTTGCCCAGACAACGGGTGAGCGGCTCAGAAGGATCCCATCCAGACCGAGCCGAGCCGTGCCGAACCGATCCGGGTCTTCACTCCTCCGGCTGATAGGCTTTGTCTCGTCTCGGACTTGTGTTTGTCTTTCATTTGTTTATAGGATTTACAAGCCCTGGCATTGGCTTTTGCCAATGCCGGCATGGCCGGCAATGCCAGTTAAAATTAACGACAATAATGTCAACAAGTTTCAGTTCTTTTATTTTTCGCGTAAATACAGTCGGGCATCTGTAGCTCAAACCTTTAACAAAGTTGGAGACGTTGATCTTTTGATCAATTGGCAACAATTGGAACGACTGCCTTGAGTTTTGTTTATTATCCCTTTCTTCTTGTTATCCTTGAAGTCAGCCAGCAGTTTGATTAATACCACGTAGTGTGACTAGTGTGGAAAAATTACATCCAATGTGACCATAATAATCAGTGTCACCTTATCTACTTTTAAAACTACGTACAAGATTTCAATTCCTTCTCTTCATCAGGCAGTTCTAGTTACCGGCAGTCGACTGTATTTCGCCTTTGTTGAGAACCCAACTGGCGTGCAAGTGATCAATGCTTGCGATCAGCTTTCGGCGGTAACCGGAAAGAGCGACTCACCACAGTCAACTGCAATCGTAAGCGCCTGAGAGCGAGGCCCTTCTGAGATTTACAGGCATCGCACACCCGCAACCTCCCTGATGGCACTAAGTCGATAATGCATAAAAATAAGGAATACGCTTCATCGGACTCTAATTGCTAAACGCAAAGAAGGAGGGACAACACTCGGGCAGAAGATGACAACGACGACGGCAAGTGCAAGTGCATCTCTGGTGGATCGGAGGAGCCCCGGGAGAGAGTTTGAGGTACTTCTGGCCAACGGCCAATGGTCTTGGCCCAGCAACAACATTGCGTGTAATTAAAACACAAGCGAGTCCAAGAGGGACAGGTTGAGGGGACTGAAAACACTTCCAGAAATCAATACAGCCTAGAGCGTTTTAAAGGTTTTTTTTTTTTGAGTTTAATTCATACCAAATCTTTGTAAGTAGAAAGGAAGAATTACGCGAAAAAGCTATACAATCCACTTCTTCTTTCAAAGAAATATTTGAGAAAATTAGATGGAAAAGCTAAGCTATACATAACTACACTGCGGCTTAAAAACATTAAATTAAAAAAAAGTTACTTGGCATCAGAAAAACGAGTAGTAAATAAATCCTAATAATTAAAAAAAAACTGATATAATTAAAATTATAATCATGATAGGTAATTTATAATTAGCAAAACTGCAGACCATAGTAGCATATAGTACTATCTCCCTTGGCCTAAAGAGTAGTTAAATGAATCACCTTAAACCTATTATCAATGTTTCTCTGAGTGAATGTAACTTCGATTTCAGTTCTTTCCACGCAAAGTAGGTGAAAGACTAAGCCGGTGAGGAGAATCATTGGTTGATTTCTTGAAAGATTTGTAGACGTTGAACTTTCGAAAAACGACGCAGAAGTTAACCAGAAGTAAGTATCGACGAACGCACCGCGTTCGCCGGTTTTGTCGAGGAGAAAAATTAAGAAAAACTTAAATGAGTCAAGGCAAAAAAAACTCCACACAACTGCGTGAGAAGTTGCCGCTGCCAAGAGAAAGATGACTGCAAGATGGCAAGATGTGAATATGGCTGGAGGAGGCAGAAGGAGCCGGCTGGAGATGGAGAGCCATCCGTTGCTCGTTGCATTTATTGATCGCCGCTTACCGATTATTGTTTAAACTGTTTTCAATGCGTTTACTTTGTGTAAATATTATTTTATCAATTTATGAGCCGAGCGTCTGGGCCTGGGAGATTCCCCCAGTCGCCGGCTTTGGCAGACAAATATCAATTGGAAATCTCGGGCCTCGAAATTGGAAATCTGCGAGATACAAACATGAGCGTTCGTCAGTATAACGTCTTGTGCTCCTTTACCCTCACTGCTGGCATCCCACTCCTCCGCCTGCTTTGGTTTCTTCTGTTTGAAATACACCGAAATATTTTAATGTTATTAGCCGATTTCCATTTAATGACGATTCCAGCTGAATAATTCGCATTTTGTTGCCCGTAATGACAGTGGAAAAGGAAAGAAACTATACTCTTATTTTGTAAGTATAGATGTCGGTTAAGTATTGCACAAAATAAAGCCGTAAGCTAGCGATAAAATCTATTTACTGAAGCTAATTAAATTAACAAACAATTGTAAACAGTTGAAATCCTATAAACTTTTGTATTTACAAACAAAATTATTTGGATGGCTATAGTTACTGGTTTTAAGCTCCTATAATTTGAGCACTATAAATCTTTGAGCTCATAAACTTTTAACATAAATTTAAACATCTTGGCAGCCTTGTAAATAAAAGTGGCAATGCAATTTACAAAGACCAAAGTTCCAGCTCTCTGCGAAGATCAATTACATGTCTATGGTATACACCCCAAGCTTTTACTTTATTTTGTGTATTCTTAGCAAGGATTTCCCACCTGTTTACCTGGTAAATGGTCTTCGAAGGGGGTCTAGCCGATTTTCCCTAAGCAAAATAATTACTCCACCACGATCACATTATTTTGTGTTGGTTTATCGTCTAGTCGCAGCAGGAAGTCGATAGTGATTCGATTAGAAACCACGATTGGGAGCTAGTAGAACACCAAATATTAGCAAATGTTTAATGACATTTTCAAAATAGGACATATTCATGGAGAAAAAAAAAACATAGTACAAATTCCATATATCGCAACAAGGTATTGTCCTTTGGCGAAAACTTTAATATGTATGTATATATTATTTATTAATGAATACCTTTGCTTATAATTTGCGGTCATTAAACTATCATAAGTAAACCGATCATCTTCGAGCAGATGTACCAACTGAATAGATCACTCAATTAGTCGGCCCCAAAAATAGAGATATTATATGGATGTGAGGCGAGGTATCAGCTGTATGTGAAGCAGCTTTACAGCCACCTTCGAAGCGCATTTGGTATTAACGAATCGGTTCGGTTAGTGGTCCGAGCAGGCGCCATCTAACGCCGTCGTTTTGGCCGTCTCCAGCCAGGCGCCACATGGTGCAAGTGGTCCCATCTCAGGGTTTGGTGCTGCGACTTTGGGCTGGAGTGCATGTTGGGGTTCGGGTACACGCTGCTGGCAAAAGATCAAACGTCGTCCATTGCGCAGCTCGTGAATGGCGGGGATTTGGACGCGGCCGACGATGATGATGCGGGTTCCGTTTTTGTGCCGCTCATAGTTAGCGTTATGATGACGTCGGGAACAAGATATATGGCGCAGGCATGCCCATAAGCCCGCTGATCTAATTAATAGGCTCGCATAGTTTTTGCACCTGCATTTGGTGCGTGCAAATTTGTTGGGTCTACTTTCGATTCTCCTCTCCCATTGCCACTGCAACTATTGCCGTTGCCGTTGTCGTTGCCAAACATGATTGCTAGCGGTACGTGTCCAATCGTATGATATAATCGCACTCCTTTGGTCGGAGGCGTGTTCGAGTTGTGTGTCCCTGTCTCTAGGTCGGTTTCTGTCTCTCAGCCTCTCTCAGCTGGGTGATTGATCGAGATCCATACTGAACTCGAGCAGCGCCGTTTTGATTGCCACTAATAAGCGTTATTTTGACTTAAACTGTAGCTGGTTGCGGTACATAAATAGTGAGTTGAAAAGCCAATATGAAATTCGTGGTGGGTAAAGGATTTTTTGGGACTGGGTTTTAATTTTTCCATTTTCCATTTCCATTTTTTCGACCAATTAGTGTCCAGTTCAAGGAATATCAGTCAGGGCATTTCGACCCCTGCTTGCCGGCACGAGTCTCGTCGTATTTGGGTGTGGACCGACTGAACGATAATTATATAATTAATTAACTAATTACCAGTACATTACCGAAAAAAGTAGGAGATGCCAATATTTTGACTCCTTATTTTATTTGCTTTGTTTAATATAATCGTTGCGTTTTTTAAATATTTTGGTAAGGGTTAGGTTAGGTTTTACCGGCCGTCGGTTATCCGACGCACTTAGACCATTAGAGGTCCGTTGTGATACCGTGTATATATATTTAATATTTTGTATATGTATTATATTTTGGTAAACAATGCCTTAAAAAATTGGATGTGTGTATATAGTGTATGTAAAAGTACCTTTAAAGTATTCATAACTCAAAAAAAAGCCGATGTAATTTAGCCTTTTCAAACGGATTTCATTTGCGGCAGTCTGATGCTTGGCTGCCACCCACTTGGGAGTCCGCTGACCATTTGTGGCAGAAGCCCACTAATTGGATATTCACACTTGTCCACATTTTGGGACGGCGTAAATGAGAGCCGCCAGTGGAAGTGGTGCGCATAAAATGGCGCCACTCCCAAAATAGGCATCTTGTAAGCGCCAACCCGCAAGACAGTTGCCTGGCCACATGGTAAAGTGGTAACAAAAGATCACCAGACGTGGCACTGAGGATGTGGATGTAGATGTGGTAACAAGAGCGATACACAGCGCTGGGAAAGATCAAGTGAAAGAGGAGAGATCCCAAAAATAGGCATACCAATGTGTGCGCATGCGCGGAATTTATGGTGACATTTGAGTGATTCGAGCGACGTGCTGCTCCTGCTGCAGAAGCGTTTGGTGTAAAGGCCAATTAAATTGGAGGAAAATTGGAGCACCACAATCGACTCGTCTGAGGCCATGTAATTGCCTTTTCAACTCTGCCGATTATCCCAGATGCTGGCCCAACCAAGTCCGAGTTGGAGTCGTCGTCCAGCGAAGGCATTCAATACGTAAGTGGATCGCGAAATTAGCGTAATTTTCTTGGGATCACCGCCGACGCACAAGACAAGTGTCAAAGTGAAAGAGAGGACGATTGGGGTCAGCGGTCCCTTGTTTCGGAGCGCACAGGTTGACCGGCGAAAGAAATTCCCGAGAAATGCAAAGCAGCCCCATATTATCGTACATATTCTCGTACTTTTATCCCTGAGTCCAAGTCAAAGTCTCGGTCACATACTTTCTGATCTCAACTGGGCGATAAGGTGGGAGCTCTCTCGCCCTCTTTTCTGATCGCAGAAATCAGGTAGGGTATATTGGCTCATATATATGCTTCTATGTTGCCGCACTAACTGCTGGTCTTTTGGACAATTGGGATGAATGCATTTACAAGCATCCTTTGGTATAGCCCTAGGAACATTGTGCTCCAAATAAGGGAATTTGTAAAAATATTAAACCAAGTACCCATAGCTTTAAAGGGTATAAGGGAAGTCTGCGTTAATCTAAACACAACGTTTTTTCCGGAATGCATATGGAACACACATAACGATTATTTCGTATTTACTTATTTTTACTCGCCGCTCGAGAGCCAAGGCAAACTCTGGCTAAGACCGTGCCATATTATTTGTGCGATTAAAATGATCGCGAATGGGGCAATCTAAAGAGGCGGAGGAGTTCATCGGAGGAGTGGAGGACAAGGGATCTGCAAGGAGGAGTCTCCTTTGTGTTCGAGCGTCTGGTTTGGCGGGGCTTCTGCGGCAGTCAACTTCACGCTTCGCTCAACCATCACCAAATAAATTTCATTGAGCATCTCTGCACAGTGGGATGCGTCGCATGATCAGGGTGGTAAAACGTGCGACAGAACTTAATATAAGTAATCAACTATATATAATTTGACACGAAATAGAAGTAATTGTGTGGTGTTCACTTATTTTTTCCCGAAACAGGTGGCATACTATTTTTTTAATATTCCTTACCAAATTCTTATCCATTCGACCCCTCACTTCACCCACTGTGCTCATTGTTTCCGACGCAGTTCACTCTGTGTGATCCAAGGCGACGTGCCGCGTCTGCCGTGGCTTCTGCTCCTTGCTGCAGCTCGACCACATTCCAAGTACATTACCTTTTGCCTTTGCCTTTGCCATTGCCATTGCCTTTGCATTTGGGCCTACCTTTTTACCTTCACCTTGGCCAGGTTGGGGCTCGGCCTGGCTTTTTGCTTTTGACCAGGCTGCTGCTGCCGATGATGCTGCATGCCCCAGCGCATGCTTCATCTGTTGCATGTAGTTACCGCTTTCATGGCTAAGTGGTTGACTGGACATGGTCGTCTTCGTCTGTTTTTACGGCCCCGTCTTGGGTGCCAGTGCCTGCTGCATCCTCTGATCCACATGCACATCCACATCCACAGCCACATCCACATCCACATCCACATCCACATCCCGACGACGATGCCGATTCAGAACCCGAGTCCTATCCTCTCCTTGTGGCCGGTTGTTTCTTTTGCAGTTGCGTGTCACGTACAAGCAATTCGCATGTTTCAAAAATGCTTCGGACATGGCTCTTTCTGCCGCAGTGTGTCGGTGTATCTGCGTTTTCGGTTGGCTGTTCTGCTGGCGGTTCATCTCGCCGTCATCTTGGTGGTGGCACGAAGGAACTGAGGGGGAGGGGCAGAGGGTCAGGAGGTGGGCGCATACTTGTGAGCGTACTTGAAAATAAATGTTAATTCTTTTATTTATTTCCTTTGTCAGATTAAACGGCTTAAAGGTTACATCCCCGGCCAGCTCTTCTCGCCAAGATTCCACATATTTAATGGGGGTTCGGCGCGAGGAATCCTGAATTATGATCTAGCAGGTTGCAAGGTTTCATTACTTGGCACAACTCTAAAATAACCCATGTTTATAGGAGAAGCAGTCCATATAAACTTATATACATACATACTATTTCTGTTACACTAATGCGTCTAAAACTGGCAGTTTGGCAGTTTAGTTTGAGATTTTAGTCACTCTGAAATATCTTTATGTGTGCCACAATCTATTGCACACCAGCTTATCACTAGCAAACACTATAATCCCAACCGCAAGACATCCAATTAGCATCGCTGTGCGCCTGGGCAAAAGTCCGCATTCATAATCTTCTAATTTAATCAAGTGCACCTCGGACCAACTCCCTTTCAGCGAACTCTCTCCATCCGAGATGCAGTCATCTTGGACAGGATTTTGAGGGCAGCTCCCTTGGGCCCACACCCATCCAACCATCCCAGTTCTCACGCTGAGCTCACCTCTGGGCTTGACCAGTTGGCCAGTGCGGGGGAAACCAGTACACATCAATCTGCTTGTGTCAACACCCCGACCACGGCGACATCGTCCAGATCCACATCCAAAGAGCCAAGGAGTGGGTATAGATAGAGAGACAGTACGGCCAGTGGCCACCATCCTGACTGGCTGACGTGCAATGCCCTAAAAGGATGCTGGACTCCTATTGACTTGTTAATGCGATCACTTTAGCTGACCCAAATATAGTCAAACGTTTCAATTTGTGCAACGTTTTTGGGCAATTGATAGCCGCGAGCAGAGCCAACAGCCAAAACAGCAAAAGCGCCAAGCGCGAACAGAAGCAAAAGCAGAAGTCAGCCCAGGGTACCAATCCCAAACCCAATCCCAATCCCACTTTGCAGTTCATCGTCACCAGACAAGACTATGCCACTATCCGAGTCGCCGAGTTGGACGCGTAACGCGGTGTAAATCGCCCCGAGCTCCGGCTCCTTCCACACTTCCCACTTCGCACTTCACGCTCCGAAATCCCCACTTCTCGGGTGCCCAGTTGAGTTGTAGTTTGTGATTCGCTTTTCTTACTGCGCTTTTTTTGGCCGGGCCAATGTTGTCTAAGATCGTCCGACGCCAGTTGACAGATTGCCCGCAGGCAGAGATTCGTTCGTATTTGGGCCTGAAGTGGGAATTTGGACTTGCTTGGTGCTGATGAGTCATAGATAGGCAGGATATGGTAGTGGTTGCTCTGGCAGCCGAAGGCATTCGCTTCCAGGAATCGGTGTTGGGTTTTGTTTTGGATTTGTGGGAGGGAACTTGGAGTTGTATTTCAAAGGGGGAAAGTGGTTAATTCATTTCGGTTTCCCTAAAAACTACAAAGAGCTTAATTACCAAGAAAACACTTTCGCTTAGAACTCCATGGCAATTATCATATAAATTTTAAATATAATTTATGATTTGGTTAAGCTAAGGTTCATAAAAAGCTAATGCTAAGAGGTAAGGTATCTAAACTATATGAGTTAAAATAGTTATATTTTGACCTTTCCTTTGAAAGTGCTGCTTGGAACAACATTTAATTTTGTAATCTATTATCATATTCTTATGACTTTGAATAATTACCTAAGGAAAATTCCCAGCGAGGACACCTGACCACTAATGAAGCTATTCGCGACCTCTACGAGACCTCTCACGTTGCTTTCCTTTTTGGCCAAATACTCGTACCTTTTGAACCTGCCGTTCCCGTATGGCCTATACGTTCGATCCGAAACAATTTGTATCCTAAGCATGACCGCAGAAATATTACCCTTGCGCTGACTTTAACTTATTACCCGAGCTTGGCCACACGCTAAGCTAACAATCATTGATCATCATCCTTTGGCCCGGCTTTCGACAATATTGAAACATTAAGCCAGCCAAAAACTCGAAGGCGAACGAATGCCATACAGCCATACAGCCAAAGGATGGCTCGTCGAACTCTGAGAGGGCCAAGAACAACATCATTGGAACGCTGGCCGAAACGCATTTCATTAACCTGCTGCTGATTCTTGGGGAAGGGAGCGCCTGCGTCTGGGATTTGGATTCTGCCATGTGGTTGGGATGTGGGTCCGTGTGGCGGAGGAACTTGTGAGGCAAACGTGAGCCACACAGCATGGATCGTGGTTCGATCGTAATGCCAGTATTTGATTTTGTGCACTGGGAAGGTAGTATTTTTATATTCCATATAAAATACAGACTAAGTTGTCAAATTCTTAAGCACCGGCCAGTTAATATTTATGACGAGCTTTGAATATATATTAGCTAATAACTCCATTTTATTCCATGTGGTGTTTAAAACCACACTTTCTTTCGGTGTAAGTGTGTGCCCCAAACTCACGTGCAATTTTTAGCTGGGTTGCTGGGTTGCTGGGACCTGTTCTAAGATTATGAAAAGTGCTACGGCGCGGCCAATGCGTATGGTGTATGGTGTTTGGTATATGGTATATGGTATATGGTATATGGAGTGTGGTGTGTGGTGCATGGTGCATGGAGCATGGTGTTCGCCTCCTCAAAGGTCGTCACTAAAATCAGCCGGCGACGATCAGCGAGAAGGCCTTAACTAAGCACCAACTCGGATCTCTCGGCTCGCAGTTCTCAGCATGAGCAGGTTCCAGTCCCCATCTCCAGTCTCAGTCTGCGTCTCAGTTCCAGTCGCAGTTGCAGGTCCCAGCGAGCCCTTTTCCGATTTCTGGCTGGGATTTTTCATGTGCCCGCCTGTCTCTCCCTCGGCTTGCTGCGTGTGCTCTATAGGTGGTCATTATCGCGAGGCCCTGTCCTCATGTGCTGGCTTTCTGGGCGAGGGAATCGCGGGGGGTGGTGGTGGCAGTGGGAGGGAGAAAGCGGGCGGAGGACCTGTAGAGATCCGCATCTTCAGACTGAAATGCCCCGTGAAGTACTTGGCATTACATTTAGAAAGTACATATACATATCTTATAAAATATGTTTGATATTATTTATTAGACGACTACTTACCTTACAGTTAAATATATATACGTGTTAATATCACGAAGCTGGAATACTTGGATCTACAATTTAGTACCACTCCACCAGTCGCCGGACTTACCCAAGCCCACTGAAGATGCAGGGTATTCCCGCATATAAAAACGTCTCCCTCATATTGTTAGTTCTGCAGGAATTTCAGTCAGAACAGCAGCCTCGTCGTCTTCGACTTCAGCCAACTGCTGTTCTACTTAATTTGCCGCTGCGTGCGTTGCCGATTTCTGATGACGATCCGCAAGCCGATCCCGATCCCAATCCCGATCCCAATCCTCATCCCGATCCAGCGCCAATCCGAGATATCCTCCCCCATCCACCCTCCTCCGTGGCAAGCTACCCCACCGCGCTGGGTCGTCCCGGCCTACAACTCATCGCAAAGGCAGCAACAATTACCGCATTACCAACGCGTCGTTGACTGACGGACGAAACTGGTGAACGGATGCACTGGGAGAAAAGTTCTAATATACCTCAATATCTCGCACACTCAATAGTTGCCATTCAAGCTCGTACAGATTTTAAGGATTTTTAGGCATTTCACGTAAATGTCTACATTAATTTGGAGTAATTAGAGTTGTTGAAGATGTTATCTTGTAGAATCCAGGAAATTTTTAAGATGAAACACCATTCTTATCCCCAGCGTGGGGAAGAGTGGGATGAGCTGGGAGTCCGGAGGCCAGAAGTCCGAGAAAAAGTCAGAGTTAACTTCTGCTGATGCTGCGCCACTTTTGCGCGGCCTGGGTTTTACTTTATTTGATTTGTTTATGCAGATTAAATGCAAACGATCTTGATAATGACATTAACCGACAGAAGAAGCAGCGACGCAGCGGCAAACTGGAACTTTAGTCGGACTTGGAGTTTCTGGTCGAGATGCCACAGAAACAGCCGGGCCAAACAGAAACAAAAGCAGAAACCTGGGCCTGGGACTGGGACTGGGACTGTGTTGTGGGGATTGTTAACTTGACAGCTTTTGAAGGCGGCTTCGTGAGGATCGCACCGCAATCGTCATGGATCCTCTTGCCCCCTTGCTCCCTTTCCCCTATTCCACTGCTCCACCGCTGACCTGGCGCTGTTTTTGGTCAATGTGCTTAAAATTAATGCTCCTTAAAACCGAAACGAAACGAAACGCAAAACATCGGTGCAGAAACCCAGGCTCAGGGGTCCAGTGAAACGCATCTGAACTTTGGCTGCCCGGTTTTATCTGCCTTCTCCGCTCTCTTTCGCTTGTAGCCTAATTAGTTCGGAAACAGATTAGGCCAGGCCAAGTAGAAGGAGTCAATGAGACAAACGTCGCAGCTCATTAAAGTCCCCAAAAAGTGGCAATCGAATCGGGTATGAGTAAGTCGAAATTGGGGCCGTCAAATGTGGCATAAACAGAATGCTTAACCATCTTCACGCCTGGCCATATAAAATCGAAGCACTTGACGTTATTGTTTCACAAAAATGGCCATAAAAATCGGCAGCAAAATATTTTGCGATGCCGTATTAAAAATCACAAACTTCATAATTTAGCCAGAGCAAAAACACTGTTCAAAAGGCAGAAGAAACGACTTCACTTTGTCCGCCAAAATTTATAATGCTCAAACAGCTTCCGACGCAAGTTTTTTCGCCCGTGATTCTATTGACCCGATCCCGATCTCGATCCCGATCGACGTTCTTCGACACAAACTGCCGGCTGCATTAACATTTAGCAGATTTTTTCTGCTCGGCGCTTACATTTCCGGTGCAGGAATCGGTTTCAAAATTAATCAACAGCTTCACGGCGATCGGGCGTCCCTCATTTTGCCTGTTTCGCCAGCAAAAATCAAAAGATCAGCGACCGATCAGGAGCGGCAGACTCATCATAATTATCGTCGATTCTTTTTTTGATACCTCGCAGGATTTACTTTTAAAGAGGACGTCTTAAAGTTTAACTCAATTATGCGGAAAGAAGTGGTTGCTGTGTTCATACGGGCACATTAAGGAAATTTCTTGCATTTCAACATGATCAGATTGAGGGTTATGCGTAGAAGGTCCGCAGATTTTGGGGAGCGGGAAAAGCTGCAGCAGGCATATCAATTACTTTCAGGATTCTCAGGTGTCGGCTAATTAATGAGATTACGTGAGCGCGAACTTCGAGGTGCTTTACCATATACGAGTATCCCAATTGCTGTCAATTCGGTAAAGGAAGTTATTATTGGAAAGGATTCTTGGTAGCTCTTTTAGTTTTCAAAATAATTGCAACACTTGATCGACGAACACATTTGTGAGCATACATTGTATTTACAAATCAATTGAATTGAATTGGAAGTATATCTGTTCTTTTAATTTACAGACTGTTTGGATGGCTAAAAGCTTCAGTATAGTAGGAGTAAGGTTTCTGTGGTGAGGAAATACCAGAAAGTGTTGTTTCTTAAGACACCAACCTAATCCTCCGCTGAGTCACAACATAATTAGCAGCCTTGCTCCGCGGCGTCGCATGGCCTTTGAAGTCTACCTAAATAATTAAATAAATAAACTGTCATAATTAATTATGTGGGCCATCGTGAGCCTCTGCGGAGATGAACTCCGTGCGGCAAGGAGGCTGTAGGCTGGAGCTGAAACAGAAACAGAAACCAGAAAACCACACGGACAAATGCTGACCCAAATACCTTAATAGCTCCAGTCGCAGTTTCCCTCGACTCGGACCCAACAGCGAGCCAAAGAGTCTTTACAGAAATGGCTTGGAAATAAAATAAAACCCGAATAAATGTCGAAGATGTCGCCTCAACTGAGTCACAATTTTACATCGAAATGAAAATAAAGTGAAACAAAACGGGGCATACCATAATCCCAATAGGTAGCCCGACACAACAGACACAAAATATTTATCGCTTCCGGATTGTGGAGCTGTCGTTGGGAGATCTAAGACAATTTCATATGCATAAATGGCCATAAATGTGGCTTTATTGAATCCACGATCTTCCAGGCGACTGCCCACGGTTGTCAACGGCTTCGATTCGGGCCCGTGGCTTATCTTACGGATTTGATTGATATTCGTATCGATTGCGTTTTGCGTTTGACAAGTTTTGCAATGCGCCAACTGTGCAAACTGAGCAAACTGTGCAAACTGTGCAAACTGTGCAACCTGTTGCAGCAGCCGGCTCAAACACAAAAAACCAACTCTCGAAAGTTTCGTTTAGTTTCGCTACGGTTTCGGCTCAGTTCGATTTGATTCGATTTGATTCGTTTTTTTTCGGCGGACTCGAATTAAATGCATTTATCAGTTTATTTATATATGTGTGCACAAACTGCATTTGCCAAATGTCGATGTGACTGACGATGGAGCTGACAATGCCTTCGTGTGGTTTCTGCTGCCTTTCGCCTCTTGAGCACCTGAGCTGCGCTGATCTGAGATGCACAGGTAAATCGAGGCTGGATGTGGATGTGGATGGCTTGAACCTGTCGGCGCATTTTCTACGCCTGTATGACATATCGCGATAGATTTACATTGAATTTCAATAACCGCTGCTTGTCGCTTGCATTTGCAAACACAGCCAGATGAAGATGAAATGCAGGCATTACGTTCGATTCGGAATGAGCTTTCACTTTTGCAGTTTTCCCACTGAATTTATGCAGTGCCTCGTTGAAATGAATGCACACCCAAGAACCACTGAGCCACTGAGCCACCGATCATGAAGCCCAACCATCCTCAACTTTTTACTATGCAGCCTGCACCTCTGACAGTCCCACCCAACATATTTGTAATAACTCTAAAGACCCTAAAGACTCCACCCGCCGCAAAATGCATCTCTAATTGCTGGTTCTTTGGCACAAGATGAACAACTTTCGGTTTCGCCTCAAATCCATTACCTCTTGACAAAGCGACGACATCGACAAAGTGATCGGCAAGCCGCCGAGACCAAAATCAGCAAAGCGACAACCTACAAACTTTCACCTTTAAGCAAATAGTTTCCATCATTTTGCAATGTATTTCGAGTGTACGTCAAACAAAACGGCAACAAATGTCATATTTAAGCACAAGTCCCAGCCGAAAAACCCAGGGCCCTACAACCCGAAACCATCAACCTGTTGCCGCGCTGCCTCGGGGGTACTAATTACCACAAAGGCCCACAACAAATTTTAAGCCACATATTTACATGGTGCTCCCAAGGGGGGTTGGGCCGAGAGTAGACCCTCCTACCAACCTCTAAAAGCTGGCATGCCCCGTCGCATTGTTGCAGATAATTTGTACCTGGAAACACGAAGGCAAAATTAGGCATCCATTTGCAGAGGCAACGAATAGGAAAATACTCTATGGGGAAGGATATAAAAAAAAAAATGCATTTTAAACGGATTAGAAAATCATAAGAACAATATTGGAGCGTCATTTCAGAAAGGGAAAATAGTTAGTATTTTCTCATATTTATTTATGAAATTTAATTGAAATCAAAACAATTCCAATACGTACCTTTCCTTTATGACAAAATAATATTAAAAGAAACCTAAGACTTTATTTTAAACCAAGTAAAAGTTTCAGGAGCATAAAAATGTACAGAGCGTTTCCCATTCCCTGAAACCTAACTTGTTGTTGTATAAAATACCTATAATTTGTACATAACAATTCTTAAATAATTAGTTAAAATGGTGTCCCATTTCCAACTAGACATAACAAACTTGATCTGCGAAGACAGAGACTCCTCGCCGGATCTTTAAGCCGAAAAATACTAAACACTTTATGCACGATAAACAAAGACCTGGCCTCTGATGTTTGTCGTCAGGCCTTCAGCTCGGGCTATCAACTCCGGCTCATCAACAATAACAATATCGACGTTGCAGCTCGACTAGATTAAGAGAGGGACGAGATTAGGAGGAGGATGTGGCAGCCAGAGTCGGAGTTGGAGCTGGGGCTTCATTAGCAACCCAAGACGGCCGGCAAGAAGCAACATCGTTGCCAGCGAGCAGTGAAACCTTTTTAAAGAGTGAAACTGAGACGGGGAATGCGGCTGGTGACCTCCTCCGCTTTTGCGGAATGACCCGAGATTGTAACGCCCGCCCTGGCGAATTTGCGCCGTCTAGTTGGCCAAACTACTACGAACGGCTAAGTGTGTATGGCAAATCAAGGCAACATACATTCACCGCATGCAGATCCAGATACGGTGCACTTGCCAAAGTTGTGAAGGAGGAGTCGGCCCAGGCCCAACCTCCAAATGCAATCTGCGGCTCATCTCTGGTTAGTTAAATTAGCCCAGCGGAGTGGAGTGGGTAACTATCTTGCCCGCGACTATCTTTGGTAGTCATCTTTTAGTTACACATTTTGTTGATTTAATTTTCATGTTCCGCGCGGCCCAACACTTCCATCAACTGACCACGAAAGTTCCGAGGGCACAAAAAGCCAACCAAAGCGAACCAAAGCCAACCAAAGCCAAGCAAGTCCGAGTCCTCAACTTTTCCATTCAATGTTGCGGCAAAGTGCATAATTGGTTTATTATTTTTATTTTATTTGCTCGACACGATGACTGCAGCAGCTTCCTGCCATATTGTTCGCATCGCTGAGCAGCGATTTTCCTTTTTCTCGGGGGCTTTTCTTTCGGCCCTACCCTACTTTGCCCCATCCGCCTCGTGGCACTTGATTTTCATTGAGGCCTCTCCATCCTCGTGGCTGGTTTTTGTCATCTTTCCTGAAGTGTGTCTCGACTCTTTGGCTCGACTTCAGCTCCGACTCTCAGAGTTTCCGAGGCGTGATTTAAATTTGTTGCTTGGTTTTTCTTGATTTTCTCTGTGGCTTGATAAAATATTTCTGCTGCTCTGCACTGACTGAGTTTTCCTTTTTATCGTGCCAAGGTGTGCCATCAATTGTGTCTTCCTCTGGCTTGGTTTGAGTTTGCCTTTCCTGCTTTTCGGTTTTTGCAGCGACTATTTCTCTGGTTCGGCTGGCGCTGGAATCTGTGGGCTGGCTAACTGGAAATGGCAAAGAAATGCAAAGTACTTGGCGATAACCCAGATACAAGTTGTCGCTCGGCTTAGGCAGAGGTTTCACTGATCCATCGAAGCCACACACCAGCAACCTTGAAGGCGAAAACAAATCTTATGGATTTTACTTCAGGGGGAGGAGGTGCTACTATATGTGATTAGTCTAAGCTGCTTTTGCTGGAGTTGTTCGATGCCACAGAATGGGATAACATTTTCCATTTATTATGTCGAAATATGTATATTTATTAATATAAATAGCTTTCGATTTTAAGTTCAAATATTCAGTGTTAAATATATTTTATATTACTACATCATGTAAATTCGTAAGGTAAGGTATTTACCCATTTATTAAAAACCATAAACTGTTCAACTGGTTAACCTGACTTCCAACTCTCCAACTCATTGCAGCCCAAATTCCCACATGCTAATTACAACGCTGAGAACTATCAATTACCTGCGATTGGATATTCAATTCACTCGACGGCTTATAAATCAAAAAACATGTGCAAGGCAGTCAAGACAAAAGTATATCTGTTGACCATTCAGCCATTGTTAGCAGATGTGGTGGCCTGTCGGCCTGCTAAGCTGCTCGCGCAAACAATTGGCCAATTTATTGCATGATTAGATTTTCAATAAAAGCAAAAAATACAACAAGCGAAACCAAGCCGAAAATCAATAAAACAAACGTTCTCGAGGCCCCCAGAAACAGAATTGAGCAAGAAATCAAAACTTTTCAATAAGCCAAGATCAGCAATGGAGATGTGGCGATGACGATGGAGATGGCGATGGCGGTGGCGATGGCAATTTCGATGGCAGGGCGACTAGTTAGCGTACACGAAGCGATATTTGTTTTATGAAGCCGCTGTTTGCTGAGGATTCCGATCCAACCCAGCCCAGCACTCCTCCCTCCCCAGAGCAACCGAATCCCCTGTTCGATGTGTTGATCTTCAGATTAACAGGCAGCAGCAGAGCCAGCAGGCAAACTGGCAAACTGGCAAACTGGCAGCAGTTAGCTTGGACAGCAGCCGCTCATGGAGATTCAAATGAGCACGACTTTAATCATGGGCATAGCCCATACGAATACGAATACGTATACGAAGACGTATATATATCGGAGTGGTCAGCCCAACTCCACCTCCATCTCCTCCGCCAAGCAACTCCTCCTTCTCGTGGCGTTGGCGTTTTGTGAGAACAGCGCCAAACTGCTTATTAGACGCAATTAACGGGCCCGGACGAGAAAAGGTGGAGGAGCAGAGATGGTGGCTTGGCATGGGGGATCGGATTGGATCGGAGGAGGTGCCCAAACTATGGCCGGGTGTCAGAATCAGAACCATGCCTCTGTGGGGCATTTAAGGGTTTGTTTCTTCTTGTTTTGGGATTTCGGTTCGTCATCTTTTGTCGGCATTCGGCATTAGTTGGGTGTTAATTTTTTCATTCGCTTGTTTTGGGTTAACGCCGCCGTCGCTGATTAATAGGATTTTGATTTTCTGTACCAAACAGCTCTTCGAATTCAAAGTAAACTCTCGGTGGTGATTTATGTCCGTTTCTGGTGAGTTGAGCTCCCTTTTCCATCCATTGTTTGCGGTCTGTGCAATTAAAGGCTTAAGCGCGGATAATGCAATAATTTAGCAGTCTTCCGGTCTTAAATTGGAAACGATCGCCTTAAGACTGGGTGGTCTCCTTGTGTGGGGGTGTGACTTTTGACTTTTGATTATACGTTTGCTGCCGGTTGATACTTGGTCGGAGTTCAAGGTAGCTGTTGCCAATGGGAAGCCATCTAGTTGGGGAGAAATCAATAAATATAGTCTATACGGAACTTGGTGCTTTGTTAAATGAATGACATATGTAGGGACACTATTAAAAAACCACTTAATAATTTAATGAATCTCTATTAAAATATCTGTTACATTTAAAGGGTTCTACTAATAAAGCTAAATTAGGTCAGTGGGCCATTTACTAAAATCATTTTTTATGGGAATTCCGTACTAAAGTCGGCACTTGGTTATCATTAGTGTTTTATATAATTGGAGATTAATTTTTTGTAAATAAATCATTTGATATAAACGCGTTTTCCGATGCCCACGTTAAATTGTGGGACCAACATTATGCAATCTTTTCCGCTGATTGATGCAAATTCAAGGTATTAATATCGGAAAATATTAAAAGCAACATAGAGAAGCACTCATCGAGCTCATTAGACCCTCCCAATTTCGATTACCGAGATCGAGATCCGAGGGGGCAGGTTGGCCAATTGGCTCCACAAAGACCTACACAGAGTCGGGGACGGACCCAACCCGTTATGCCATCCACTCGGCAGTGGCATAATCTGGAAAAGTGGTCCGCACTTGTTGCAGGTTGCAGGTTGCAAGTCGCTGCTGCTGCTGCTGGTGCTGCGACTGCAACTGCTGCCCCACTAAGTGCACTAGGCCGCAGTAACAAACTATTTCTACTTATATATTATTGAAGTCGAATTGCTGCAAATGTCAACAAGTTGGAGCGATGACGACGCCGAGATGCCGATGAGTGCTGGGCACTAGCTTTGAGCACTGGATATTGTATTGGAGGTAGTATATTGGATGCCGCTTATTTCTATTCCTATTTCGCTCGCTGGGTTTTGTTGAGTTGTGCGAAATCGATTGGCAACAATTTTTCCCTCTTTTTCCATTTGCCACAAGTTGAATTCAAAGTTTTTTCGCGGGGCCAGCCAACACGTATAAAGATTATTTTTAAGGTGCGCACTTTTGAGGTTGGTCCTCTCCTGATTTCCCAAAATGCAACGCCTGTTAGTTTACCGTTTTCGCTTTGCTTTTGGATGCCGAGATGCTGCGCGATGAGGTTGCATGCAACGGGCGGGCGATGTCTCGCCGCTTTCTGAATGCTTTGAGTCATGACTGCCAACAATCGAATATCCAGCAGCAGCTAGAGTAGTGCCACGTACAGTGGGTTGACATTTATTACAACTGCAATAATGGCAATGAAATTGTATAAGATTTTATATTTCTCGCTTTTATCTTCTTATTAAAAAGATAGCTCAACAACTTCAAAGAAACCTATGTTAAGGTAATGAAGTCGTATCTTTAATTAGAGCCATAACATACCTTCTATCTTTTTTGCTACGTCCTCTAATTTATTATTGATTAAAGTCGCTTTTTTAAATATATCATCTACGAATCTCATATTAAATTGAACTTATAGAATTTAAAAAAGTTCCCCATATTCCGGTAGCCTTGCCCCACTGTCGCCTGTCTGCGGCGTGTTCTTTGACAATTTTCAACGCCTTCGTTGCTCGGATCTTAGCATCGCCTGCCTGCATGAGATGGCAACTGTTGCTGCTGCTTTTGTTGATGCTGCCGTTTGATGGCTGGGGGTTTTCTGCCTGTTGCATTATGATTTGGACGGATTTTTTGGGTTTGTTTAGCCAGCAGCGGCAGCGGCAGTTGCTGCTGCTGCCACAACTGTTTGTTATTGCGGCTGATGATTTTATTATTTTCCCGAATGCATTTCCTATTGGGTAATATTTCGATTTGCATTCCAGATGATGCGCATCACGCTGCCAGCCAGCCCGCAATGAATTGCATTTTAATTAGATTCATGATGGTTTCTAGGTGGGGTCCCAGAACAAACCCTCTTCGCTCGATCTTTCGCCTGACCTTTTGTGGGGATGCCAAAGCCAAATACTAAACAAAATCGAACGAAAGAGATATTCAGCATTCCATAAAGCTGAACAATTGTTTATTGTGCCCATTCCACCGCACTCTTGCCACCTTCTTCTACCCAGAAATCGGACGTTGTTGTGTCAACAAGAGTCTAAAACAAAAATGCCTTCGGGCTGTTCATTAACACCTTTTTAAGCCAAAAAATCCGAGTACGAGTGTTTCACAGTTTTCACAAATAGAAATTCGTATTCCATGTGAGCGCGGTTTCATTAATTGTGTTTGCTCACCTGGTGTCCGAGTAATGAGATGAGTAGGCGGCGACTCACCGACTTGTTACAGGTTGCCTGACAGGTATATGAGTATATTCCCCCATCTTCACTCCCCGATTTGTAAAGTTGTGGGTGTTGTCCGATAATTGGCCGGACAGGTTTGTTCTGCCGTTTTTATAATACTTAATTGTCTTCTGTTGTTGCTGGCTTTTTTATTATTAGCACTGATATTTCATTGTTCTATTATCTCCGGCGCATCATGAACCAGCCATTTCTTAAGTGCTATATCTTATAGTTTTGGCTCAACGTAAATTGAAATATAAATAACATGCCGGCAATAGAAACCCCCAGAGTTTCGTTTGGCCAAAAAGGAAAGTTTTCTAGTTTATTATTGGTGCGCATTTCCATTTCATTGTTCTACTTCTGAAATAACTGATGGCCATTAATTTCCTTTTCTGCAACCGTAGGCCCACAACTTTTGTTCAACTCCGAATTGAAATGGGCAAACAAATATAAAAGTCTCGAAACATTTTGCGATGACTGCAACCAAGCAAAACCCTATCCATAGCCGTAACCTTATCAGCTCACAAAAGTATAAACGAAATTGTTTTAATTCCCAAATTTTCCAAATATGAATGGCAATCAATAATCAAATCAACTTTCCACCTGGCACCTCAATCACAGCCTGGCAAGGTTATCCCCACCCAGGTCCTTTCGCCTGGCACTGCCGAAAAGCGCAGTCTAAATTAAAGGAAGGGGCTGAAAATGCAGAGAAAGTCTGCCGGTAACGTGACAAAACAAAAGGCAGCAGAAGGTAAAGTTTTTGTTTGGCGTGCTGATTTACAAGGATACCCTTCACAAGCGCATGCACACAGACTGGGAAAAACAATTTCAAAACTAGGAGGAAAATGTCAATGACAGATTAGGCAAGCAATTCACATTTTAGACCATTAACGTGAAATGTTACTGTTTACCTAGTTATCAATAGTAAGTACTTTTTATTTCAAGCTCCATACATTGGCTGTCTCGTTTGGTTTTCCATTCTACACCATTTATTTTATTCAGTGTACCCACAGCCTTGCACGACATGGAAGGAAATCATATTGATATGGCAATGGTGCAGCCCATTGAAAAATTGGACGATGGCTGGTGCCTTTGGGGGGCGCTTTTGGGGGTGGCCTGCCACTTTGTTATGTGCCGACACTTCCGAGTTGGAAATTCGTGCCATGACACGGATTCCCTGGACAGCCAACACATTATGGTCGCACCTAGAGGCGAGTCAAGTCGAGTTGACTCCCCCGGAACTTCCCTCGAGTTCCCTCGAGTTCCCAGCCCATAACCATGTCAAGCCTGGATTCAAGTGGGCTGCCAACTAGAGCAGGTTAATGGACACTGGGGGTGGAGGGCGGAAGAAGGTGCATCCGCAATCAATAAGTTAGCTTCTTTGAACTTAAAGGGTAATTTCTCGTTCTTAAATTTAGCAATAGGAGATTTTCCCCTTGCAGCTCATGCATTCCTGCTATGATTCACACATTATAATCTAGAATCATTCACATCGAATTGAATGTATACATTAATACTAATGCTTGAACGGTTTAAGCAATTCCAATCATCAGATTCTTAAATCTTTCTATTTTTAGGCACAATTGAGAAAACTGTGCCACAGGATTAAAGTCAATGAACAGAGAATTCTAAAAACACAACCTGATGACTAAGCCGTATTTTGTGGCTGCCTCTTTTTCGTTCATGGTTCAGTTTTGACTTTCGCTTTGATCTTCCATTGGACATGTCTCAAGTGCACTCGATGATAAATTCCTTCTATAGACATCACCGTCATCATCGCCATTGTGGCCTCATGCAAATTTGTGCCAAAAACTCAATTACCTGACGTGTCAAGTGCCGTGTGTGTTTCAGTTGTTTCCACTGCTGCTGCCTCCTAATGTTGTTTTTTCCACTGGCAACGCGTTGCGCAATAAAATCTCTGCTTCGTCTGTGCTTCATTCAGTTGTAATATTGATTTACAACGCTGCAAAACGGCGTATGAAGCACCAAAAATTTTCGGTTTAGCATCGTTTTGAAAGGCATTTGAGAGATTTACACAACAGAGGGCGCTGCTCATCGTTTCAGTGCGGCTCTTGACAGCTAACTTTAAATAATTACACGTTTTTCCAAGCGTTTTTAGCCACTTTGAGTGGTTGTTCAAGGCACATAGCAAGCTGTCTAGGGTTTTTCTTGTGGCACCTTTTCTTAAAGCTCTAAAATTTGGGCAGTAATCAGACAACTGTGTTAAAATATTCATGGGGTTTTTCTCTATTTTACAGCCATTAGGTAACATTGCTTTTATGTTAAAGCCTGGATTTTAGAGAATTTTTAAATTTGCTTCTCTTGCACTTTTATGCTACATTTAATGTTTTCCTAACCGAAAGTATTCCCCTATTTGCTGATGAAATTTCCCCTCAGTTTTTCACTTGCTGTTTACCCTTTCAGCTTTTCTGCTTTCCTGCCTTTCCTCGGCAGATTCTCAACAATTAGCGAATTAATAATTTACAGTTTTCTAATCATCATGGTAATGACACTTCTGCAGACGTAATTGCATCTCCAAGTCATCAGAAAGTTACACACAACTCTCACACTCGCCCAGTGATCAACTTTTACAGCTTCCGTCATTTTGTATGTGGCATCTGCGCTGTGTTTTTGCTTGCCGCGACGAGAGGAGGAACATTTTTGCAACTTAATTTTTATGACTAGCGACTAGCTGGCGAGGGGGGAAAATGTTTGCTTGTGGTTTCTGTCTGCTGTCAACTGCTTGATTATTATTTTCCTCGAAACAAAACGGAAAGCCGGCGATTCGGAGGGGCAAATGGGGATTTACGATGCGGCCACGTCGAAAAGGGAAAAGGGCGCCATTGGGTTATAAAATCTAGTGGAGAAATGTCAAGTGCAATGCCACTTCTCATCTGCAGCGTCATTCGAATCGATGATGCATTGCTGTTATTTTTAATTACGCCCCGGCAACATTGTCGCCATATATACACACACACACGCTATCGGATACATCATCACACACCCTGTGGTGCATTTGCATATGACGTCACTACATTGTTGGGCTGACATTTAAGGCTAGCGGGTCACTATTAGATACAATATTTCATTATGTTCCATGCAGACTTCTCAGGTTTTTCTCCCTGTTTTTCCTTGCCGCTTTGTGTGTGGCGCCTTCCATTGTTGGCTGACTTGGTGGCTGGTTGAGTTGGTGGTGCCTCAAGTAGCTGCCTCATATGTACATATAAATGTCAAGGAGCTGGGCTTGCTGTGGGAAAACTGCGCTTTGATCTCGTTTCTGGCCAGCCATAAATTTCAATTAGAAGTGCTGTCTTTGCAGCACTTTGAACTTGAATTGAACCTCCAGCATTCACAGGACTGCAATATTGACCCCTTCTGAATTTAGCGAGTTTCAATATAGGGAGTCTGATTGACCGGCTAGCCCCGAGATCACGTCGTCACGGGCTTGAGGAATTTCCCTTTTGTTCTTACCAACCACTAATATTGCTTTTAATTACTAGGTGTGTGTGGAAACATAAAATTTCATTTTCATATTTAATTACTGAAAAGCCAGCAAATGAGCTTGGAGCTGTTGCGAACTGGGAGCTTGGAGCTGGGAGCTGGGAGTCAAGAGCTGTGAGCCGGCAGCCAGGCGGTGGTAGGTCATAAATGAGTCAACGACTGGACTGCACGGGCGGCAACTCCATATGCCACATCAAACCAAAACCAAAGCAAGCTAATGTAGAAAACAATGGCCAGGAGTATCGAAGATTCTGTTACCCTAAACTCACTTTAGGTAATCACTAAATTCCTTGAGATATACACTTACTATTATACAAATCGTAAAGCCCATTTAGGGTTTTCACATTTAAATATAAAATATTTAAAAGTTAATAAATTAACCTTTGAAGTAATAGCTGTCTTATTTTAGTGCACTTCTGCAAAGAATCCCATTTACTCATCACTGTCGTATTCTACTCTAAAATAAAATTGATGCGATTAATGGATTGAAATTACAATTACTTTATGGTCCCTCAAAAAGTCGTTGGTTTTCATTTCACTCTTCTGTATCTGGTTGCGTGAAAAGCCCCTGCGAGATTGGGCCAAAAATTAAAATACCCTTTGGCAGAGTATAAAGAGAAACGCCAATGCAGAACGCCGTGAAACGAGTTAGCCAACGGTTGGCGATGCCAAAGATTCTGTGGAAATGTTTATTAAACTTGGGGATTTTATGATTATGCCGCCAAGCCCGTGGAGGAGCCGTGGAGGAGCCTGCCAGCCTAAGCCGAAGTCCAAGTGGAATCCCCATCCTCCTTCTGCTTCTCAAGAGTGAAGATTTGGCCTTCTGCCTCCTGCGTCGGCAATTAAACTGCCCGCTCTGTCGGCCGTCGATGAAATGCCATTCATTTGGCTGTTTGGCCGTTTGGCTGGCTAACTCCCTGACTGCTTTTGGCCTGGTCTTCAATGCTGCCTACCTGCCTGTCTGGTTGGCCATTCAAATTTCAACTTTGCATAGCCGGGCTCATTTGGTAATTATGTGAAAAGTGCATTTGGGTGCTGCCAAAAGCGTTTTTCCGAGCCAGCCAGAGTCATTTGGCCAGCGATCGGTGACTACTGCCAACTTAGCCAGGTTTTTTGCCAATTTTAAGTAGTTTTTCTCTTTAGCCAACTGTCGATGCATGTCAATTTATTTCATTTACGGCCACGAAGGAGTGTTCCCACCTCCTGGAAAGAGTATTTTCCTGGCATGTGTGTCAAGCTTTGTTGTCATATTTGTCAATAAAGTTGCGTTGCGTCTGCGGCCACCGTTAGAATGCTACGAGTCATGTTGATAAGCCTCTCGGGTGATTTGTCAGTTTCCCATTTTCCTGGCAGGGGAAAATCCGAAGGGGCAGAAAGCCAAGTGTGGGGTCAATGGAGTGCACAATTCGAGTAATTCGCTAATAATTCAAGGAACTCGCTTGGAGCACAACTGCATTAATTAACGCCAAAAAGAGGTAACTATAGCAGCGAGTTATGAACCATATACAACACACTTTCGGATGTGAAAAGTGTTGCGAGGAAAATTGTAGCGCGAGAAAAATACACAGTAAACATGAAAACGCAGGGAAATATTTTCCGCAATTTTGCATATCTTGCCCAGGACGAGAGCGGCAACAACAAATCAAATAAGGAGAAATGTCGCCAAACTTTTCAATTCAACTGTCAATCAGTTTGAGATAGTGTCCGGTCCAGACTCTTGACTCTCGACTCTCGACTCCCGATTCCGAATCCGAATCCAAATCCAAATCCGAATCCGAGTCCGCGTCCAGCTCTTGACTCCTGACTGCCGCTCAGGCACAGCGGCAACAATAATGACATTTATGCAAAATAGCCATCGAATGGACCAGGGGAGTGGATCGCATCGGCTTGGATTCGATTGGTTTGACTTGGCTTGGCTTGGCTTGGCTTGGCTGGAGCACAGCCATCCACTTCGGCTGGGGGTGACCATCGAGCATCGGTGAACCATCGACGAAAACTGGTCACCTTTGCCATAATAATTGCACTTGCATTGCATGCAAATCAAATTGTCATCACGCTGCATCTTCTTGGGTCTCTGGATGGGTTCCTCCTGGGAGCCTCACTGAAGAAAAATTAGTACGAGTGGAGCCTTCTGGTAAGAAACTCGAAATAGGTATTTTAGACCTATTGGAAAATATTACATGCATGCTTTCTTGGACATTCTTCATTCTTTTCTTCATTCTTCATAACTGTGTAGCTGAGTAAGATGTTTCGCTGTTTCTATAAAGAAGTTCCAATAAAAATAAATGTATTACTATGTGAGATTTAGGTACAAGCTAAATTATTTATCTTGAAAGTAAATTAACCTGTCGCATTTATTCCGAGTGTGGATATATGTGGGGTGGGGGGCTTGGCCAGGAGCGGCTTTTGCTTTATTGGCCCCAAAGGATAGACTTCTGTCCGTCTGTCAGTCAGTCATCGGATCCAAAGCCAAACGTTGCCGAATGATCGATGACAGAGCTTGTGTTTGATTGAAAGCAATTGGTGGCACCGTCACGTGGTGACCAGGTTTCAGGTTCCAAGTTCCAGGTTCCAAGTTTCAGGTTCGTTCTGCCGTATCTTTCGCTTTGTTGTGGGCGCACCTCCATTGTTCACTCCCCACCACTCCCTTTATGTCTCTATATTTTTGTCTGCTGTCCTGGCCACAAAAATGATTGCCACACGCGTCTTTCCATACAGAAAATTTATTGACCGGCTTCTGCATTTCGCTTTTTTTGTTGCTCTGCGTTGGCGCTAGCTAACGGCACATTCTGCGCTATGATTGTTTATGATCCGTAGGATTAGTTATGTTGACAATTCTTAATTGTTCGGCTGGATATTTATGAGGAATGCAGATCCATTACCATAATGCCATGTGGTCCACTGGGATGACGAGTTCTGTCAAGTGGGAAGAGTGTGTATAAGTGGGTTAACTCTTCACCTTAATTGGTACTTTAGAAGAACTGTTTTCAACAGTATAAAAGTCTATAATTACTTCTTAGACAAGGTAAGTTTGGTACTCCAAAAATAGTAGTTTCATGGGTTTTGGTAAGTGTCTATTCAATATTCCCCAAAATACAAACGAAACTTTTAAAATAGATATCCAAAGTAGATACATACGGGATGTAAATATCTCCATTCTGCCTTTATTGCAACGAACATATCTTATAATTAATCCTGCCATGGAAGTTTAAGCATCTCTCTTGCCTTTGGGCACAAGTAATTACCACGGACCGACTAAGATAGCTTAATATACGCTATCCATATACAGAACCTAATGCGCAACACATTAAGGTGCAAGGCAAATCCGGGTAGCAAATTAATTTGTCATATTAACAATTGCAGCATAAAGTCACACGCTCACCACCACCGATCGTCGTCATCATCACCTGAAGAAGCTGGAGGAGATTCAGTACAAGGAGGAGGAGGAGCAGCCTGAGGAACCAGAGGAGGAGGGCTCCAGACTGTAGGGCTCGCTGACTAACTAAGTGGAGGCTTACAGTCATGGACTTGGGTATTCGGAATCGGGCTATGGCAACAAGTAATGTGCCTCCAGCGAATTGAGCTGGTAGTTGGGCTGTGGTAGTGGCTGCAGTTGCACTGCGGGCACTATGATGCATTTCGTAGATTTTTAATTGAAAAAACATGTTTTACGAGCGACGCTAACCACGACAACGATGACTACAACTACACCACCAGCAACAACTCAGGGCGCAGCAGATGACGCTGTCTTTTGTTAAGATTTGCGCACTTTTTCATCCCAGGTTGCAGTTGAAGTCTCCGTCTCCCAGCTAACAAGTTGAATTTAAGTACTCCAGCGAGTACGGAACAAAACCCAGAACACCGAGCACCAAACACCGAACATGGCTTACGTAATGAGCGACCCGGAGCCAAAGGCAAAGCCCTTTATTCTGGAATGCGTCATGCAATCGGTGCTTTAAGCGATCATATTAATAGAACAGTCTGTAGTCGAAGTGGCATAAATTAAAGTATTGTCGATTGTCGATTGTCGATATATTCGCCAAGGTCGTGACTGGGCCAACACAAAGCAATAAAGGGAGGGCTGGTTTTAAATTTGAATTTATTTTTAGAATTTTAATTAGGTACTTTCAATGATACCTAAACAATGTTCCATCGTTGAAAGTGTATTCAAGTCCCGCTCAAATATGTGTCAAATAACTTTCAACAGATACTCAATGAAATTTAGAGAGTTGTGCGCTAGTACAGAATATTTTCCATTGAATATCCTTGAGGAGTTGAACCATTCGGTGCACCATTTCTATTTAAAATAGTTTAAGTTCAATTTCCAAAATGTCGTCTAAATGCAACTATTGGGTAGATGCACTTCGCTTAACCATGAATATATATTCCGCTGTCCAAGAATGTCAACAACCGTTTAACCTCATGCACAACCCAACTGCCCAACTGACTTATCAAATCTGCAAGTTAATTGCCTATTCTTAATTAGTGGCCTTTAAGCGGCGACGTTGCATAATCTGCAGAATGCAATTGCAACTAAGTGCAAGAGGCAACAAGCGGAAAATTGAACCTTTTCCGAGAGCGTGGCGCGGACAGAGTAAATCCGCACAGGAATTAAATAAAAGTGCGGCAATTAAACGCAACCTGGTCGGCGTTAATCGCAGCGCCGTTGCTGTGAGAAATGCCAGGTGAAAAACGGCACACGCATCTCCCCAGCGAATTGAGACAGAGATGGCGATGGCGATGGAGATGGAGACAGAGCCTTCCAGATGGAGTCTCTGACTGTGACACTTGGAGCTTGGATCTTGGATGGCCGGCGAATGGAGAAAGATGAGGCGATTAGGCCGAGAGTCAGGTCTGCACGGTTAAAAATCCACTGAATTGTTCTCAGAATTGGTCAGACCTACAGAACTTACTCAATCGTACGGTATAATAAAATGTAATTTTATTTATCAGTCCTTTAATTTACGATTGAGTCTGATGACCTAAAATTCTTAAGAAATAAATTTCTATTTGAAATTAAATATTATATAGGATTATACCCATATTTCCTATATAACCATCAGATCTTAATTGTTAAATCGCATGTAATTAGAATAAATTATACTATATCGGTTAACTATATCGTTATAAGTCGCTTGATGTAACTATGTATCCTACAGGATGCCTCCTGATTTCTTCTCAGTGTAAGTCTCAAGTTGATGGTGGATCGGGGAAGAAAGAAAGTTTAGCTGTCTGACCCAGCTACTGAGCCGATGAAAAATGCACGCAGTGCCGAGAGATGGCGAAATAAAGAGAGATTTGTGGGGAGAATGTGGCAATGCAAAGTAAGAGCCATAACTGAATGCAAAAATCAGGCAAATGGTAATAAAAATTAAAAATGCCGAGAGTGGAAAGCTGTTGCATTTTCCTGCCGTCGCGCGTTTGCGTTTGCTCAATGTGTGTGTGTGTAACTAACGGATAAGCCTTGGAAAATGCACGCTGACAAGGCTTGGCCACTTTGGCCAACGTTGCGTATGCTTAATCTGCCTATTTACATCGTTTCCCCCTCGTTCATCCTCATCGTCATCCTCTTCGTTTTTTTTTTAGTTTTTCGTGTGTGCGTGCAACTGTTGCCATGCTGTGACTATCATTAATTTTTCATACTCATAATCATCATCTGGCCAGAGCCGCGCTGAGTTTTCCTCTTATTTTTCGGTGTCAAAATGTTGTTTCTTCTTTCACATTTTTCACGCGATTTATGCAGATTCTACCCTGGCCTTCTGTTCCTCCTCACCTCGATATCCATTTAGTTTCCATCTTCTGGACTTTTCAGCCCCTTGTTATCTGCAGTCGAATGTTTTACATGCAACATATTCGCCAAAATGGGTAGTCGCAAATTTGGGAAGGCTCCTTTTTTGGCTGGGTGTTGATACTTTGATAAACGAGCCATGAATGTCGGAAGATGGCGATCCGGGGTTAGGCCATTCTGTGCAATAAGAAACCGCGTTTTTTCTCAAAAATGGTTAACATAAACCTTCTATTATTTTCAGAGAATAGCAATAATTGAATTACATCATGGTTATTAAGGACCTATCTTTTTGTTAAATTGAAAGTAGTTAAATTATAAAATTATGGGTTTTTTATGGTTGAGTAGTTACCTCCATTTACATATATGTTTACCCATTGAGGAAACAACTTAGCTTATAACCAAATACCAAATTCGAACCCAATAATAAACTTTTAATACTTATTGAAAAATGTAAAAAATATTTATGGCTCCTCAATCGCACTTAAATATAATTCAAATAAAACAATTTGTATGCCATTTCGCCCTTGGTAAATGTTATGTAAAACGAAACTGAGAAAAAATGAGAAAAATCTCATGTGCCAATTTCCATTGCAAGTTGACCGGCAGCAAACACTTAGCGTTTTTACACATGTAAGTAAATGGAGAGGCGGGATGTGCTAAAAGTGCGGCAATAAAATCGTGTGGCGGAGTGGAGAAAAGCCCAGGCTTGGACCGATTCACGTTGAGTCGGACAAAATCGTTAAATTAGTAGAAAATAGTGTGAAAAACGACGAGCGCACATATGTGGCAGTAGGTGGAGAGTGGAATCTGTTAAGTAAAAGAAACTTTAAATGGCAATGGGATGGATTTTGGACGGCTGAATGCTTGAACGCTTGTACTACACAACCAAAGACAGTTTAATTACGGCGTGAAGTTGCGCACCGAGTCCAAGTCCGTTGCTCAGCCCTCCCTGGCTCCCTGCCCCAAAATCAGCAGACAAAAACCCCACCCCTCCTTCAGGGGGTTAGGTTTCGTAGTATACTCTATACACAGAGTTTAGTGCGATTTGTTTTCCGCGCTTCGAGATGAGATTTTAATGCAAGCGTGAATCATAAAATGCTCACTTGATGTGTTGGTGTCACTTCGGTTACTGCCCTCCTCCACTTCCTCCACTTCCTCCAGTCTTCATATCGCGAGTCTTCAAAGCTTGAAGCCCAATGCCTGAGTGGGTGACCATATAATAATCCATTGCGAATCTCGCCCAGCACGATTGTCGCCTTGTCTTCGCCCAAGGGTCAGAGGTCAAGTGTTTGATGTTTGTTGTTAGGTGTTTGAGTAATGGCTTTTAAAACTGGAGTCGGGTCATCGAAGTTGAGCGGCTGCATTAGATCTACCAAGTTTATTTCAATTTTCTAGTTCTACATAAGCTTGAGTGCTCTAAAGGAGTTAAACCTTTGTTCAGTGCGTTGCAGCACATAACTATACGAGTTATATAAATCTTAAGATCTTAAATCTTAAGTAAATAAGCTGCGATTGATTAATTATCATTCGTAGCTGATCAAAACGAATTGATTATGGTGAGGATCAGGATCTTGGGGCCAAAGAATCCAGAATGTCAGATGGACATGCCATTAATTCAGCAATGACTAATTACCCTAAGTTACGACAAGCTTGGCAACATTTTATGACCCCGCAGATATCTGCAGCATTCAAATAAGAGGACTCCTTTTGAACTCCAACAGGACCTCATGCCGCTTACACGACCATTAAAGCCGAGCTCCACTGGCCAAATGATCAAGCGTCTGGTGGGTTCATAAATTAATTGCGGGCGAGGGGATGGAATCCTCATGGATGGAGGCTCATTAGATAGACTTCCAGCGATAAGAAGGAGTTGCAGTCCGCTGACCGTTGATCGCTTTATTCAAGTGGTTGCTGTGGCGCATGCCGATTGCATTTTCCCCTTTTGACTTCTCCATTCGTTGTTTTCCATCGATAACCAGCGCAATTAACCAACTCAAGCGGTGGTCTGACCAATGGCCATTTAATAAAGTTAGCATTTGTATAATGTCTTGTCAAAAATTTATTGGCATTTTTGCCAATATTTCTGTTTGCCTCAATCTACCAATCTTCGCGGTGTCCCACTCCTGGGGCCACTGATCTGTTCCGCGATCGCGATGGCTATTTCGAATGTGATTGGGATCTCTGGCATGCTAACCGAATGCCTTGAATGGAGTGGACCCGGTTGGTGATCGTCGCTGGTTTCTTCGAGGGGGTGTCGGCAATTAAAACACCGATTGCAGATATCTCTGGCTGTCTGTTTAGGCCGTGATGTCTGGCAATCGGACAGGATTAAAGCCGAAAAGTGTTCACCTTTTGTCTCATTCCGAATTGATTAAATTATGCAAATGCTGGCGGTCTGCTCAAAAAATTGCAACTGTGACAAAAGGCGTTGCCATGCACGCTTGCTTGCATTTCCCTTTGGTTCCCACACCCCCTAATATAAGCACGAAAAAAACCAAAAAAAAAAAAAGAAAAAAAACATCCCAAACCAAACCTCAAAAAATGAATTTCAGTTTCCTAATTTCCATCAAACGGCGCTTTTTGTTTTTCGGCTTGCCATGGCAAAAAAGATTCTCATGTTGTCTTTGACTCGATGTCGTCTTGGTTGTCGACGTCCTCGTCTCATAGTCACAGTCACAGTCATCGTCATCCCAATCCACATCCACATCCACATCCACGTCGTCAAAGTTGTGGTTTTTGTCGGCGGCGTCGGTGGATTTTCAATTTCTAATGTAGTTCACGTTACGCCCTGAAGGGATGTTTATTTTATACATTTTTTCTTGGCTTTACGGTTTTATTTATTTATGCCAGTGTTGCTGGGCTCCCAAGGCACAGTGGGTTTGAATGATTAAGAGGATACTCCAAGTTTATAAAACTAGAAAGGGAAGGGCTGTTTTACAGAAAACGCCGTCCTTATCATTCTTTAGAATATTATAATTATCACGACAGTAAGAGGCAACTTATATGAATCACAACTATTAACATTTAATGATTTAAGATCGGGCAATCGAACTCACCTTTCTTTTTCTTTGGTGACATAATCAAACGAAGATAGTGGATGAAAATTCCTTAAAATCAAACTAATCGTACCTTCGGCCTTTTTCTCGCTGAGGACACTATTTGGAGTACTGAGAATTCATATCCTCTACCACAGTGCCACATAAAGTTATCCAAGGTATCCAGAAACGTCATTTGATGACAAACTTCAAATCTTGTGCATGCAATATGCCAATTTTTGGCCCTCTTCTTCCTCTTTTTTTCTATTGTTGGTCGAGAAGTAATTTTTGTTGTCGTTTTCATGATTGCTTTGGTCTAGTTGTTGTTGTTGCCGGTGGTGCTTGTGGTGCTGGTGGTGCTGTTGGTGCTGGTGGTGCTGGCAGTGCACACTTTTAGTCATCACCATGTCAGCGACGGCATGGAGAGTTCAGCCCGAATCCAAACAATCAAAATGATATGCAAATATATGTAAGAGTACCGCTACGAAAAAGGCGTGGGTTAATTGTGACTTTATCATGCAGCAGCGGGGCAAACGAATCCGAGCCAAGGGAAAATCGCAATCGAAAGGAAAAAATCAAATTTATTACAAATTTAAGCATAGAGACCGCGAATCGAGCGAACGGAACGGAACGGCGACGATGGCGATGCGGCGAGTTATAGATTTCGTCATAGTATCTTTCGTACATATACTGTCTGTTTTTGCCTGTTTTTGCCCTGGCGAGACGTGAAAATTTGAAATAAACCTGTCAAAAAACACCAACGCCAATCGACGCCATCGGTCCCTTGCATTTTGGTGGCTCGGATGGTGTGTGAACTACGAACCCGCGAACCGCCCAGTCGGTGGGTGGGCGGCGCCAAGACTAAGCCACCAAATCGCTTCGAATCACATAAAACACATTAACACGGGGGCAGCTCTGGGAACGGAAACTGTCGTTCCCATCGACCCAGCACCGCATCGCACAATCCCAATCCGCAGTTGCCAACTCAAATGCCCTCCAGTTGACCAAAGCGTGCTAAATTCCATATGTGCACTGAGAAGAAAGACAGACACCTGAATGTTTCCGAAATCTCTTTAATCTGAAAGCGATCAGACTGCTCTAGGTGTACAGATCATATTCAAATTTATACTTATTATTGTTATGGTTTTGCGAACTGCTTCACCACAGTTATTTAACACTCTAATCATCCATAAATTCCAATCTTTGACATACACTTTCATGTATATATAAAAGCTTTTTCATTTCGAAGGGGAACTGAACTGAAAGTATCCATTCAAGCGAATAGTATATTATCTCTGAGGTTAGGAAGTAAATATGTTTTCCCCCTGTGCACTAGGCCAAACAACGGAACATTCAAGTCAGATCCAGAGACTGCGGATCACATGCATCTTGTGAACCAGTGATCGACATGCACATCGCAGTGGGATCTCAGGCACACAGTTCCTGCCTGTAGAGCAGGCGAAAGCCGCGACCCACATACTCGGCGTCGGTTCGGAAGGGCAGGATGATGGGACCTGCAGCGGTATCCCGGACGGTGGCGTGGATGGTGTAGTCGTCGCTTTCCCGGCCATCGTTGAACCGCTCCCCGCAAAGGGGAACGGAGTTGATGGCTATGAAGTCGTCCGGACAGTTGAAGATGCCAGCACCCGCCTGGCCATCGGAGATCAAATCGTTCTCGGCTATAGAACAGTACCCCGCATATATCGGTTAGTAAGTTACTCTAAAATATGTTATTTTGAGTCGTACCTTCATCTTTGTTGATGATTTGAAAGTCGGGTTGATCACCTCCAAGTTGTTCGGTATTATATGCCACACTGCACACGTTTTTCAATCGGGACAGGCATATGGCATAGTTCAAATTGTTCTACATCAAGAAATTTAATGAGTTTAAAGTTAGTTAAATTGAAGAGCCTCTGGCTTACAAAGTAAGTAGCCTCTCGGTTATCCACAATTGAGCCATCTGTATCATAGTTGAATGACTTTATTACGCCCTCAGCCTCAGGGAAATATTGCAGGCAATTATTGGGAGCCAGATCGTCGTCCACCTGGGTGACTTTTATATTGAAGGAACGTCCTCCTCCCGAGACCTTCATAAAGACCGATAGATACACTTTGCCCTCGTTCGAGTCCCCAACATGGATATAAACTGAAAGATAAGTACGCATGGCATTCTAGTTTTCAATCCGTTCGAAACCACTTACTATGCTGGCCAGTGTTGATGCCACACAGAATGGGTATCTGGAAATTGGTATTGTGGCCGGAGACTATAAATTGATCGTCTACACAGTCACCATTGCTGGGGCGACTTAGCTAGAGATTGGGGAAAATCAATTAAGCTAAGGACTACGCATACGAGATTGCAACTCCCACCTCGAACATCTGAAAATCCAGTCGCAATTGCTGCACTCCCTTCTTCACATTGATGATTAGGACGCAGATCATCATCTCCCGCACCGCGTTTGGATAGTTGGGGCTCTCGAAGTAGAGGATCTGCTGGCTGGTGACATCTCCACATCCATTGACGACTGCAAGTGAAAGAAGTTAGATGTGAGATGTGAGAAGTGAGATGTTTTGATATCGTGCAAATCGATCGCTGTACTTTCACTCACACACACAGCAGACGCCCACGCCCTCGGCACAGCTCTCGGTGGGAATCCCGCCGAGGCTCTTGCACTCGAACTCGTGGTAGCAGACGCCCTCCATGCTCCGGATGTCGCCCATGGACACGCTGCACTTCGTGTTGGGGAACTTGATCACCTCGAACAGACTGAGGAAGCCCTTGCCCTTCGAGCGCGGCGCATTGGGTTTTTTCAGGATGAGATTCGCCTCGATGGGCGAGCCGAAGAGGATGTTCTTCAGGGTCTGATGGGGCTGCATTATGGAGCTCTTGGTGCTGGATGGTGGCGTCGGCACTGGCGGACTCGTCGAGGGCTTCCCAGTGGGCTTGGGTTTGGGGCTGGGCGAAACACTCGGAGTGGGCATCATCATCGTGGGTGGTAGTGCTGAAGGTTCCTACATAATGAAAGAAATGTAAACGAGATGGAAGCTTATGCTGTGGCAGCTATATTATAAATTCGTCTGGTATTTGTTCCTATGACAGCTAGATGATATAGAGGTCCGAACCGGACAGTTCCGATATGTAAAAGAAGAGAACTTACAAAGTTTCAAGCAGATAGCTTTAGACTGCTTCGCAAAGTGATTTTAGGTCTATTAACATAAAGATAATGAATAAAAGTTTAGGCAAGATATTCCACGGAGGCATTTTTATGTCTTTCACTTTTGTTATTTAAGTCTTTCAGGAGTGTTTCACTGTAATTTTCTGGAGAATAGAATCATCGATCTAGACACTTTGATTGTACAGTAGCTGGCACTAAAGTCTCGAAAACACCCATATCTTGGCATACCTCTACTGGAATGGTTGTCGGACGCATGGGTATCGTGGGCTCTGGTTCCTCCGGTTCTGGGGGAGGTGGTTCGGGTGGTGGTGTCCCGGGAGTGGGCATGGGCATTGGGGCTTCCGTGGCAGGTGGACTTTCCATTCCGCCCGCTCCGCCATCCTCCGCCTGCTGCTGGGCCAGTTTGTGGAGGTGGAAGCCCGGCTGATATCGCATGCTGTACTGGAACCCAATGCCCTCCATTATCATGCCACCGGGACGCGAGAAATGCGACTGGCCACGCCTACTCCTCCGCAGATCGCCCATTGTCACAAAGTCTGATGCGTTGTTCCCATCTGCCACGCCCACATAATAGAGCGTCAAAACGAAAGCGCTTATCAACGCATCGGAACGCTTTGACAACATTATTAACGGAAACTCGCGCGGCGACTGTGGCAGATGTTGCACTTGCAGCTGAAAATTGCCGCTGTCGCATGTTGCTGCGGCTGTAGTTGCTGCATCCACTGCATCCAGTGCCGCTGCTCGTGTTGCATCTTTCTTTGGCTTTATCAGAGCATTAATTGTCGCCTTTCCAGCTTTTTCAACCTTCACTTTTGCAGCAACAATCAAACAACGAAGTCACGCTCCTCTGATTGCACTTGTGATGTTGCTGCGGCGAGTGGAGTTGCTGTGGGTAACAGGGTTAATGTTATGCCAGGTATTTGAGTAAGCTCTTGGGAAACTTGTGTTAATTTTAAATGAGTAATTAAACGGCCAGAGTGCTGAACGCCATTTCAGATTATGGAAAATGCGCTTGCGAAATGAACAATCCATTTAAAGTCGTAGATTCGTGAATCGACGCTAAGTGCTAACGAGAATATCGGATTGCAGCAACGATCTATAAATTAAGATAGTCTCCGTCTGGCCATCACTGAAAGTCGAATAACACTTTCATAATTAATAATGCCTTACGACAGCCGCAGCAATCACCAATCGATTATGCAAATTGAGGTCGATGATGTCTCGCATTTGCAAACACGGATTGCTTCGAAACTGAAATCGATTTGATGGCGAAATAGAAGAGCACTCGAAAACATTTAGCAGCTTTTTATGCACCAGCATCTGCATGCCAGCGTCACCAGCTCCTCTGCTCGTAATGATCATCATCATCATCGCCGCCGGATCATGGGATGATCGGAGTGCTCTCATGCCACATGCATCATGCACAACAAGGTTAAAAATTGTTAATTGCTGCTGCGACGAACGTCAAACGCCAGCTACACTGCAATTGCGATTGGTGTTATTATGCACAGTTGCCAACCGCCAACTGGCAACTCCCAGCTGCCGCCATTTGGTGTTGGCGTCGCCAGCTGTTTGGCAAAAAAATATAAAAACCTCTACGAGTATAAGTAATGGCGCACTTGACAAATAAAGCTGCGGAGCCTGACTATGGAAAATATGATGAGCTAGTCAGTACAAAAAACGATTAAAAATGCCTTTTTTCTGCTGAACGCAGATGCAGATACATTTGACGCGACAGTGCGGGCGTTTAGTTTTAAAGATTATCATTATGAGCGGTTAGTTTTAATGGGCTGGTTGGAGGGGCGTATTTGGAATTTCGTGATTGATGCTCGACGTATTCAAAATGAATTTGCAATTAATCATGATCGGGGCTAGAGCTTCCATTTATGCAGCATTCGAGTATAATCAATTATTGGTATGCAGATTCTTTATGCATTGTTTAGTTTTGAAGCATCGTAGATTGTATATACAATTAGGATGTAGAGTGGGTCACAATCTTATAAATAAAATTAAAATGTATTTATAAATATTTGCCTTCGATTAATCCCAATGGAAACCCGAAGTGTTCTTCGTATAGCTCAACCTGCAATACTTAATGTATTTGCGCAGCACTCCAGCTTCTGCTGCATCTGCGACTCAAGATCCACAAAACAATCCACGTATCCACCCAGTATATTCTTGTAAAAAGTCTGCCCCGCAGTCTGCTTGGATCCCAAACCAAACCAAGCCAAACCAAAGCACAGAAATGCTACATCCAAACCAAAACGAAGCCAACCCGATCAAACCACACGTACAGACAATTCCCGTCCATTAATTGAATCAAATCGAACGTTACGCATGCGTCATGGCGAAATGACAAAGGGAGCCGCCACCACCGACAGCACCACCACCGCACCACCTAAGCCACTGGGAAAACCACTGGGGCAGAGGCTCACACATGCAGATGATGACGACAACGATGGTGCCGGCAATGGGGACTCTTCCCGCCTAGGCAGCCCCTCCAAACCCCCGTTTTGCGGCCTCCAAAAGCCTTGTGCACACAATATTGTTAAAGCTATTACTTCATGTTATGTTATGTTATGTATTTGTACTGGGCAAAGTGGACATCGCAGTTGGAGCGAAACTCCTGGAACTTTGTGAAGTGGAGCAGGGGGGTGCAGGTAAGTGGAGGTGGAGCAGGAGTGGCAACCAAATCAAACTGCCCCGCCGTCCCGAGCAGTGGGTAAGCCCACTTAATTGACGTTTAGTGGACACTCGAATGCAAATGCTACAACGGCTAAAAAGATCTGAAGGACACACTGAGAGAATACTAGTATTGTGTGGTTCAGAATAACTGCTGCGGTGATTCCTTTAAGTGGCACCCTTTTTTCCAGTGCATCGATTGGCAGCAGCGAGTGTCAGCCAGGTGGAAGCTGCGTGGATTCGGCGGGCGCGATTCTCATCAGTGCTATAAGTAGTTTTCCTTTTCGAACCAAAACGTGGATGCCTCTGAGTCCAGCACATTCTAATGCCCCACTCAGCACTCCCCACCACCGCCCAATGATGACGTTGATAATGAGCATGTTGCCCAGTTGCCATTCCTGCTCATGATTTCTGAAGATGCGACTGCAGCAGAAGTAGCATCGGCGGCAGAAGTAGCTACAGCCAGACATCATTACAATATAATTGATGGGTTATAGCCGGCTAACGGTAAAGCCACAATGTTTCCTTTTTCACTCATTCGAGTATTTTTGGATGGAATGGAAGCCGGGGAAGCCAGTTTTTGGCTGGAAATTATCATTGTTCCGCCTGACAGCTGAGAAGCTGTGCGTATGGGCTTAAAGTATGAATATGGAAATGGCTGTAATGCCGCCAAATCGGGTGGGTAATGTGAGCGGTTGACATAGAAAACTACTTAGGATTGGATGGCTAGGAGAGAACTGGGATGGAAGCTTGGACTTGGATGGTAGCTCCATGGCACTTTGGCCAACGGGAGGTCAATAAAATAAATATTTATGGCTTAGCCTATGAAAGCTAACCAGTTTTCGAACAGGTGCCAATTAATAAATTGTATTTCAACGTTCCTAAAAACATTGCTACTGCTGAAATGCAATTAAGGATTAATGCGTGTTACAATCAAATAAATTGATATTTATACAATGTAGATATAAATTTTATGTGAAATCTATATTTCAGGTTAAAAGAGTTCATGTTCATATATCCCCGCTAGGTTTGTCTTTTATGAAGTTCTGTTCTCAGGTTCATAAAAGTCGATGCCGAAAATGGGAACAAAAACATTCGCGAACCACCTCCTATATGCCAAATCAAGCGATACGGCATCAGTTTTTTGCAGCTTTCAAAGAAAACCCCTATTCATTTCAATGTCATTTGGCGCTGGAGCAAAAAGCAAAAGGCCAAGAGCACTGAAAGTGTATCTTAAAAGCGTATCAGTATCTGTATCTGTATCTGTATCTGCAGCATATCGAATCAAAATCGAAGCGTTTAAGCAAAAACACCAGAAATTACAGCAAAACATTTGCGGTTACTGCATTTTTTGTTTTCGGTTTTTATTTATATTTTTTGCGGAGCTCTTAGCCATAATACCGCCTAAACCGCAGCTGTATCGGCCCGTTTTTCCTTTTCTTGCCTTCAGATACGCTGCACGCACCACAATGGAGATGTGAATGAGGATGAGGATTCCGGAGAAGGAGAAGGAACCGGCGGCAGGATCGACTGGATTGAGGAAGGAGCCAGGTGGAGGCCGGGAAAGTAAACTGCATTCGATTGGGTTGATGGCCATAAATGGTGCGTTAATTAAATGCTTTATTAACATAATGAAATGCAGCAAGGTTTGGCATAGGAGACGCAACCTGATCCCTGAAAGGTTGAATAAATTAAATTAAATACATTTTGTTAAGTATTTGTATTTACCTTGCATATAAAGAGGTTGACAAATTATTAATTTTATACAACTTCACAAGATGCAATTTATAGTTAAAACAGGGCTTATCTATGTATATACCACATTTGTAACACAAAGCCGATTAAGGTACTGGTTTAGGAATATATAAATCTGTTTAGCATAATACTCCCGATATTAAATCATTTTAAACACAACTTCTGCTAATTGCATGGTAGGCCAAGCTGAAAAAGCGTTTTGAGTTTAGGGTAGCGCTCCCTGAAGTGCTTCTTGGCCAAGACCGACAGTTTGGGCTAATCTTCAACGGTCATTTAGCCTTGGGTCGTTGGTTATTTCGGCTCTGCTCCGTTTTGCGAAGCTGGGCATGCAAAATTAGGACCGAAAAAGGATGCGAGGCGGAAGCTTGGCCCAAACTCTCGCTACCAGATTGTTACCGTTGCCTTTTCGGCTTTTTGCCCTGTTGGCCAGCAACACTTGTTGGCCTGACCGGGAGCCTTTGTTTTCAGGGGACTGGAACTGCGGAGTGCGTTTATCTTGCGGTTCCTTTTTTTCGGGACTCTCATACACCACACACACTCTACCACTCTACCACTATACGCCATTGATCACGATCCATAATGAGCGATAACTGCAGTTGAGCTCGATTTTTTCAGCTATTTGGCTTTTGTTAGGTCCTGAGATTGAGAGCGGTATTTTATTTTTGCAGCGCTCTTTTTTCTATGTTACGTATCTGGCGGATACATTAAATATCCGCATATCGTTGGCTAGCATGTAGCGGCATTTTTTGTTTGTCTCCAGGTAAATTAAACTGTTAACTTGCCATGTTTAGCTGCCATTGTTCGGCGGACCGGGCAAAGCGGTCTGACATTGTTTTGGCCGCTGCTCCTTGGGCCGACCGCTCGTGGGTTACATATGTCTTTCGGGGGATCGAGTATCGAGTATCAAGTATCTGTATCTGTATCTGTATCGCTATCTAATCGCTTTCTAATGGTCTGCGCCAGCCACCGCGATCTATGTTAGCTGTCAGTCGGTCTTGTTTGCCAAATAGATTTTTTCCCTCTTAAACATATTAATAAATTAGAAAATGTTTTTTTCTCCTTGCGGTTTGCTGCGGCGCTGCTGGATTTTTTCTAGCTGGCCTTTAAACTTTAATGCATGGAGAATTGCATGTCGATCGATCGACTCGGCTGCAGAACAGCCAACCTTCAAAATTAAGTTGTCTCGGTTATTTATGTTAAGTTTAATTGCTGGCTTCTGGCTTCAGTGTTTTTTCTGCAAGTTTCCGTAATTAATTACCATCCACAGTGTGATGAACTTTAAGCGGACGTTGATAGCAAACGGGGTGTTTAACGCCACGTATCGATTTAGATTCCACTGGGAAATCCCTCGACTACACGGATCAATCATCAATGAATAATCGTGAGAAAATCGTAAATTTAACAGCTAGCTGAATGTTTTCTTTTCCGACTGAAGGAATACTCATGAATTTCTAATATACCCATCTGCATCTGGTTGGATTTCCCTCGAACTTCCTTCACCAGCCGGAGAAAAATTACACCCGATATGTTAGAGTCGTACATCAAGTATTTAGCAACTTTCTAACCATCTGCATAATAAATTGAATACATCAGAAACTATAAATAATTGCCAACAACTGCAGGTCCCAGCCGCCAGCGAGTCGCTCACCAAAATGAAGAAATTTTGCCAGAATTTCGGGATTTGTGCGTGTGGCTGACCCGAAGATGAAGGCGAAGGCTAATGGCCCCCAAACGACCGCAACGACAGGCATTTACAAGTTGGCCAACTGTGCGCGACAAGTGCAGAAAAGTGGCAATAAAACCACTCAGGTACATCCTCAATACCCTTCAGTACTCCATGAGAAACCCCTTCTTCCAAACTAAAAGATATTCAATTTAATGAATATTATGTATGTATTATTTCATGACGTAAACCTATTACGTTGGTCCTTATAAAATATTGTATTTGATGAAATATATATATAAGTTATTGATATGGGCTTACCCAATACAAAATGAATAAGTGCATAATTTAAGTAGACCCCGACACCTACTTCATGTAGTGAAGTGTAATTTATATTTAGGAGGAATTTTCCTAAGAAATTAAATAAGGAAGTTGCCAAATGATGTTACAATCCTTAAGGTCAAAATCCTTTGTAAGAAAATGCGTTCAGTTAAGTCAACTGCATGCATGACTGAGAGGTAAGATTACGCTTACTTCATTTTTAATCTAAGGATTGCGCTATAGTTTTACAAGGTGCCTACAATGAATGGTGCATTGTTATACAATAAAAGTATAAAAAAGTCATTGGTTTATGATCAATTAAAGCTTTCTTGAAGGTGGCTTTGCAAGTATGCTAGTGTAGTGCATCCAGTGGGTCCACCAGACCGCATCCGTCCTGCTGCCAGATGAGCATCACCGCTGTGTGCCACAAGCCAGGAGACGACGGCGACGGCAGCAACATTGGCGAGTGCAAGAGCAATATCAAGGCAACAGGAACAGCAACAGAAACAGCAACAGCCACAGCAACAGGGGCCAGGCAATCGGCCAAACTGTCAGACATTGTGCGTTGTGTGCCAAAAGAGCAACCGCAACAGAAAAGCGACGGCGACTGCAGCACAACAGCAACAGACAGGCAAGAGACAACGGACAAGCAACAGGCGCAAGTCAAGTGAATGGCCAATGACCACCAAATTGGCAGTAAAGCATACAAAAATAACTTCAAATGGTCAAAAGGTTAACAAAATCAAGCAGAGAACAAGAGGAGACAGCCAGCCAGGATGCAAGGAGAAGCGGCTGCCGCGGCTGCTGCAGCTGCACGCTCAACATGTTGCCAGCATTCCGTCAGAGGCAGCAGCAACTGTTGCACGTTGCTCGTTGCCGCTTGCCAGTTGCCAGTTGCGAGTTGCCGGTGTGCTTGTTGCAAAAGCAACATAATCCCCCAGCCAGTGCGCAACGAAAAAATGATTAATGAGTTGCCTCATTACCTGGCGAAAATCAATGTCTTGCGCATATTCTGTGGGCCAAGAACCCGAGACGAAGAGCCCAAACCTGTCACAGCCACTTGGCCATGTTGCAGTTGCTGCCGCGGCTGCTGCTGCTGCTGCTGCCGCCGTCGGTGGTTGTCGCATAATAAATCGATCATAATTCTCAGTTGAGACTCAAATATCGCATGTGTCGACGCTGATTTCGATCTGGGACCAGCGACAATCAGCTCCTGTCGCACACGACGGCACATGCAACATCAGCATCAGCAGCAGCAGCAGCATGTGAGTGATCCGAGACGGCATTTGTCGCACTTGGGCTTTGACTTTGCCCCTTTTATATGGCATTTTTTTCCCTTTTTTCGCCTTAATTGCAGTCGCGCGCCCGAGCTGGCAACCCATCTGGCTGGTGGTGCTGACTGATTTTATTTATTAAACTGTTGACATTCTGTTTTGCCGCTGGCGCCCTTGATAGCCATCAGTCGATATCTAACCAATTTCGAACGAGAGGAGTGTCGCCGGCAACGGATCCGATTTATGGCCACTTGCATTATTGATGGACTTCATGGCCACGTTGTGACTTGCTGGAGAAGATTCTCTCGCCTAAGGAGCAGATGAAATGAAGGATTATGGTCGGGTAAATAAGTTACCTCCGATTGAGTCACATTTCACCGCGGTTTCACGTTCGATAAAGTGAAAGTGTGAGATCGTAAATGGGAAACTATTTAATCAATGATTACACAAACGCACTCGCTCAGATATGGATTATTGCTATCATTACACAATATTATTTATTTAAAAACAGAGAGTCAAACGGCGATTGAACACCAAGCGACGCAGGCCAATAGACCGATGCGATTGAACTCTTTATCGCCGTGTTATCTACTCGAGTGCAACTATGTAAATATTGTAAATCTATAAAGGCGAACGGCAGTGCCAAATTGAACCTGATGGAATGGAGGGAAAATTTTACGATTTATGGCCCCTTTATCGGATTCCCAAGAGTGACTGGTTAAGGTTTACCTTTCCCACATAGAGCGGATATTTCCCGGTATCTGTGACGATTTTCAGACTATTTGATCTTTCGGGGATTGTAATAAACGAAGAAGACCGAAATATTAAAGTCAACAGCACGGAGTCGCTTGTGGTTGCCATAGCTGTTGCTGTTGCTGTTACTGTTGCAAGTTGCATGTTGTTGTTGCTTGGGCTTGTGCTTGTGCTTTTGTTGCCGACAAGAGCAACAGCAACAGCAGCAGGGCAAACAAGTTGAATGGCATCCAGAGATGGGCAGGGAAAGGGAAAGGAAAAGGGAAAGGGGAAGGGATTGTGTACTGCCAACAGCAGTTTGATTGTTATTGCCAATGAATGAATGCACTTGCTCCGAGGATTTGTCTGCCAGACGACGACTGCCAACTTATGAGTTTCCATCTACAACTCCGGTCCGGCCCTGCTCCATGCGGCTCCTGCTCCAGCTCCGTTGCCCCGAGGGTTGTGGCAACACATTTTGCGGTCTGCAGTTGCAGCTTCTGCTGATTCTGCTGCTGTTGCCATTGTTCCCACTGCCCCACCGCACCACAGTTGCATCCCCGCCCCACCGCACGGCGCAATGGTGTTGCTCCTGCGTAAGCCTGCAGGGGGTGTTTATGCTGCTTGCTGTTTGTTGTTTGTTATTTGCCGTTTCGCAACTGTGTGTTGGCAATGAATTGGCTGCAAACAACATTTCCGTTTTGGCCATTATGTGGCGCCCCTCCACAAATGGGCGAGCATCATAACCGGAGGGGGAGGTGGGGCAGATGGGGATAGCTCCCCGTCGCCGCTGACATTTTCACACTGTTCAGCGGAGTGGGTGAGCAGCTGTTGGCGGGCAAAAGGATTGCATTGCATTATCCTTGTTTATTTCCCTTATGCTTTTATTGTTGATGATTTATTGATGTCCCTTTGTTGTTGGCGGCATGGGGTTTTTTCATTAACTTTTTATCAAGGATTTGGGGTTGGACATAAATAATTGGGGGACAAGAGCCATCACTTCAAGGGTTATGAAAGCTGTCAAATTAAAGGGCAAGCATATACAGTATCCACTTCTGTTTAACATGATATATGTATAATATTTAATACGCGATTTTAATTCACCATTAGGTGGTCCTCTTCTGATGCCCGCTATTGCACTCTGGTAATAAGTAATTGATGAATTTTAATGGCTTTCAAATTGATATGATAATGTATATCTGTTTTTCAGAATTTCAACACCTTTGCCAGACAAAAGCATACGCTCCGCTCTGCATGCTGCAAGTGCCGCAGCAATTGTCCATTGTTTCGGGTATCCTGGCAACCGGCAATACATAACTACATAAATTAACGGACCTCGATTCCAGGAGCAGGACCACGGAAAGGGATCGGGGCTGAGCTGGAGGGATGGCGCAGTGTCGACAGTAGGAATCGCCACCAGCTCTTCAATTGATTTTGCGAAACCACTTTGTTGGTGGGCCCGAATTCAGGAATGGAACTCTGCAGCACTAACTGGACAGCGGGCAACGGACAACGGACAGCGGACAACGGACATCGGACATCGGACGACGGACTTCGAAGTTCGAACATTTGAGACAATGGGGCAGCAGCAGCATATCAAGGGGTATTGTGTGCACATATTGAATGAATTGCCTTTGGCTTTCATTTCAGCTTTTTTTCTGGGGCTGCAGGCTTCAGTCCAGTTTGGCTTTGTCCTGGCCGAGGAAACAGTTCGATTGCGGGGAGAAAATGAAATCAAAGTCGTATCAATTGAAACCTGTTTCGATGTCGTTGTTAACACATGTTAACCAAACGTAGCCAAATTGCTAAGGAAATTGCATTAAACGTGTCTGCAGACACCGAAATCGATATTGTTTTTATCTACATACATATGATGTTAAAATCATTTCATTATAAATTTAAATAAAAATGTTCGATTTTGCTATAATGATACCTATAATACCTAAAATAAAAATAAAATATAATATAATTTAATTTATATATAATCTAATTAACACATCTCTAAGCATCTATAAAAAAGACAACACTCCGCCAGAAATATTTCGAAAACCATTTTATGAAACAAAAGAAAACTACAAAAATCACACTGAAACTCTGCACTTCGGAACTCTACCTATCCTGCCATCCTAACAGCAGAAACAATCGCAATCCTCGAAACAATCAAAAAGTGACAAATAGGAGAGGAAAGTTTGTAATATGCTCCGACTCCCTGGCACCGATTGAAGCTGTCTTATGTCCTAAACACAACAGTACCCTATATCAAATGCAACCCTTGGTACAACACCTCCACAACAAACCTTTCTAACACAATACAAGTAGAACTCAGAAGAACTCAAATCAAATACATTGGACTTCGAATAGGACACTAGAGGGTAACACATAAACACCTTCTTGATCCCAACACCACAAACACTTGTCTCCTATGCCAATCCTTAACCCTCAGCATGGAACACATCCTGGAAACATGCCCAGCTATCACAGAAGAAACCCTACAATAGCTAAATAATCGCAAACCACCGACCTTCCCAAAGATCCAACAACAGCAACTTTACAACCGTAATAAAATGTCATAGAAAAACTAATCTATACAACTTAATTTAGGTCCAAGCATTAAAATTATTCCTAAAACTGTGCCATTATGTTAAATATTGTATATAGTTATAGATGTACGTAGTCGATGGCCTCGTAGGTAGTACTACTAACGTTTATGTTAGTCTTACTTTTGTAAACTATGCTATCATCTGTAATAATTAATAAGAATAATAATAATAATTATAAAATACTATACGATCAGTTTGTTAATAAATTATGCTATCATATACCAATCTCAAGCTCATAATAATGTTACAAAATCCTTTTTAACCCCTTTTAAAGTGAACGCTCTACCAAGTTATCTTGAAACTACTTTTTCTAAAATGTGACAACTAGTTGGCTCTGGATTTTGTAGCATTTTGCGTCTGGTATTCTATTCACCAACACCAGTCGCATTAATCTTATATTTCGTAAAAAACCGAGCCATATTTTTATTGTAAGAAAACCGATAAAATTCCGGTGGACATATTGGACGAAGATGTCCAATCTGCAAGATATTCCGCTCGCCGACCCCGAAGGTCTGTCTGTGGATGGCGCCCAGGTGGCCCCCACGCCAAAGTCCAACTCTTTGAAGCGCTTCTTTAAGATCAGCAAGAAGCCGCTGATGCGTGACCAAGTGGAGGATGACGACGAGACATCCTCCCAGGACAACAAAGAGCTGGGAAAGTCCAACACAATAAGTCGCTTCTTCACCCGATTGAAGGGAGCCAGTAAGGGTAAGATTCTTCTTTGACCGCTTTTAAATTGATAATTAGATTTTATTGAAAATTAAATTGGCTAATGGCATTGAATAATCATAAACCTCACTTGCCAGATGTGCAAGAACCTTCGAGCTCGGTAGTCGAGCCCGTCGAGCATGAGAAGCCGCTGCCGAATGCCAAGCCCACGATTAAGACATCCATTTCGTCCTACTGGAAGCTGCTGTTCAACCGCCAGAAGAGTCAGCGCCAAAACGCGGGATTCGGACAGTCCAATAGCACGAATGTGGAGAACGAGTCTGAAGAGGTTCACGAACTCCAACCGGTAAACCAGGATCCCGATACCGATCATCAGCCGAATGCCAAAGATGAGCAGGAGGAATTGGAAGACGGCTCGGATCCGGAGGCACCCAACCCAAAGCCTAGGAAAATGGTTGCAAGCAAGGCATCCGGCCAGGAGATTCTTAGTGCAATACAGGGCGACCAGCTATCCACCATAGAGCACGAGGATGAGGGTTCCATTTAGCCGTCTTCAGCTATCACCAACTAAATCCATTGGGACATCTAGTATTTCTCCGAGTCTTTAGGCGAATGATCACAAAACGGTGGGGGCTGTTAAACCTTACACCACATACTCTTTAAACACTTCAAGGATTCAAGATATTTCCTCGCTAACTCAAATATATACCTACACAAACATTTCCGCTTTAAATCCACAAATTATAATTTCAAGCTCTTCACAAAATAAACACATACACACCCCCTCAATAAGTTGGTCCTCTGAGTTATGGTGTCATATCATCCTGTCCAGTAAACCCATCCGTTTTTGGTCGTCTGTGGGGTCACACAGTTCAGTTAAATCGGTTGTTAAAACGTCTTCACTGGGGGTTTTGATTTCCTAAACGAGTTTCGTGTTTTGCCTTGCAAACAGTGGGGTTAAAAGGTGCCGCATGAGCCAGACAACCCCGAGAATCTTTTGAGGTTTTCACTTTCGAGGGAAGCCCTACAGTGAGACACCCCCAAAAGTTGGCTAACTAAGTCCTGTAATGAGTATTTAATTGTTGGTAGGTGTAGTATTAAAGAGGTTTATTTCCACCTTTTGGTATACATTTGTAAGTTGCTAGGCTGACCGTAGTCAATTTCAAAGAGGTGTATCCCAGGATAGAGGACTTATTCCTTCGAGGCGTCTACTTATCTCTACACAGCACTGTGGAAAATCCGAAACATACCAGTTGCATATCAGGATAAACAGCTGGGCCATGTTTACCAACATCGAGCACAATCTGCGCAAACTCCAGACCCGGCTGAAAGTAGTAAATATTTACATCGGCTAGACCAAAACAAGCACTTGTTGAAGGCCTACCGGTGAGTGCGGCAAATGCGAGATAAACACGCGATATGCGCATGTCCTACTTCGGAACAGCTGTTTCCTGGGGCTGCTGTCGAGGGTGGGTGGTAAAAGTGGGTCAAGCACCCACCCCACAACTTCAATTCTTACAAATTCCCTTACATTTAAGTTAAAATATACCAAGCAACGTAGTCTATTTAGAAATTAAGTATATTTTGTATATGTTCTAACTAGAACCGCTTTAATGTTCCCTTTTAATCCTGTGTTTAAGGCAAAATGGAAAGGAGGGGGTCAGGGGGCGTCCAACAGATAGCAAAATTCTTGCACAGATACACACCATAAACTCAGTTTAGTTATAGAGATTTTTCTTCGTGGACGTAGCTTGCTGCAAAACCGTAAAAAATTGCAAATCTATTGAAAAAACTAACCAATTTCGAGGTAAGTTTGCCAAAAATATTACCTTAAGTTCTTTTCGCACCCGGGCTCTATGAAAATTCCTTGTTTTCAATGAAGTTTCGTGCACCTCAGCACTTTCTTAACGGTCGCATCCTTTTGGGCGATGTATTACGTAATTCTGGGCGTCAAGTGTGAAATATTTTCAAAAAGCAATCATATTTTACTTGATTGCAGAATGCGAAGTCCCTCGGCAGCAGTTTCGGCAATGCGAAGGATTTGTCTGATATAATGACTGGCAGCTTCAAGGTGCAACTCATCAACATGGGCACTCGCGCTGCCGCCTGTAAGTTGTCCCCAGAAGTCTCAACTTTCTCGGGTCTCAAGGACTTTTTTCTGCTTTCAGTTCAGGCAAAACTGAGAGCCCTTCATGAATACCACGTTCGTCTACTGCACAACGTCTTGCCTGCGCCCTCTGGCGTCGATATTGCTAACAATATCAAATACTTTTCTCAAACTCTACTGAGTAAGTACTTCTACATGACATAGGGCTTATTTGATAGTCTCAAAACTCTGTACATTTCTGAAGCTATAAATACTGTTTTGGTATATATGTTATAGTATCGATAATGTTTTATCTGCTATTTGGCCTTTTAAACATATTCTCAACCACCCATTTATGTCTAATAACCTTTTTTTTACAGCTGTCCTTAAAGATGTGCGCACCTCGCCGCACGAGCTTATCCGCGATCCTCTCGAAGATCCCACTCGCATGTCTGCCTATCCCAACCTCGAGTATGGCAACCTCTACAATGCTCTTACAATGCTCATCGATGTGGCACCTTGCATCCAGTACGGCCAAATCGGTGAGATTCCTTAAGCCTAAGCGATCTTAGTACTCCTAATACTCCAATGAGTGTTATTTTCAGTCTTCGGAAAAGCTCTACTGCAGTGCCTAAGCTGCATCCTTCCCTTTCTGGACAAAGATCTTATCGATAATCTACCCTATCTTGTAAGCTCTACTATATCAGTACTACCACCAGCGTTGCACCAATGCATCATCAACGCTCTTTGCTACTATATCTTGCCTTTTACTATAAGTGAGTAGTGGCTACTGCCCCAGGACATAGCAACTTTGTAATATCCGCTGATTTTCAATGTCCAGCTCGTCGTAGCTCCGACGAACAGGAATGTCAGGCCTGCCAGTCAGTGTCGTCGGTCATCATGATGGTGCTGCAGTACTCCAACAATCCAGCTCATCATTGCCAGCTCCTGGAGTGCCTGATGACCCTTAAACACAATGTGGTCAAGGACATCCTCTGCGTTGTGGCCTACGGAACCGCTGTTTCCCGAACCTCGGCTGCTAAGCTGCTATTTTACTACTGGCCAGCCTTCAACGCCAATCTATTCGATCGCAAAGTTCTGCTCTCCAAGCTAACCAGTGAGCTAATTTCTTTCATAGCCCAACAGATCTTTACATTTTCGAACTCTATTCCTCTTATCTAATCTTGAAAGTAATTTAATTCAATTGTTAGTTACACTTAAGTTGTAGAATAATTCTATTATTCATCTAATATTCATCTTGTCCATATTATCTCACATAGACGACCTAGTGCCCTTCACCTGCCAAAGGGAGCACTGTCCGAACTCCGGGAACGCGGAGGCAGCGAAGGTGTGCTACGACCACAGCATCAGCATCGCATACGCCCCCGACTGTCCGCCGCCCCTTTACCTGTGCATCGAGTGCGCCAACGAGATTCATCGGGAGCACGGGAGCCTGGAGTTCGGCGACATCCTGCATCCCATGCAGCAGGTGTCGATGGTCTGCGAAAACAAGAACTGCCGCTCCAACGAGAAGTCGGCCTTCTCCATCTGCTTCTCCACGGAGTGTGCCAGCTTCAATGGCAACCACCCGATCCGCTACTGCAGCCAGTGCCACAGCAATAGGCACAATTCCCGGCGAGGAGGCGATCACGTGGTCCATCGGAGTCTGCAGCCCGCCTGGCAGATGGATCCAGAGATGCAGATGCACATGGTGGAGTCGGTGGTGAGCCTTCTGCGAGAGGCGAAGCCGTTAAACTTTGAGCCGGGCAAGGAGTCCTTGTCGTCCGAGTCCAAGAAGAACGGCTCCGGCATTACAGCAGACAATATTTCTCTGGAGGAGCGTCAGAGACTGGGACGTTATGGTATCTGGCTACTGGTGGGTCGCTGTACTCCCACTGCAGATACTCCCGTGGAAGTTCTGGGCAGGATTCTGAGCATGCTCTTCCACTGGTTTCATGTAACCGCTTACTCTTATGATGGTATGTAGAGATCATAAATTGTTTGTGCACTTAAGAACCATCTAAGTATCTGATTAGCTGCCGGACAAGTGGAAAGTACCATTGAGAAGCTCAAAGTTGATCACGTGTGCAACTGGCTCAAGGACATCTGCCGTATCCACTACAACGTCTTCATCTCCTGCCTGCTGCCACATCCCCCGGAGTATGCCCGTGTTGGAGGCCATTGGGAGACCTTGGCATCGCGAACAAGTCACTTAAAGGAAGGTCTTCAGCGACTCATTTGCCTGGTGCCGTACGAGGTCATCACCTCCGAGATTTGGGACTATGTAATGCCGCACTGGATGGAGGCCATCACCAACGACGTGGCCGAGAAGGAACTGAACGAGCTGAAGATTGTGCTCAGCAAGATACTCGACCCGGAGATGTCTCCCCTGGGCTTTGATGCCAAAACCATGTACAACTTTGTGGCCATTCGATTCGAGAAGACAACGGCAAAGGTGCAGCAGCAGGCGCTCCACTGGCTGCAGATCCTCACCAAGCTAGAGATCCTCATCCCACTGGTGCAGCTGTTCGCCATGTTCGGCGATGGCGTTCGCATAATGAAATACGGCATCCAGCATGAGCTGATGCGCGAGAAGGATGCCCAATCTCAATCTCAGTCCCTGGCCAAGGCTCCCAAGACCCCGTGCAAAGAGAGCAAGGAGACCAAGGCGGATATGGCCAATCCGCCTAGGCGTAGCTCTATTTGTGAATATGCTTTCTACTAACATTTTATCACTAAGTAAATTGCATTTTTGTATTCATTCAATAGCTCCTGTTGTCGAGGATGACTCTGGCAATACGTCTGCCATTTCCGACGACGAGGCTCCCACGAATCGTCACACGGAGTTCTCAACGGATGCAGAGCACAACCTCACCTGTTGCATCCTCATGCTGGACATCCTTCTGAAGCAAATGGAACTACAGGACGTGGAGCAGCACATGGGCATCCACACCAGTGTCTGCGAGAACGTCTCCAGACTTATCAAGTGCATGGTTACTGCAGCTCGAGTGGGCCTCAGTAGTCACGTCTGCGCCTTAAAGGTTAGTAAATCCGTTTAACTTCATTTACAACTTTAATTTCATTAAAATCTACGGATACATATACTTATTAGGTGGCAGAGTGTGCCTATTGCGAGGCTTCCATCATGTGGCATCAGCTAGCTACCAAGTTGGTCCAGTTCATGGCCCCCTTGAATCCAGTCCGGCCACCAGATGTAAATCATCCTCTTAACTTTAAGCTCTACCTTCTAATGAGTGACCTTCCAGGTTCCCATCGAGGACATCATTGAAGAGGAAAAGTCCTCGCGGAAATCTCCACCCGAATCCGACAAGGAAAAGACCCGTGATCGAGATGTTTCCCTCTCGATGGCTCCCCTACCCATTCCCTTGGGGCCTCTAGGAGGATTTGCAGGTACGCTCCAGAGTTTTCAACGCATTTTCCTTTACTTCAAGACCCTTAAACGAACCCCCGTTGTATCATAAGCTGTCTTTAAAGTCCCACCAAAGTTTCTTCCCCAAAACCCACCCAATACCTACCCACTTATGAATAAACTAACCACCGTAACAGTAAAGCAGTGAAACGTCACCAAAAAGTAGCTAAATGTAGACAGTACTTGAGCCTGGTCTATATAAAATATATTACATTATTTGGGCGAATGGTATGGAATGGCGACTCGCCCGTCGAGCGTCCCTATCTATAAACAACCTAACTTAGCCTAAAACCCACGTTAAAACGCAAACCGAACTTTGTTTCAACCTACAACTAGAAACCTGCACTGCTATGCCTTGTAAACTACCAACTTGACCCAACTAAACAATCCCCAGACTAAATCAAACAATCTCAGCAGTATGAATTAACAGCCATCTAAACGATCATTCGTGAAAAACATACCGCCATCCCGATCTCATCAGTGCATTATCTTTTAAGCCATAACTACATAACTATTTGTCTATCTTGCTATCTCTCTCTACATAAATATGTATATTTGTTTCTCTCTCTCTATCTCTAACATATTCTACTCCGCGTCTGCCTGTACAAAAATAACATAACTAACGCTATCTCTCTCTCGCTCGATCGCACCCTCTTTCGCGCGTACGAAACTGTCTGTCTCTCTCACACTCCAAAACTTCTCGTCTATGCCCAAAAATGACTAATATATACTCATGAAATACTACAAAACTAATACCGTACTAAATTTAAAATCTATCAATCATCAGATATCTTTAAGCTAGATCAATTCTTTTCAGACGATGGAAAAATTATTATAATGGCAGGTGATGCACCACAAGAAAATTTTTCATTCGTTACAAAAAAAATCCAAAATACAAATAACAAATTTACATTACATTATGAAGCATTTGTTGAAACATTTCGTTACTTCACTCAAACCAACCAAAACCAAAATATTTTCTTAGCCATACGACACGAACAACAGAAAAAGACAACTATAATTTCGCTCGATCACTCTAACAAACTTTGTCTCCACAAACACACTCCACACCACTCTCTATCTCTGTTTAGCGTTACTAGAGTATATGATTTAGAATATCCAAGCTTTTATATCTAGTTGACCTCCGTAGATTGACCGCCCCTAGAGAGTTCAGTTCTGTTTGGCCGCAAATCGATTTCCTTTCGGTTCGGCAATAGTGCTCCCAAAAAAAACCACAATACTGCGAGTTTTTGATCCAACACTACAGATGCACAGAAGCCACACATATTTTATACGATCTTTGATTTTCGGTTGGCAGTACGAGTGCCTGGTTTTACTCCTTCCGTTGGACTCGAATATTTCAAAACCGGAAAATACACGCGTAGTACCCGATTCCGATTGGCAGTAATGTAATCACTTGCTCAAAAGTCTGCATGAGATTCCTTCACTGAAACTCCTATTTTCTATCTATCCGAATGACACTTGTAGGATTTCTATATGCATGCATGGTTGATTTGTGAATGCCAAACAGTTGTATGTTGACCACTAAGCGAACTTCATTTTTAGCTGGACTCGCCTTCCCATCTGTCCCGATCTAATTCTAATCCCCCTGTATACTTCTCTTTGAAAAGGTCCTGTGCCGGTGGCCGTGCCCCAACCAGAGCCGCACTCCGTGGGCGGAGTGCTCGTCCACATGCCCCACGTCTGTTCCGTATGTATTTCGATTATAAGCTATGCCAAGCGTACACATTATGTTCTTCAGTTGTCACTCCTTTATTGACGACCATACTCGAATTTAAAGTTCTTAACACACTACAAACAAAATAAAAAGAAAAAATAATAACGAAAGAAAAAGAAATGTAACTCAAAATATTATGCGTTGATTGTAGGTATTTTGAAACACCCCATATATACATATATATATTTTATATATTTGCTATAAATATTCAATTAATTGATTACAGCAACAAAGCAATACTAAGTTGAAGTGAGCATTCGAGCTATTTCATTTAATCGACACATAATCTCTATTTGATTCACTTTCTTAGTTTCCTTAACACAAATTCCAATTCAACGGTTTTGTTTTCGAAAATTGAAATTCGATAATTGTCGAACGATTATACAAACGTTTTCATTTCTTCATATATTTTTTATAGAATAACGAAAATGGGCATTCAGTTGATAGTAATGAATTGAGAAAAGTTCACGCCACAGACGAGGTACTTTGTGCATTCTTAAAAAAGAAATACCAAACAAAAGACAAACAACCCAACCAACAAAAGATATACAACTTGGTTTGAAACTTAAGTTTTATTATTTTCCCAACTATTAAATACCCATGCGATCCGATAATTGTATAATTCGTTTTCAATATCTATAGTTTTTTATGTCCAGTCAACAAATCGTACTCTTCGTGTGTAAATAAATGTACAGAGTGTTTTTCGTGAAATTGGTTAAGTTTTATTTTTTCTTAAGAGTAAACATTTTATTCAAAATTTTATTTATGAATACCTCAGTCCTAGAATACTGCAAGCACTATAGAGACATACTCTTAAAGTCAACCTTAGAGATATTATAGATGACAAATAGGTTCAAGCAATGACGAAACTGTAACCAAAATTAGTGACAATTAATTGTAATTTACTTTAAAGTTTATAGTTTATTTTACTGCTAATAATTAAAGATTTCACTGAATAACATTATTCACGACACCCGAAAAAGTACTTTCTGCTAGAGAAAATACGCAAGGATAAGCTTTTTTAACTTACTAATTCAATAGCATTACGATCCGAGTCATAGATTCTTTTATAACTTTTTCTTTACTAGTTTTTAATAATTTTATTCAACTACTGTGTCTCAAAGTATCTTGTATGTGTGTGAAAATAAATTACAAATTATCGTAAATCGACCGAAAAATCGAAAAAGCGAGTTATAAATGTACATTTTTTTTAAGACAATCTCGATTTTACATATCTTATTTAACATGTAAATATTGCGTTCCATGCTAATTTTATTCACTTAACTCTTAATTCATTTATTTAATGGATCATTGTTGAAGAGCATGTTCAATGTACAGCACTGTCACAGTTAATTGCCTTCCCCCACCTCCAATCAATAGAATATAAAATGTAATATTACATACTTTTATCACATCAATGCACAGATTTAACACAATTTATGCAATTTTACATGTGTATGTATCGTTCTTGATGTAAATTACCTTGTTACCCAAACGAATCTTAAGACGGATATGTAAGTGTAAACAAAAGTCAATACTTCCCGAACATTGCATTTGTCTACATGTGTTGTCAAAGGAATGTAGCATATCGTACACACCATGTATATACGATGTAAACCTGTTGCGAGTCCTTGGCAATGTTCCCCCCTTGCTGATCCCGCATCCTTTGTCTCATGCAGATCATGACGGCCACGGTAGAAACAGTTTCAGAGCAACTCGACCTGGCCTCCATCCTGCCCACAGACCGGGCCATAGCCCGCTCTATAACCCTTTCCGATGCGGACGTGGGCAGCGCCAATGTCAGCGTGACCAAGGCCTCGGTCATGGGTGAGAACGGTGCCAATGGCGGAGCGGCCTGTGGCGGCGGGGAGAACGGGAGCGGATCCGAGGATGACGAGGAGGAGGAGGACAGCGACGACTTCTGGCACACCTCTGTGGGAAAGTTCAAGTTCACCCTCGATACGCTGCCGCAGCCACTGCAGTACATCCATCAACTGCTCACGGTAGGAAATATTATTTTTAAAACTCGATCTCCTTTGCACAACCCTAAACCTAAGAAAGTCCTTCTTGGATTGAAACATAAAAAAACAAATATTTTGTTGCATTTTACACACCCACTTAACTAATTTCGGGTGTCTAGTTAGTTCTGTGGGAGCTCTGGTCTATAACAATTTGGTAATAAAATCAATTTAATTCGTATTCCTGTTTATCCTAAAGGAAATACCTACCATCAAGAAGCCTGAAATCCTGTACTACGTTCTGCAGTGCCTGAACACGATGGCTTTGCATGGCGATGCTTTGGCCAAGGCGGCGAGGGAGCAACGAGGCTTCTTCATCTGGTGCCAGGAGAACCTTCTGATCAAGAAGTAAGTGGTTATGCTGGAAATGTGATTTGGTAACCCATTGAATAACCCACCATTGCCAGCCTTTGGGAGCTATGCAACGCGGAGCACTCTCACATATGCCAGGTGGGCGTGCCGCTGCTGCTGCACTGCATCACGCTACCACTCGGATCGGATGTGTTTTGGCGTGTGGTGCAGGAGGCTTTCCACGACACGGACTGGCGCGTCCGCTTCACGGCAGTGGAGCGAGTTACCGTGATTACCCGCTTCATGGACTCCACTCCCCTGCGCTCCGAGGTGGGTCTTCAGACGGCCCTGGCCACCGCCTTTTGCCACCTGATCGCCAGCATGGACGACGTCAATGTGTACGTGGCGCAGCGGGCGACCCTCTACATTGGGACAATCCATGACACGGCAATTCGGTCGCTGCTCTTCTGCCTTGAGTCCCAGTTCGACCTCTTCATCGTGGACCGTCCAGTGGTGCTGCAGTCGGTCTACCAGTTGCACAACTCCCTGTCCGATCGCAAAATGCTCGGCTGGGAGTTTTTCCTGAATCGATTCGACACGCTCTTCGTGGAGGCACAGATCAATCTGGAGAAGTGCGGCGACATCTCATACCTGCGGGATCTGCGGAACTCGGACAACGGCAGCGAGGCCCTCTCGGCCAAGATTCAGAAGGCGAGGGAGGCTCTCAGCCAGTCGGACACCAGTGGGGGCATGGCCAAGACGCTTAGCGCTTCTTTCGGCACGAAGTGGCCCTATAAGCGAACCATGTCCGCTCCTGCCAGCATGGCTCCCAGACAGGACAGCAAGTTTGGTGAGTTCACAATCAATACGAACATCACTAACCTTCTAATATGTATTCACTATATCTAACCTCTGTTTGTACAGTTCCGGAGAAGGAGAAGATCTACAGCCGCCAGGTCTCAGCGCCCATTCTCAAGCGGAAGACCTCGCGCTTCGGACTGGGTCAGTTCCTGGGCAGTAGTAGTGGGGGGGCTTCTGGCAGTAGCCAGTCCGTGAACCCAGCAGCAGCGGCAGCGAGCTCCTCGCGACCCAAGCCGCCGCCTTGTCCCATCCACCAGCCAGGCCACACGGCCTTTCCCTATCACACCCACCACCACCATCCACATGCCCACCACCCGTACCCTCACCCCCATCCACACCATCATCCGCATCATCATGCCGGTAGTAGTGCATACTTAGCCTCCACCGCCACCGCCTCCACTTCGGCCGGTCTAGTCTCGACGCACAGCCAGAGCCACCAGTACCTGGTGCATTGTGTGCCCCCCAGTCACCACAGTCCGATGCCAACGCTGCAGGAGGCGGAAACACTGCTCCGGTCCCAGGCGGCCGCCGATGCCGCCGCAGCAAGTGGATCACTGGGTGGATCCCTTGGTCATCCGGGCCAGGAAGCAGCGGCGGTGGGATCGGGCACAGCCGGAGGCAGTACGGGAAACCCGAATCCCCATCACTCCTATCACTCCCACTTCCAAAAGCATCCGTCGGCTCCCAACCTGCTGCCCCCGCCGCCGGCCCCCAGTCCCAGCCCCTCGAGTCTGGCCTTCCCCATGCACTGCACCTGTGATGCCGCACCACATCCGCAACCTCAGGTCTCGGGTGCGGCGGCCACCGGCAGCGCGGCGAACCCAGGTAGGTGCTAGAGCACGAGTGTTCCACTGTGTCAGTTCGTTTTGTGAATCCCCTCCCCTCGGTGGTGTCTGATGATCGGTGTTCTAGCAAACTGCCTACACCACTCACTCGGAATGGGCTGAGTAGACTAAGAAATGTATTTACCATCAACCGAATAATTTATTTTCCTTGCTTTTAATTTTTTCAGTTTCAACCATCGCATTTCTAGAAATTTGTTAAGCTATATAAATTAAAACTAATTAAAAACCCATCCTCGTGAGTGGTGTATCCAATTTTCGGTGTTGCTTTGGCTTTGTCAGTGTGTAAACACCATCCGCATTATCATTCAGAACAACCAAGATCGGAGAAGTACTAGTTAAGAAACTAATTTTTAGTTTATTTGAATTGGCACGATCTCCGCTTATTTCTTTAGTTTTATAATAGAAACACTTTGATTCTCTAACTTCGTATTAAGTTTTAAGTTTACTACGGCCTTCAGGGGCTCATTGTTTTTTATGAATTTTTGAATTATTCTGAATTGAATTTTTATGTTAAAATATTTTAAGAACTAGAAATAGTTTCCGAGGAAGTGTAATTTAAGCATGGATAGGTACTCCTTTTTTTAGACACACCCTACCATCTCAAACATAAAAGCATGTTCTAGCAATAAGCACACCTACTCGTTCAGCATCGCCATTGACCATTCAACATCGATCTATCTGCATCAAACTGTCTATCTAAGTGTTATATCTGTATTATCCAGCCGAGGCTCTAGTTGTGTGTGTTACTCTGCTTTTCATAACAATGTCGTTTAAGTGTGTTCCCCCTTCGAACTGGTATGTATGCTAACTATTCTATCGCGGTCCACTCTACATAAGAAAACTCTACTTTTTCCACCTACACCCGTCTCTCTTTCAACATTTTGAACTGCCCTCGACAAGTTTAAACTGAATTGAAATTGGTTCTTACTCAACAGAGACATGTCTGTATATTATACAAGATTCATACAAAATTTTAAATCAACATAAGCAAAAATCAATCTAATTGTGGAATTGGCATGTGGCTGTGACCAAAAAAAAAAAACAAAATCAAAAAGATATTGGTGTTTTTCCCTCTTCCCCTTCGTGCAGATGCAATTTGTTGAGATTCTAAATTATCTAATATTTATATGCTCTAAATCCTATGTATGTAGATGGTCATATCCACTCATTGGGGGGCTTGAACGACGACAATCTCATTGGACTACTTTCGAGAATCACGGAACTGGAGGAGTCAGATCGGGAAACCATTCATCTGCTGGTTTTTATGCTGATGCAGTTCATGTCCCGTACGGATCAGGCATATCCCTCAGAGGAGAAACCGATGACCAAGACCCAAAATATTGTACTCAAGCACCTGTTTCTACTGCTCGGTCACAACCAAATCGACAAGACCTTCCATACCACTCCGGAATCTCTAAGGTATTTCATAGGCTGATTGGTTAATGCTGTGGTAAATAATAACCTACATTCTTCTTAGGGTTTCGGCCGTTTTCAATGCGTTCTTGGCCAATCTTCCGCAGGTTTTGGACCAGAACCACTTGATCGGGGGCCTCATCATGCCCTCGGTCATGCAAATCATTCTCTATGCGCCAAATCCAACAAGCACCTCGGGCGAATCCTACCAGAACATAGTCTTCAACTATTCCCTGTGGCACCTGGAGCAGTATCCGCGTCGCAACTGGCTCTTCACTTTGCTGGTGGTGCTCTACAAGTACTCGTACACTCAGCCTCCTCTTAGTGGATACGTCATCGCTGGGATCCGCTTGATCATGAACAGCTTGCGGGGCCACTTCCACCAATGCCGGCGCATTCCGACCACCACCATTCTGGACATTCAAGGCGTAGGCGGCGCTGCTCGATCCCGCGACGTCAGCCAGCCCTCGCTTGGCACGGATCCGGACGACAAAGAGGCCAGTCCGCCGGCCAGCCCAATGTTTCCCTCGGAGGGAACTAGTGCCGCCTCCAAGAGCAAGGGTAATGTGGCCTTCACTCCGAAATTGCAGCACGCGTTCCGGAAGTACAACGACTCCAGCCTAGATGCAGATGAAACGGAATCGGAGCTGGTGGCCATTCCGGAGAGCGATCTCTCTGACAGCACTTTACACGGTAGCAGTGCCCCGGTCGGTTTTCAGTCTTTTAATGTATTATATTTGAAATAATCTGTATATTGTGTTGCAGGGATCCTTTGATGATACCATACATTTTGAGGATGTCATGCCACGCAACCGTCGAACCCTTGAATACACCGAAGAGGTGAAACGATTACAATATAGGTTATACTTTGACTACTAAAGCTTAATGTATCCCAAACAGAAATCCACAAAATCCCACAAGTCCATGATCACCACCAAGGTCGGCGATACGTACACTACCAAAATCAAGGCCACCACTACCAGTGAGACTTTGGTGACCACACACACCAGGCACAGTTTGCAGGAGGGTGTTCGCATGATCGTCACCCCCTTGGTGGGCGCGGAAACCACGGAGACGGCGATTGTTAGTCCTCCAGTAGATGTCCATCGTGCTGTGACCGTGCGCAACAAGTCCCTGGAGAATGCAGCCGCCTCCACATCGAAGATGTTCGCCGCCATAGCTACGAATCACCTAAAGGCACTGGGCGCTTTGCAGGATATGTCTCCGGCAGTGGACAGAAAAGCCGGATCCAGCAGCGGCAGTGGAAGTCGATCGGCCAACGGAAACGGTAGTGGAGGAAGTGCCCCAGCTGCTATCCAGGCAACTTCCTCGACAGCTGCTAGCAAGCCCATTGGAAGGCATAAGACGATTGTGGAGTGCAGTGCCGGGAACTCGAGCTCCTCGGCCGATGATTCGCGCCAAAAGAAGTCGCAAACTAAATCTCTGAGACGCACGGATAAGAACTACGGCTCGCCGGACTCACCACTGTCCAAGATGAGCGTGATGCCGAATCCAAGAGATGAAATGGATGAGAGTATGCAGAGCTTGCCGCCGCCCAAGAGCATTGCTGCCTTGGAGATTCCCACTCCGGAGCGTCTCCTGCCCATCGGAACCCAGGACACGGTGGCCACCCTAGTGGAGCGGGTGAGAGATGGCCTCAACCTGCCGGACATCAGTCATCTCAAGCAGGACAGCCTCGATGTGTCGGAGAGCACCAAGGATGACGTAACACCGAGCAGTAGGACAAACTCTCCCCGGCGGCTCATAAAGCAGGTGGCTCTGGAATCTCCTCCGAATCCAAATGCTCAGCTTCCATCGCAACCCTCAGCCGATTTGCACACCTCTATTCTCAAGAATGTGCAGCAGGACCTGAAACAAAATGCCCCCGAAGGAAATGGGCTCACCACCAGCAATAGTATCAAGCGTCCTCGTCAAAAACTGGCTCCCTTCAATGTGGACAGCAATGCTATTCCGGATATTCGATCTCGGTTTGCTGGTTCCTGGCCACCGCCTCCTTTTCAGCCCGTGGATCCCGATCCCGATGATGATGATGAGATCGGGGCAGAGGCCTCCAATGGGCATGGAACCCACTCAACCCCTCATGCTCCTCGTGGGGTGAGTCATTTTAATCTGTGTATTAAGGGGTATACATTCTAAATCTGTGATCCCCCAGAGCTCTCGACGTGTTGGAGATTACACCATCGTGGAACGCTGCTCCGACTGCGGCGCCCACATTGAGGAATACACGGATGAGGAGATTGGCATCTTCATTGTAATCCTAGGGACCTTTATTCATCGAGAACCCGCCATGGCAGCACCTTTCCTGCCCGAGATTCTTACCATGACTTCGCGGTAAGTGGAATTACTCAATTCAAAATTCATCTTTTGGACTACCTCTATTTGCCTTTGTTTTAGGATCTGCCTAAGTAGCACCCATGCCTGGCAAGGCGAGAATGGCCCACCTTTGGCCAGCAGTGCCCAGGCGGTGGCCTGTCAGTTCTTCCGCTGCGTGCTTCACCAGCTGGCACCTAATGGAATCTTCTTGCAAGTATTCCAAACCCAAATGAAAAGTAAGTAATGGTCTAACATCAAGAAAGTTATTTATAATAACCACTCGCCATTTTCTCTATTAAGTGAAAATCCGCCACCACCATTTTCGCAGTATTGCCAAAGCGCTGCAGGATTTCCAGGACTTGAACTCCACCAGTCCCATCTACATGGTGTGCGAGTCACTGACGTCCAAGAAGGCATTACCCATTGACCAGCTACCGGTGATTTTCCGCAACATGGCCGAGTATTTGAATCTCCAGTGCGTCCCCACGGAAGCGGGCGTGGGCTTAGCCGTTTGGTCACAGGCCATGCAGGCCATGGAGTCGCTCCTTCGCCAAGTAATCGTCATCATGCCCAGTCTGACCAATGCGGAGTACATGCTGGACATCGTGGCGGCAACCTTGAGGCTCAACTGTGTGCCAAAAACGCTGCTTGATCCGTACTCCAAGATCATGGCCTATTGTGTCCAGCATACAAATCTGGAATACCAAACGCTATACGAGCTTTGTACTCTGAACATTAGATCATTTAGCAAGGATCGGGACAAGAACTTGCTGTGTCGTCAAATGATCTTTGAGTTCGTCCAGGCTCTGAAGTTTAAATCGAATATTCCGGACCACAATCTACTCACCATTATTGGTTTTGTGCTCCTTGATGCTGGCGGCACTCTGCCGCCAGGTGCTGCTCCTGGTTTGCCTGACGCGGCTCCTATGATGACCACCAATTCTGCTGATTGTTTGAGACAGTATATCAACGATGTTATTGATTTTCTGGCCGATTTCCACACCCTTAGCAAGATTAAGGTAGGATGGTAACGTTTTTATTGAATTATTGGCTATTCAAATATTTTGTCCTAGAACTTTAAGAACGGCCAGACGAGCAGTGGACTGGGTGAAGACACTTTGGGCGGAGTCCTCAAGGGAGCAGTGGCCCAATATTTGGCTCTGGAAATGTCGCGTGGTAATTCAAGGGACAACAAAGCAGTTTCTCGCTACCTTCCCTGGTTAAACAATGCACCATCGTCCCTTCAGCAAGGGTAAGTTCCAGATCAGGATTGCCATTTCCTTTAACTTATGCTCACAAACGTTCACTTAGACCCAAGGAGTTCACTGAGTGCGTGGGTCACATGCGCCTGCTGTCTTGGTTGCTACTTGGCTCCCTCACTCACATGGCTCTGATGCAGCGGCGTCAGGAGACGCATAGCATTCCTACGCCCTTGCCGCAGCAGAATAGTCAGGGAACCGGTCCTACAGCCAGTGTACATTATCAGCATCAAGGAGTAACCTATTCGCAACCGGTGCCACAGGAAGCCTCTTGCCACATAGCCGATCACATTCAGGTGATCTTTGCCGGATTTGCGGAGCAGTCCAAGACCTCCGTGCTGCATATGTCCTCGCTATTCCATGCGTTCACTCTCTGTCAGCTATGGACGGTATACTTGGAGCAGATGGCCCACAACACCAATAGTAACGCGGAGGGCAGCACGTTGGGCGTTCTTTTTGAGTTCTGGGCGAAGGTAACGCCCTGCATCTTGCAATTGGTGTCCCACGCCAAGCCAACAGTCAATAAGGATCAACCGCAGACCCCCCTAGACTTCCAGACGCAGAGCGCTAACTCCAAGCTGTCCGAGATGGTCAACCTGCACTTCCTTAGTCTGTTGGAGGCGTTGAAGGACACCAATTCCACAGTGCTGGGCAAACTGCTGCCAATGTGGAGCCCCGTTCTCTCCTCACAGACTCAACTCTCGGACACGTTGCACGTCCGATTGCAGAACGTAAGGGACTATGCGCCCGACTACGAGGAGCAGCAAACGTACAAGTCGGAGGCTCTGCTCAAATGGCTGCAGCGCTTGCAGTTCAAGATGGGCCAAATCGAGTTACAAGCATCCACGGCCACGCAGTTCTATTCAATCTAAGTATCCACAGAATATACACAGAATATAGTTATGTATGCAGTCTTATTTAGTAATTGTTGCCTACGCGAATAAATAGTTTACAATGTTTATGGAAAATCGAATAGCAGTAGTGGCATTCTCTCTCTTGCTCTGCCCACAAGTTACTCTAACACCGTGTAGTGAATGCCACTGGCGGCTACTCCTCTATCTTGAATCGTGGGATCGTGCACTTCATTCGCTTCGCTGGCTTTTTGCCTGCCTTCAATGAGAAACGTGGCTTGGGGATCACGGTAGTTGCGGAAGGATTCCTTGGTTCTTAAAATGGATTCCTCGGGAAGGCCAAGTCCGAGTCGCGAGCTTTTAAGCCGGGCCAGCCGCTGTTCAGCCTGCAGAATGCGAACCTCCTATAAATAATGTGGATTAAGCATCGAATTCTGTAGAGTAAAGCAATGAAGTTACCTTAACTCGTTGCATGTAATCCATCTGTAACGCAGCCGACTCAGCCAATGGCACCAATTGGGCCTCTTTGTGCTGGATGAGTGGCGGAGTTGCTGCCGTTATCTCCCAGTGCTTGCCTTTTTTCCGCACCCGCTCTTTGTCGGGATCGTGGACATGGGACTTGGTGGTGCGGAATGGCATAAACTTTTCTCTAGGAGTATGCACATTTGTTTCGGTCTTATCGATGAGGTAGAGGGCATGCTGATCGGGAGGCAGCTCCTTGTTCAGCTTGTCCGCCACTTGGCTGGCTATTTCTACAATCTCGGCAGGAAGGGAACTGGTGTCACTATGTCCTGCCAAAGCCGAATCTGGGGAGTCAGTTGGTTTCTTAAACTCCTCGATATCCACCAGATCCTCTGCCGTTATAAGACTCGTCGGCGGTGGAATCACCGTGACCTTCTTCTCGTGCATTGTTCCCTGCGCTATAATCTTCAGGGGATCCATCTCCACCTCGTCATCGCTGTCCAGAATGTCGTCCACATGGGCGCCCTCGTCCGTGTTTCTGCCATTCCACTCCAGGTTGTTGAGAGCTACTTTTCCCTTTTCGGCTATGTTGAGACCGCTCAGCATTCGAGTTGCCTCCTCCACTTCATCCCGTCTCCTGATCTCGGCCAGTAATTTTTCGTACGACTCCTGAAGACGCTTTCCCTTGTCCGGCAATTGATGAAGACGCTTTCTGGAGCGGGAAATTGTAAATATCAGAGGAAGCTCCACAGGTTGAGACCAAACCTCACTTGAACGACAGAAAGTGCAACTGCCTATCTCTCATCTCCAACAGCTGCGGATAAGTTAGGGTCTTTAGGTCTTTGCTGTGCTTCTCCTTCGCCTGGCTGGTGCCCGGGATTCGGCTAAGCGGAGCAGCAATCACATTTTCGCTCATTTTAGCTCACTTATTTTGCTTTAAAGTTTAATATGACCGTGTTGTGATTGCGAGAAAATACCAGAGCTGCACGGAAACCCAGGGCCACAGCAAACGCCTATCGATATCGACAATGGCACATAATTCAAAAATATAAAATAATTGTTCCCTGCGCTATAATCTTCAGGGATCCATCTCCACCTCGTCATCGCTGTCCAGAATGTCGTCCACATGCCCTCGTCCGTGTTCTGCCATTCCACTCCAGGTTGTTGAGCTACTTTTCCCTTTTCGGCTATGTTGAGACCGCTCAGCATTCGAGTTGCCTCCTCCACTCATCCGTCTCCTGATCTCGCCAGTAATTTTCGTACACTCCTGAAGACCTTCCTTGTCCGGCAATGATGAAGACGCTTTCTGAGAGCGCGGAAATTGTAAATATCAGAGGAAGCTCCACAGGTTGAGACCAAACCTCACTTGAACGACAGAAAGTGCAACTGCTATCTCTCATCCAACAGCTGCGGATAAGTTAGGGTCTTTAGGTCTTTGCGTGCTTCTCCTTCGCCTGGCTGGTGCCCGGATTCGGCTAAGCGGAGCAGCAATCACATTTTCGCTCATTTTAGCTCACTTATTTTGCTTTAAAGTTTAATATGACCGTGTTGTGATTGCGAGAAAATACCAGAGCTGCACGGAAACCCAGGGCCACAGCAAACGCCTATCGATATCGACAATGGCACATAATTCAAAAATATAAAATAATGCTTACTTACTTTAGTTTACCACATCTTCTTTTTCTATAATGCTGTACGGAATCAAATATCAGCCTGCCGTGGCAGAAAAAAGTAAAAACTTCCAAATAATGTAAAACGTTCTTCGATTTTACTTCTGGGTTTGTTTAACATCCGATTTATGTACCGAACTGCATAATTAAGGGGCTTTAAATATAACTTAGTAATTACTAAAAAACAAAACAACAGTTTGGCGTTCTTGAAATTAAATTAACATTCGTATTTTCAAGCTAGCTTTCTGAAATCCCTCAAAAATTTCCGCATGGTGGAATTTAAAGATACATTTACGATGCCATGCCGAACGACGCGATAATCTATTCGGGTCCATACGAAGTGGGACGTCTTCGCCGCCGGCGAGATCAGCGGGTGGCGGACTACCTCTTCAGGCGTTCCATCCGCACCAGCAATCCGGATCCCGAGATGACCATGTGCCGCATTTTCAAACTGCTGCTCTACTTCACCATATTCTATGTGGTCCTAGGCGCATTTACGACGGGATTGACCCTTTTAATAATGGCGCATCAGATACCCCCTGATAAGCCGGGATGCAGCAAGTTCCCCGGCCTAGCATCCGCACCCGGTTATCATGTAGGCGATCAGAAACAAATTTTGTGGAGCCCGGATAACGCGAAGGAACTGGCTAACATCCGACGCGCGATGTCGCGGGCGGTGGATCGATACGGCCTGAAAGGCCTAAAGCGTATGATGGGCTGTAACCTGGACGACAGCTGGGGCTATATGACCGGGACACCCTGCATTCTATTAAAGATCACCCAGGCACTCGGCTTCCGGGCGGTCACCTACGATGACGCCATGACGCTGCCCGACTACGCTCCGGATGAACTTTACGACTATGTGGTGGGCCTGGGCACGGAAGAGCGCTTCAACCGCATCTGGGTGTCTTGTCAGGTTTTGGATCCGGGACTGGACGTTCATTTTGACTACGTTCCGGATCGCTTCTTCGATGCCGAAGAACTCTTCACCTCTGGCAATGTCTTTCTGAACGAGTCCTCGGATAACGAGGGCGGCACCTACAAGGAGGATCCCCGCCTTAGGCGTATCATCGGTGTTCAGCTCAGCAACATTCCGCCCAACCGGGACATCCAAATCCACTGCAAGGCGTGGGCTAAGAACATCCCACTCTACATGGTAACGATCAAGCTCCTGGTGCGCCTGACGGCACCTATTCACCCAACCACTCCATTGGTACTGGACGAGTGGTACGAGTGAGATCTGCTGGCGGTATAAAGGGAAGTCATCTGGAGGGGTCTCCGTATCATTTAATGTAACATTTAATGTTAAGTGTGAATGTATTATATGCATGATATAAATATATGCGAACTTAACAAAATGGTAATTAATGCTTCCTTTTGCAAAAATTGTTTATAAAGCTATTTTCAAATGTGAAGTTTTTAACCTGCTTCGCGTTAAATTTCATAGTGAGCGGAACTACAGATCGATGTGCCTAGATATTTCAAATATTTCCCACTTACGCCTAGGCAGTATCCGAATCTGAGCCGGAACGATCGCCAGGATGCCCGAGGATGTTATGGTGCCCGCTGGGGACTACAAGCTGGTCAAGCAGATCCGCAGGACGCAGCGCCGCAAGAAGGACCTTCCGTGGACGAAGAGGGTGTTCGACATAGACGAGCAGAAGCTGTTTGGCCGCACTGCATTCGCTTGGTTGCGAATCACGCTCTACTACCTGTTCCTATACTTCCTTATTTTTTTAATAGTGGCTTTTTGGGTCACCATCTTACTGCTAGCGATCATCGATCCGAAAAAGCCGCGCTGGCTCAAAGGTCATCCGGGTCTGTCGATGGTGCCCAACCAAAACCGATCCGTGCTGGAATACTTTACGCACTTAGCGAATGAGGTCAACCCGATCGCGGACCGCATCGACGATTGCCTGAACAAATTAAACGACAATGCCATTGACTTCTTCAGCGACTTCAACCAGGACACGACGTGGGGCTACGCAACCGGAAAGCCGACCGTCTTCATTAAGCTAAACAAGGTTATCGGCTTCCAGCCGGAAACCTACGACACTCCAGACGACTTGCCCAAGAATGCGCCCTCGAGCCTTCAGGGCACCGTGGGCAAGCTGGGCAACACGCCGAAGATCTGGCTCACCTGCGAGGTGACCGAAGGACCCAAGCCCGACATGGTCTTCTACCCGGGTCCATATTTCGAGGCCTCCGAGGAGATGACAGGTGTGACACGCGTGGTGGCCATCCAGATGAACAAGATGCCCAAGAATTCAAAGGTCTTCTTCCACTGCAAGGTGTGGGCACGAAACATTCCCATCGATAATTACCAGGGCACGGGGCATTTGAAGTTCGCGCTGAACATGCGCTTTGACAAAGACAGCAACCAGGCCTCCACCCATAAGTCCACTACCCCTCGACAAGACCCAGTCCCACCAGCCGACGGTCCCGCCGAGCCGAATAAAGGGCGACCAGAAGATCAGCTCGGCGGATTGGAAATGCCGCCTTCGCCGGAAAATGAGAGGGACGCCCTCGACAAAATGGGATATAATCCCCAGAAGGAGGACATGACCGAGCCACCCAGCTAATTGGAATTCAAATCTATCCCTTAAATCGTTTTCATCCATTCAAACGTACCTCCAATTGGAGTGTTTCCAAAATTTGTTTATGTGCAAATACAGAACTCTGTTTAGTGGTTATTTAAATTCTCCTAAATTAACTTATTTATTTTTAAAAACGGATTAAGTAAATCTATATATATATATTTAAAAGGCCCATTTGGTAAGCTTTACATAGGGAAAAATGGGATGCCCACATAAGTATTATTAGTATGATTATTATTAGATAATGATTATTTAAATTTTGATGTCTTGAGTTAAATATATAAACAATATGAAATTAAAATTAAATTAAAATATTTTTATCTTTATTCAAACCATATGTTAAATTTAAAACCACAAGTATATCCTTTGCTTATTATAATAATAGTTAAATTAAACAGCGGGAGCCACCCTAACAAGACACGATTAGTGACCACCCCTGGATACATCGCATATGCTATCGGTAGTCGGCGACTGGCTGCGCCCACCACCAAGTGTGACCATGGGGCCACGGCAAAATCGATACCATCCGCCTATCGGAATCGAAGTGTTTTGCATGAACATCGAACTTTAGCTCCGCTACGACACGCAGTAGCTAAATAACAAACTCATTACTAATACATTACTGCCGACGATTTGCAAGCGCGAACAGATCCCGATACCAGGCCAATCGCAGTCCCCAGTTGTACGTCATCACTTGAGTAATAAATCAGCGGCAAATCGCATAAATTGCTATTGATATTCCGCCCGCAAGTATGTGCGTGTGTATTTGCGAGTGTGTGTGTGTGTGTGTGCATATGACTCGTGTGTTTAGCCGACAATTGGAGAAAAAAGCATTAGAATCAGAATTGGTTAACTGAACTAAAGTTGGCTTAGCCAAACATAAACAAAAAGTGCGGGTGCAGCTTTTTTGGCAGCGAATCAGAAACACCAAAGTGTTTTTGGCAGATATATAAATTAAATATAGAAAGTGCGTGCGAAGGTTAAGCGTCGAGTGCAAGTGCATTTACATTTGGAAATAATAAATTCTACAATTTAGTTGAAATCCGCCAGCGAATTCGCATTAAATCTAATTCTGTATTTTGTACTCTCTCGCAGCAAATCAAGCAGGAAAATACCGGATAATAATTGGCAAAGATGCAGATCAAAGAATTGTGAGTATGAAACTGTGTATTTTTACCGTTTACCAGTGATTATTTTATGTTTAAATGCCCAAAAAGTTGGGCAAGCCGCAAATTATTTGTGACAAATCGATTTCACACTCTCTCTCCGTGACATTTGCTCTCTCTCTGTTTCTCTGGTCGCGTGCCGCTTCTCTCTCTGTTCTCTCAGTAGTTGCTTTTGTTGTATTTAAGTTTGCGGGCATTTTCCGCAACAACAAAAGAACGGTTTTCTTATCAGCCCCCTAGACGCCCCTTTCTCCGCACACCCCCTCTCTATTCATGCCGCTCTATCTCAGGTATTTTGCAGCTGTGGCGATGACGTAATGAATTCAAGTCAGATTTTGGAGCTACGTAAGCCATCTTATTTCTTATAAGCATTGCCATTGCTAATTACTTTTGGAAACTCCTTTGCGTCATCGACATACTATATATGCGAAAAGAAGATAATGCCTTCCAGTCGCTCAGCGACGCCACGTTGTCGACTTTTTCAGTGAGTCACTCTCTTTTGCGCCTCTCTTTTCCCATAACTCTCTTTTCGGCTTTGGGCCCTGCGATTTTAATCAAACAAGTTGTTAAGTGCGATAAGGTCGTTGCGTAAAGCCCACTAAACTGACTCATCGTGCATCTTTAATCCTTTTCGCCCGAAAAGCTCCAGGTGACATTCCTCTCATTTGCAAATAGCTCACGTTTCCTCCTTCACATTTCCACTTTGGCAATGATACTTTTAATTTATTAACGGAAATTGTCAAAAGTTTGCTTCAAATGGCTTGGCTTATAATTGCTTTGACTTTGACAGCTGTCGGAAAATGAGGCAAAATCGGAGCAGGTTGCACACAGGAGATTGAAACTGAAAGCTCAAACACACAATCTCCGTCTTATCATTTTCCTTTTCCGACTTGTACAGCCTCCCGTGTGCAATCATTCGCATCCATCTTATAATAGAACCTCAATTGAATATAAAAAGTGCTGATTACTGATAGATGTTAGGTGTATGAGTTTTGTAAGCTCTTAATTCTCATACGATCGGTTTTCGGCTTGAAGTTTTGCACAAAAATCGATGTGTATTCTCAATTTGTTAAGCTTGTGTAGCCCTTTTAATTAATTTGATATCATTTAAGAATACAAGGAATTATGTAAATGTAATTTTTAAAACGTACAAATGTAAAATGTATAATAGCTAGCGAAAAAGCCTTGGCATTAAGTAGTTCATTACTGCGAGCGTTTACAGATATACAGTTCCTATTTAGATTATCCATAAAATGTATTTATAACAATTATATTTATCATATGGTGTACATTATGTATACAAGTGTACAATGCCCAATAAGTAAACTAAAGCTCATGAAGTTTAGGGTAACAAATTCTTCTGCAGGTCTTTAAATAATATTCTTTTCTGAGAACTTTTTGTTGTGCTCGACATTTTTAAATGGAATAAGGAAAATTTAAGGCGACTGCATTTTCCTGCACAATAAAACTTTTTTATAGTAAGAGGCTTTAGCGCAATTCCCTGTATTAAAACACTCATAAGTTGACCAGCAATCGCCACGAGAGGCATTAATGTTTAATTGTACTCGATGCCGTAATCCCAATACGAAGCCTTTAGCATTTGCATTTCAAAATGTTTTTCCTGCCAGATTTTCGCATTTTTCCGTCAACCGGCTGCTGGCGTGTAAACCATTTGGCAATGAACATTTCAGCACCATCATTAAATGAAAAACAAAGGTGCAAAAAAAGGGAACGCGTGCCGCATCACAGTTTGCTGCAGGTTGATAAACAATTTAAATGGCCGGGGGGCAAAGTGGCCAAATAAATAAAAGGCAGCTGAAAAGGTAACAAAAACAAATTGTGATAGGCAGGCTGCACTTTGCATGATTTATCTAATATTGTGTGTTATTGTGTACCAAATGCTTAAAGTGCTGCACTTTATTTGTTGACATAGTAAATATAAAAAGGGCATTTAGAACAACTATCTATTGTGGAGAAATTGTAATTACAGAATTGTTTCTGACGGAAATCGAGCCATTAATTTTAATACCATTTATGTAAATCTATCAGCAGTAAGTTGGCAAGTTTATACTCGTAGTTTTAATGGGTAAAATATATAGATTATAAGCACTTTGAATATTGGCTAAAATTTGTATTCAATCCTCTATTTGATATCGGTCAAATTGTCCATCTTCATTGTTGTACTGTCAACCTTAAAGCCAATTCATTTACCAAATTTGCCACATTAAAGTTGGTGTGAGTGCAAGGTTTTTCAACTTTCAACCATCTCAACTCTGATTTCTGAAAGCAAAAGCTTGTTGTTTTCAATGTCGGTCCTCCATGGACCTCCATGGACTCGTCATAAACCAGCTGTAGCGTGACTTTTACTGCCCCAAACTGATTGGCCCCTTTGTACACCACACATGTATCCGTCAGATACAGTTCTCCCTTCGCACTCCCCTCTGGCCCAGCCAGCAATCAATTTGAAAATGGCACGAGCTCCAATTTAGTTCCGCCATTTGTGTGCCTTTTATGTACTGCGATAAGATAACACGCAGTGTTTGGCTTTCGACTTGAGTCCGTCGTTTTACTCCGCAACGGCACTGTACTCATTACACGTTTCGCGCGTTTTGAGTGTGTGAAATTTCAGTTGTTTCGAAAATGTTTGGTAATCGAGTGTGCCTGCTGCCAAACGCCAGCATAATTGGGATACGAGTATGGAGATGGGTATGCCATTATTCGAATTGGGGTAAACCGCAAAATGCAGCCTTGATTTTAAAAACTCCTCTTCATTGGTGCATGGCGATATTATAATTTCACTACAAAAATACTTGATTTACATATGAGCTCTGTCAGTTTTCAGTTCCGCTTAAAAAATATATAAATAGTTTGTCCATTAGATAGCTAATTACTCATAGCTTGTAGTCTTGGATTATAAACACATTTTAATACGCACATATGTTTATGTAAATATTCACTGCTAGACAGAGGCTTAGCACAAATGCTTCAATTTCAAGCTCGAATGACTCGTTGCTCACTTATTCACTGACCAATCCACTGGGCAATCTCTGTGTGACATCTTCATTGCGGGTAAATCAATTATTACTTGGCTTCGGCCTTCAATTGCGGCAATGGCCAGTGGGCGGCCCTCAATAATGGCCACCACAAAAGCCTTGGCCACGAGCTTTCCCCTCGACCCACCCACACACACACACACCCACCCACCCTGGGATGCGAACACCACAGAGCCCCAAACAATCACATTCCATTTTCAATTATGCCAACAAGAGCAAACAATTTCCCTTGTTCTCGGCCACAAAAGAGGGTTGAGTGTGAAGGGGTCTCCCGAGTGTTTCTTTCGGCAACTTTGGTCTCATTAAGAGTTCTTCAATATTCTCAGACTGTTGTTTTTGCTTTACTTTTACTTTTTGGCCCTCCACTCATGTGTGGCGATTTCTTGTATGTTTCTATTTTTGCTTTGCATAATTTCTTCAATGCTCTGATTGTGCTGTGATTCATAGAAATCCGAAACCAAAACCCCTTAGAGAAACGCGACTATATCGTTTGATCTCTTGCTTTGAGTGGATGATATTCAACCCAGTTAGATGTTATTTCGACCATTTCGGGGAAATTTATTTACAACTGAACTTATTGGAACAGCGATTTTGTCGCACAAACACATTCCAGTGTTGTGTTTGCGTTTGTCCTCTAATGATTTTCCTGTTTCTGGGTTTTCAGCTTTAACAAGTTTTATTTGCCATCCCAAAAATAAAATGCCTTTTTTATTGCGACAGAGGAAAAGTTTTGGTGGAAGAGGGCAGAAGACCAATTTTTTATGGGCCATTTTTTGCGCCTAAGTTTTACAATCAGATTTGATTAAACGACAAACGCTGCGTGGAAATTTGTTGAAAAGAAAAGTTATACTGTTTGCATAATTAAATGAATTGATGATACGTTTGAACAAAATGGGCAATTGAATTGAAAGGCAACCAATACAAATATTTATTTCGAGTTACTTAGCTATGTATTTACATAAGTATAGATTCGCTTTCGCTAATTGACTAAAAACCGTACAACATACGCTGTTAACCTTACAAATTCTGTTTTAAGTAAATGCTTAATCAATTATCTTAAGCGGAAACCTTAATTCTAACCCTCTGAACATACACTCCAAAAGCTCAAATCGTTCCTCTTGATTATGTAATGATTAAGTGAAGTTCCAAATAACTTCATTAACAATTAAACACGGCAACACAATGTTCCACCTCTCTCTAAGTCCCTTTATAGTTCTAACTTTTTGGAGCCCCATTCCCCTGACACACACACACACACACACACTCCTAAATCATTCACCTTGTTTGGGGGAAACCCTCAGATGAACTCGGCCGAAAGTTAAGCTTGATCCCCTCCCGCCATAAAACAGCGCTCTTGGAACTTTAACCTTTTCAGGGGCGGCGCGTAGTTTTCCAACTTTTGAGTAGGCAACATTAAAGCTCCTGGTGCTGTTCCTCTGCCACGCCCACCAGTTGCTCGAGTCGACTGGCAATTAGGAAACACATCATTACGAGTGTCAACAGTGGGCCAAAAGGTTAATTGCGTCTGCAAGACACCCGGCAAACAAAGCCCCGAATTTCCCCCACTTTCTCCACATCACTTTGATTGTTCTCGAGTCGTGTCGTGTTTTCTTGTGTCTCATTGTTTGGCATTTGCTGTGTATTATGTATTATGTGGGGAGGCGAGAACGTCTGGCAGCCCATAAAGCCGGGCCAGCACGAGGTTCAGGTTCTTTATGGCCAAGGAGCTCCAGTTCGCACCTTGCGAATGCATGCCAAGGCTTCCCTCGCACCGGGGAGCAATTTGGCCTTTATTTGCCGGGGAATATTTCATTTGCCAAGCCGTTGACTGTTGACTTTCCTTGGATTACAGTTTGTAGCTAAATTTCAGCTTGCGACGACGGGTGGTAAATTCCCAGAGATCAAGGAGAAATACCAGGGATTTTTATGCTCCTCTTTGTTACAGTTGTTACATCACAGGTTCATAGTTGTGGTATCAAAATTAAAGAACTTTTCCCTAACTATTTCCCTATGCCAAAATTAAAAAACCATCACAAAAGTTTGGAAATGTATCCAACATTTCTGCATCATTAACCCTCAAAATGTGAACATTGCCAGGAGATTATAAAGCAATGATAGAAAGGTAGAAGGTTTTAAACTCTTCCGGCCGTTTTAAATTAAATTTGCATTGGTATTTGCACTCTAAGGTATAAAAGTTAAAAGAACTGAGTTTAAAGAGCATTTCTTATTCGGGGACAAAATTAAATTTTAGCCATTAAATTATCGCCGCCAAAACCGCAACAAAAGTCAAGCGATGCGATCAAGTTTCAAGGCTGGCATAATTATATGGAGGTCCCAGAACACTTGCTGCAGCCTTTTTCATCTGCCCTCCAACTCTTTTGCTGCCTGGCGACCTGTTTGGTAATTAGAGGATGAGTATGTGGCCCGGAAGTGGGTGCTTTCGGGTTTGGGGAGTTCCAACTCATATGCATGAAAATAAAATGCAAAAAGCTTTCATGCTGGCAACCCTTTTATTGTTTTTTTTCCAATGCCTATGCTCCTCCCTCTTCTGTAAGCTTTTAATTAAAAATATATCGTTTAAAGTGTGCAGTAATATTACCTTTCTTCGGCAGTTTGTATTAATTGGTCGTTTAAATTACCTGAGATCTTATCTCAACAAGTATCAATTGGCCTCGATTGATTGGCCTTAGCCAAAATTACTGATGGTCATTCATGCAATTAGTCTCAATATTCCTTGTTTGAATAGTTGCTGCATACTTTGGGGCTTGAGTTCAGTGCCTAGGCCATGTAAAACCAGAGTAGAGGGCTTGTAATATGGGGCAATTTGTGTGCAGTGCTGATTGGAACATAAAAGGGGCCAGACAATTTGCCATTTTAAAGTTTGTCTTAAGAGGAAAGCTCTGCTATTACAATGTACATTGGTAGTCATCAAATTTGATCATTTTTTGCATTGACAAAAAAGTGAAGCCATCGAGGTTAAATGACTTCAGAAGTAAACTAAAACGAATGCAGTTAACCCGTAAACTATTTCAATGTAGTGGGTGATATTTATCCCGTTTGTTTTTACACGAAACACTGGCATAATCAAGTACCCTACTACTGAAGAAACGTGGTGCGAATACCGCTTCTTTTAAAAAGTTTATAATAACTGGTTGTATTTCACTGGTTATAGTTAATCATTTGTGTATTTCCCGCTCAAACTGAATTCGATATACTCCATGTGCTCGATGGAGAGCAAAGGGTATTACCAGTTTTTTTATGCACAGGAATGGTATTTAATTAAAATGGTTATATTTAAACTTAATTAAAATCGCGTAGCCTTTATGCATACATTCGCTGACACAGTCATTGTTTTTTCTCGTTGCAGCCGTGTGACTTTACCATTGACTGTGGAAGAGGTAAGAGAGTTCTGGGGAAAAGCCCGCTGTCATGTGGAGAACTATTTTTCCAACTCTCCTTTTTTCTGCTCCACAGTATCAGGTTGCACAATTATTCTCGGTGGCCGAGGCGTCAAAAGAGAATACGGGAGGCGGCGAGGGAATCGAGGTGTTAAAGAACGAACCCTTCGAAGACTTCCCACTGCTGGGTAAGCAATTTACGGTTGGTAATGAATTACTTCGGGCTAACAGAAAATTCTTCAACTCCTATAGGTGGCAAATACAATTCCGGTCAATATACATATAAGATCTACCATCTGCAATCAAAAGTTCCAGCCTACATACGACTACTGGCGCCCAAGGGCTCATTGGAGATCCACGAGGAGGCATGGAATGCCTATCCCTATTGTCGAACAATTATCACGGTAAATGGGGAAAACACTATTATTAATTAACAAAATGGGGGTTAGAAACAAAGCACCTCGGTTCCAATAGCAATATATGTGAGACAACCTGATGATTACTGTGATTATATTGCATTTCTAGAACCCCAAGTTTATGAAAGATGCTTTCAAAATAATCATCGACACTCTGCACGTCGGCGATGCGGGAGATTCAGAAAATGTAAGTCAAGAATCCACAGCATGATATAACTAACATGTGTTTTCTTCTTTTCTCTCCATAACATCACCCCATCTCAACCATGCATTTAATTGTGAATACTAACTACTCCCGGCTAATCACACTCGATCATCCACCCCCATTTCGTTTGGCTTTTTCGGTTTGGTTTCGTAATCTTTTGGTTTTCAATTAAGAATCCTGGTTATATGAATAAAAACTTTAAAATAGACATTTATTCGCAACATATAGAAAATGACCTTGGCACTGTTGACAACGTAAGTTTTGTTTGTTTTGTATTTCATTTGCTGTCTGCTCGGCTCGGCTTTGTAGTTCTTATCCGCCATCGATCCATGTTCATGTCTATGTAGTAAACGCTTTTCGTGTTCGATTATTTAAAAATTGGTTATGGATCTAAGCTATCTTGTCTTGCTTTTCGATGTTGCAGGTGCACGAGCTGACGCCGGATAAGCTGAAAGTGCGAGAGATAGTGCACATCGACATTGCCAACGATCCGGTGCTGCCCGCGGACTACAAGCCCGATGAGGATCCAACCACGTAAGCGTTAATACTGAATATACTAATGAGAATTTGTAATTTACGTTCCTGTTATCCTTTTAGCTACCAGTCAAAGAAGACGGGCCGCGGTCCCCTGGTGGGAGCCGACTGGAAAAAGCATGTTAATCCTGTCATGACCTGCTACAAGCTGGTCACGTGCGAGTTCAAATGGTTCGGCCTACAAACAAGAGTAGAGAATTTCATACAGAAATCAGAGCGCCGCCTCTTTACAAACTTCCATCGGTAATTGCTCTTTAATTGTATAGCTTAGAACTCGATGCTAGATTAACTTAGTTAGAATCTATACAGTTCGATAAACCCTCTATTGAAACTCCCTATTGATCACTCTTCCATTTTCATTTCAGCCAAGTTTTCTGTTCAACCGATCGCTGGTACGGTCTAACAATGGAGGACATCCGCGCCATCGAGGACCAAACGAAGGAGGAGCTGGACAAGGCGCGGCAGGTGGGCGAGGTGCGGGGTATGCGCGCGGATGCCGATTAAGTCTAGTAGAAAATTGTAAACAAAATATGTGTATGTAAAAACCAGGCAAAACAAGAACGAAAAGGCAAAACAAAACAAAACAGATTAATGAAATTGAGATAAAATTGCATAAATAAATTTACGATATAAACTAACACCATGAAAACAAAATGAAACAAAATTAAAGCAATGTGAAGCCACAGCAGCGTCCGCTGAAACAAAGGCAAACTAAGCAAACACCAAGTGTACGGCGACCGCAGCAACAAAGCTTAGTACTAGTACTAGTGCAGCACACGACAACAAATTAAAGAACCCGAGAAACAGTTGCAACCGCAGTAAGTTAGTTAAGTTCCTTCCACTGCACTGTATGTAAAATGTAACCAGGATACCGAGCAAACACACAGGACATCTGTTGACGACACTCTCCTCCACGCATGGACTGCACCACGTATAATCCCATTGTTTAAGTTGCATTTTGTAAATTGTGAAATAAACCAAATGACAGTTAATGTAAAAAGTTAAACGCAAACATCCGACCTGTAGGGGAGGGCGAGAGGTGGGAGCAGTTTGAATATGTGATTTTCTGAGAACATGTATGTACATAGGAGCCTATGCAAGCATGTCTATTTGCATTCATTGGCTATGCATCTGTGGTCTGCATGTGATTTGCATTTCAAAAAGTCAATGTAACAATCCAATCCCAAGATAACCAGGAGTAGGATAAGAGTCTGAGGGTCTTGGCTTGGATTGACTTGGCAAACAGTTGCCTTCCATGGGTTAGTTTGAATGATTTATGAACCGCTTGCAAGTGGAGTTAGCTGTAAGCTACGATTGCATTATAGTCCATCTGGCTGCGATGAATAACAATTTCATATTGTAATGGGAATTGCCCAAGAATATTTGTAATTCCATTCTGAAAAGTTTTCAAACACACCAAACAACACTAGGAAACTGCCAATATCTGAAATGCCCAAACAAGAGGAATCCTTAAAGTAAACCACCTTAGATACACCGTACTCTTCTGCTGTAGCAACATATCCTCAAAGTCGCCTCGAGTTTTTTACTATCTGCCACGTAGTTCTGCTCAAACACAGAAAAAACTCTTGAAGTTTATGTAACATTAATGATCTATCTATGAAACGTCCATTTTGAAGCTATAACCTCTATCAAAACCAAAAATATTGAAAGCTTTTAACGAAATCATTAGTGATGCTATATTTTCATGGTATTAAAACACACGGATGAGAGAAACAGGCGCCCAGTAGAATGAAAAGTTAAAAAGCAAGTGAATTTAATTGAACCTCATAGGCTTAAAGCAGTCAGCTAGCACCATATGGTATGGTATATGGTAGTGGGGATTGGAAAATGGAGATGGGCTGGGGAGAAACCAGGGGGATTTAAACCTTATTGCATACGGAATGGGGACAAGCAGCTTTTTATTTTTATAGCCAATCGGTTCGAACACACACATCCACTTAGCACACAGAATGCATCTGCATCAGCACAATACTATACATTTGTACATACATACAGAGAGGACACTTGAATCTGGGGAGTACTTTAAAAATATAATAATGATAAAAGTATAATGCGTTACGAGATATTCCAAAAAGTATAAATTGCATCAAATTGTTATTTGCTGTGAGTTCTCGTTCGTTCTCGTTCGTTTGTTGATTGAATCGGTGGGTTCCATTATTTATTCAGCTATCTATCGTATACTACGCAATGTGTGTGACATTTACATTTACCAGAAACATAAATTTTTGCCAAGCAACGCTCTAAATGTTTACTCGAATTTACTTCACCTAATTCAGAGGATGTGGATGTCTAAAACAAATGCTTACTTCCTACAAAGGACTATTGCGAGGAACGCACTGGTAGGGGGTGAGCGAAAAGCTCGGCCTGGTCGAGTTTAGATTTTCTCCAACTTAATTTGTAGCGAACTGTCGAGGGACTCAAACTTCAACAATAACTCCTTTTAGGTCCCATCAACCCCTACCAATGTCTCATTTGAATGGCACGCATCTAGAAGGAACACCAAAATTAGGCATTAAAATAAAATATACACAACAATTTAGACAAATTATAAGATAGAATCTCTCATTAAACGAAAGGCAAACGAAGCAAGGATCAATAGATCGACATAAAATAAATTTCAATATTTGAAATACTTCGCGTTCAATTTTTCTCGTATGAAAGACCCAATTAAAAGCAAATCTATTTAATTAATGCTGTTAATTAAAGTATAATTTGACAACGTAATACAGATGATAATAATAATTATATATATATACACCATAAACGATTTTTAAAATAAGCTGAATAAAATTGATATATGAGTAACACGTTATAAGCTGTTAAAAATAAAACGAAACCAAATAAAACGGATACAAATTGTATTGTAGTACTTATTTTAATTGAAGAAAATAAAGCATTATTAATTATATATAATATTTTACTGGTAATAATTTCTTTATTGTGAAATCGAATTAAAATTGGGCTGGTTATCATACTCCTTCACACCACCACGTCGGCCAGCCAGAAGAACTGACGCACTTCCTCCTCGTTAGATGGTCGGCAATGCGGAGGCGGGGTGATCAGCGAGTTCCGGAGCGTCTTCATGGCCAGCATGTTGCGCTTCACGGCCATGGAGAGGTCGATGATGCGCTTCGGATAATGGACTCCGATCAGGCACTCGTACTGCTCCTGCTGCTCGACAGACATTCGCCAGGGCTCGTGACTGGAAAAACAAAAAGGAAATTCAATCTACGATCTACAATATGTAATAAGAATACATGAATACATGAACTCAAAAATATTTGTATTTTTCATACGTTAAGACCACAAGCAGTCATCATATATTACGTATACGACAAGTATACCATCGGCATTTTATTATTTCTAAATTACGCAAACTTACACGAATTCCCTGGGCACATTTATCAACTCGGGGACGTACTGCTTGATGTAGGTCCCATCCGGATCAAGGCGCTTGGCCAGTGCCACCGGGCAGGTGACCAGGGAGGAGTCCAGCAGCCTTTCAAAGGCCGAGCTGGAAACCCACATCCAGTTGCCAGCGCAGACCGACCAATCCGCATCCAACAGATACTTCAGGAAGTGCTGCAGTCCGTGCTCCCAGCTCTGCCACAACCCTCCGCGCGTGAGGAAGGTGGCCACCGTGTTCCGCAGCGTATGGTGAAGCCATCCCTCGGCCAGGAGTTGTCGCATGGCGCCGTCGATGAGCGGGAATCCCGTTTGACCTAAGCGCCAGCGCTGCAGGAGATCCTCTTTCGGCTTAGCCCACGGGATGCTCAGGCAGATCTCATTCCCCTCCATGCGATCGTAGTTTGGATTGTTCACCGACATGGTGTAGAAGTATTCCCGCCAGATCAACTGCCCCGTGATGTGCGCGCCGCCAGACATTTGAACGCCCCGCACACAGGCGCGCAACTGGACATTCTTGAAGAGATCATGGACGCTCCAGTAAAAGCGACGTACCGAAAGACAACCAAAGCGCAGATGGGCGCTCATTGACTTTGGGGAATCGTGGATATTGGGCAGCGCCTGATTGGGCAGATAAAATCCGCGCTCAAAGGCGTGTTGCTCCACTTTGAGACGCTCATCCAAGAGAAGTAAGGCCTGTGTTTCTCCTCCGCGCCAGTTAGTCTTGGCCAGAAAACCCATGTTGTCCGCATACACATTGAAGTGATCCGGTGCGGGCAGCTTCTCGAACAAGTTAAGACTCCGGCATAACTCGGAATCCAGCTCCATAAAGGTGGCTTCTTCCAGTCGAGCATCGGCCGTGGGTCGTGGAGGAAGCCCAATAATTTGCACTGTGTGCTAAAGGATTACACGTATTTTTAAAGTTCAATCATGATCTGATTTTCAGATGATTAGGAATGTTTTCTCAAAAGAAAAATATAACTCGATTAAGAACTTACCAGGAACATTTGGTAGGTGAGCGGTGGAATGCCCCCATTGGTCTCAATCACCAATTGCGGATCCCACAGCGTGTGTGATACCTTCTCGACGAAGTCGATACTCAGCTCCCGACACAGAGAACGGATGCTCTCATCGCGATCATTCCAAATCGGCTCGCAGTCCTGCTCTATGCAAATCCTGTGCAGACGCACTTGCTCGTGTAGCCGTCGGAAGATATTGGCCGGTTCGCCCTCGAAGACGAGGAGGCGTCCACGTCCATCTGTTGCCGCCTGCAGCTGATCATCGATGTCCTGCAGTGAGTCCAGCAGGAAACGCATTCGGTTGTAACCCACATTCTTGGTACCTATTAGGGAATAGCATTTTTGAGTTTCACATTTCTTTCTATATATGTAAGTGCTTTAAAAAAGTGTTTTTTTAATATGTAAACCATATTACAAACATTTTTGAAACCGTTCCTCATAGAGTAAATAGGACAATGTGCGTCAGCCTGTCCGTCCGTATAAGCAATGAGGTTTCGGAAACAAATGGCTAGAATCATTTCAATAGGCTCGCTGTACAAGTTTGTTTTAAGAGATTGCCACGCCCACTTTAACTAATGCATTTGAAAAAGTTATTTTAATGAAGTAGAAAACAAGTGACGATTGAACCTTCAAAATATCATGTTTAGTGAAGAAAAATGATTTTGATTTTATAAATACAAGAAGTATTTACTTCGTCCACTCGGACGTCGACAAATTAGAAACCCTGTCGGGTTATGGTAGCGACTTTAGCTGAGCAGTACATTTTTATTACTTAACATATTGCAAAACACTGTGCATTTTCTACGTTTAATACTTGTTATTGCTCTGTAGAATTTATCTTTATAATTTGCGTAACATACACAAAAGTTAAAAACACTTTCTCTAAGCTTGCCAACGGTTGCCATATTAGGAATGCAACGCAAGTTTGTCAATTGAAGTGCGACCTTTTAGATAACTTTTCAGCTTTTGTATTCAGTTAAGCCCATTTTCCATTGCCATATTTGTTTTCCCGCTTTTCCCCACAAAGCGACGCTTATCGGTCAAGTGATGGGTTCTATAGGCACCTTTGTTTCTCTCCGACATTTTCAGAAAGCGAGCTGTTTAAACACAAGCACAATTCTACTATTCTGGTTTGTACTCAATGGCTCTACCCATTTGCATTCTATATCTTCTATATCTCTCTCAGGGATTTAGCGAAAAATTCTCAAAACCGCCAGCCACAAATCGCATTAGGACGCATCGTTTGTTTTGCTCTACCATGCAAAAGTGCATTAGGTTTTCCCTCCGTTTTCCGTCTCTCTCTTGTTCCCTACAGCTCTCCTGTCCCCCTTTCCACGAGCAGCGAAAACTCGGAATTCGTAGCGGTCGCGGAAAGAGGTTGTATGTGATAACCGATGCAAGTCGCAAAAAATGATATTAGCTCATACGGAGAATGAGCGTGTAATGGCAATCAAACTACAAGTATTTATTTTAACCCTCTGTTGCCACTGGTTTTTTATTTTCTCTTTGAAGTATTTTCAAACTCTTTCTTCTGAAGATTTTTTATAACAAAATAATTATAGAGAGATGTTCTTTTATTTTGGAAGTTTTGTTAACTATTAAATATTTGAGGTTTTTAAGGAAAATTATCCAAATAATTGAAATTTAAGAAAAACCAAACTTTTTATATTATACTACTACGTAAGTTCAAGTGTGATTGCAATTGGATACCTATCATTTGATACCCACAAAGCGAAATCCGTCAAATAGACCTTCAACAACTCGATTCGTACCTGCACTCTCTCCATCGAATATGAAAATGGGAATAAGGGCTATACCCTGATCCTTATCGGCGAGGGCGGCCAATAGAGCGGGATTATCATGGAGCCGCAGTCCATGGCGAAACCAAATCACATTCGCCCCTCGCGTGGCCATCAGTGAGGAGTTCCCTACTTCTGGGTTTCGAAATTTCCGCTGATCGCTCCCAGTATTGATCGGGAAGTACAGTTTTCCAGCTGGGGAAAATTCCGATTCGGAAGATTTTCTTTTTCCGCACACGCGATTCGCTCGCGCCGGCAACTAATTGACGAATGAGAACGTGAATGCGAAATTCGAGTGCTGAGAACGTCTCTACAACTGCAACTCAGCGTTCTGTGCTCGGCGTTATAAGCTAAAATGAATCGCGTAAGTGTTGTGAGTGCAACAGAGATGGAGAGAAAGCGACCTGTGGGAACCGCACACTGAAACAAGTAAGTCCCAAGTAAGTCAGTTTAAGTTTATTGGTAGGACTAAAACACCAGGGTACAATATAAAATATAAATTAAAAAAAATAAGTTAATAACTATTATAGAGCAAAAGAAGAAACAGCTTGTGAGCATTTTAAAAGCGTAAAAAAAAAAATATACTTTCACATACACATGAATATGATTTTTAAAATGATTTAAATGATGGTGATGACACATATTTTTGTAAATTAAATTCCTATGCATATAAAGCGTTACAACTTTTTATTATGGCTGTGGATAAAGATGCGCAGATTGCTAAGGAAAAAGTGCGGACTAAAATATTTTCTGCCCGTGTAGTAGCGGGCACTGTGAACCGGTAACTGGAAGCAGCCCGTTCAAGTGCGTCAATACAAAGCCGTCGATCTGTGTGTGTGTGCAAAGGGGAAACTGTGTGCGCGGGTGCTTGTGTGAGCACAAGTGTGGCACTCTGCCCACGGTCGCCTGCACTTCTAGCTCTGCGCCGAGACCGGGACCGAGAGCGAGCCATGCCCCCACCCCCATCCAACCCCCAGCTAGCTGCCACCCCTTGTCCGTTCGCTCTCACAGTGGGGCACTGCGTTCTGGGCACACAGAACCAGAAACTGAACCCAACTGTTGCCGCCTATGACGTGGCGAGCTTTGGCTAGCACTCAACATTGCAGTGGGCTAGATGCAGGCTGTTTGCCTACTTATATCACCTTAAAGTGGTAGTAATTGCCTATTCGGGTGGCTTATTACGCATACGCAGAGTATAAATGAAAGATGGGCAGTATTCCGATCCGGACTTCAATATTAGACCAGTAGAGTAGCTAAAATTCGCTATTGGCGCACTTTTTGGAAGAGTCCTGCATTGGCATAGTTAGTTACCCCGAGTATGGGCCACAGCACCTTGCCAACTTTTTGTGTGAGCTTTTCCCCCTAAAAACCCCCGCACGTCGAACACCCAACATCCCTGGACAGCCTCAACGAGCCTTATTGTGAGTAAACTACGCACTTGCATCACAAAAACTTTGGCAGTGCACATTGCATGTTGCCTAGACAACGACAACGGCAACGGCAACGACACCGACAGCAGCAGCAGCAGCAAAAACAAGAACAAGGACCAAGAGAGGCAACGTGCGTAACGGAATGTCAACTGCAAAGCTCGCCGATGCACGTGTCCTGGCAACAACAACAACGACAGCCGCTGCGTGCAGCAATCGGGCGAAGAATTCAAATGATGACGACGACGATGATGAGCCTTCTGTGGCTGGACTATGGCCAAAACCGGGATTATTAGAGAGCGGGGGAAAGGGCCAGAGGCAGAAGCAGAGTGAAACGGGGCAAAATGAACAATGCAGTGGAGTCGAAAGGTTTTGGACAGAAGGATTTTCCTTGCCTTGTTAGCTTTTATGAAACTAATTTACGTTCGTCTGTTGGGAAGCTTTCAAGGATTGAAATTTCGGAAATTTGAAGATTGAGTATGGCAAATACAATTACTTAAATTCCAAGAACTCATATTGCTCATACGCCAGGTTGGTTTCTGTTCACAATTTTGGGTTCATTGACACGGACCTTTTCTTCTTCTATAGTTGGCATTAATTTACGTCAAGGGCGAACTTTTCAAATAGAAGTTGTCCTTTGTATCGAACACCCATTTAGCCATACCCCAGGTGGTACCAATTGTTCGCGATTTCTTTTCATTTTATGATACGAACTGCCTTCGTCGTTTGTCGTATGAAAAATGACTGAAAATTGGCTGATAAAATGTCATGTAGAAAATATAATTTTATTTCTTATAAACCAGATGGGACTACTCGTTGAAAGGGCTTTTACTTATCAATCGCTGCTGCTTAACCCTAGTTCCCATTGTGCTTTAAAAAGATCCTGGACAGCGAATTGCATTTGTAAATTGTGTTGGAAAACTCCCTAGTACTCAGGTCTGTCAGGTGGGACAAAACCCTCAAAGGGATTTCCTTTATTTAGTGCAGCTGCTTTCCCAAGGCTTCCCTTCTCGAAAAGCAAACTGTTCAGCCATTGTCGGGTTATCCCGTGCCATAATTTATCTTCCAGCCAGCAAGTTCCCAGTTCAGGTGCACTGGATCTTCCGTTGAACTGCCGGGCACAGGCTGCTAGTTCCATTCTTTCGCTCAACACGTCACCAAGGACTTGAGGGGCATCCTTTGTGCAATCAGCAGCAGCACACACCGCCCACACCGTCCCTGTGTTTGTGTTGATGACTCGCTACATTACATGATTGCCAGGCTGTAGATTGCAGCTTGTTAGTGAGTAGTGTTGCCGGCCGACGATTCCACAACCAAGATAGGAAATGTGGAGTAACATTTGGTAATTGCGGCAAAGCGTTCGACTTCAATTTCGATAATACTTTTATTTTCATTAGATATTTTTTGATGTATTACTACAACTTTCGAATACTACAACTTTCCAATTTTTTTTAACCAATGCAAGGCCTCATACTATATTCTTTTAGGAATATTAGTGGTATACATTCAGTCAAACATAAATACTATACGATTAAGAAAGGCAATGCACTTATCAGTTCTGTCATTCTCTACAACGGCCACTAAAATATAAATAGGTGAAGTAGAAAACAGACAAAATGTCATACCTGCTAGTGAAGATTGCACAGCCCTTTGCCTCCTTGCCTGCGTAATTTTCCTTTGGAGTATTTACGAACAATATGTAACAATTTATGTTATGCGACCTCCATTTTACACATTTCAAAGGATGTAGCCCTCTCACACACAGGCAATCGAATCTGCAAAGCAATCCATCACACTTTTGTTGTCGGGTTATGAAATCGAATTTCTTGTTGAGTGATCCCGACAGGCTGACAATGTCAGATTGAAGTCGCTGATGGTTGCATGTGTACACAATTAAATGAATAATCATTGCACACATTAAGCACGACAGAAACCTGACAAATGCCAAAATATGCCTATACTAAGACCACATTCGCATGCACACATTCAGATGAATGTTAAAGGGAATTTTCTGTCCAAAAGGAGATTATGCTGCCCAAACCAGAGTAAGTTGTCAAAACAAATCCCTATTAGAGACAGTCAGTTTTGCAGACTTCCAAGTCCTTTACGTAATCATTTGACGTAAACACATGAAGTAGTTGAATTTTTATTCATTCCTTAGTATTATGAATATTTCCTATCAGCGTTTCTTCCTTTTATACAATCGTAGTCTACCAGTAGGTTACCTTACGTCTCGTTTGCAGAACGAAAGGCTTTTAGAAAGCGTGTACATATGTCCAGTGGTTTCCTAAGCAAAGCCTTCTTTTCTTCCAACCCCTTTTCAGTATTATTTTTTCCCTTTCTGAGCAAGTCCTGTCCGTGGTCCTTACTGACTTTACTAATGCTAGGTAAACAATCAAATATGTCAATTATACGCACCATTGGCTCCTTTGTGCCGCCAATCCTATATATCCTATATACACAGTCTGAAAGTGCCATGGACAACCGTCCGCAAGGCAATAATATTTAATGTAATTTTATGGGCTTACATACATATATGTACGTAAAACGGGCAGTGGCAGAGGGCTTAACTACTCTATTCAGAGGGTCTTTGAGAAGCATTTAATAGACAAAGGGATTTGAAATGTGATTCATGAATGGATCCTTAAAGTATGAAATTCTTTATATATTAAAGTGAAGTGAGTGGCCAATTTCTCAAGACAATTTTAATTAGCATGAGCTTATTTCAAAACTTTTGGGTCGACACTACTAGTCTGACTTCTCTTTCGAGTATTTTTAGATTGAAAGCGTATTTCGGGCTAGGCTTATCGGATTCAGAAAGTACCCTGGACTTGTTATTTTTATGTGGAATTTTTTGTAATTTTCTGTGCTTTGGACTATTGTTTATTTTTAGTCAAATGGCTGGCGCACGCACACTTATGCGCACACGAAAGCGACGGGTTGCGTGTCTGTCAGTGCGTCGTCTGGTTGAGAGAGTGTGTGTGTTTAATTTTTATGGCTGTCAACGGCAGGCGCCGTCTGTCAGGGGGCGTGGCATTGAGAGGGCGGGGGGGAGCGGGGTCAAGCGGTAGGATATTGAAAGCCCTCGTCCTTATTTGTTTGTTTACCTGCGGGTATCACGGACAGACGGAGCATTCAGGCGAGGAAAACTACCCGACGCAATTTACCCGGTCGCCCTTTCGCCTTAAATCAACCTTTCCGACTGCGGCACACTGAACTCTGCAGACTGACGTCAACCGAGTCGTATTAAGCCTTCAAATTGTAAATATTGTTTCATGTCTGATTGATTGCACCCAACTGACCCTTCGGACCGACCTTTGGGTCACCTCCCTCCGCCCACTGGGCACATATGCCGACAAATTAACTCGCATAAATATTTATGCAGAGCGGAAGGGACCTTTGAAGTCAACAGGCGGCAGGAACGTTTCTAAGAGGCTGACCTCAGCACATGGATCCTATCCCGTCCAGGGTCCATTGTTTAAAGGGAAACCATAGAGACAACAAAAAGGGAAGTAATAGTTACCCTTTTATTAATCGTAACATTCAAGAAAATAAATTACTGATGCTGAATAAAAACAGTTTATGATCAAAACCAACAATAGTATGATTTCATTTTTGTTATTTTAAATTCGTCTTACAAAACGGATATATTTACTCGCCTGTTGACAGTAATCAGGAATTTGATTACTTTATATGGTTGCAAATGTCTACTTCACTGCCTTGCAAACTTCTGAATGAAATCAGAATACTCTCTGCAAGAGTAGACAAATATGTCACAAAAACACAATGTGGAATTGATCAATTTAGCACAACAAAAATCTATAGGAGATTTATGGGCTTGAAAAATGTTGGTAACAATGGTAAGATCTACAACGCGACTTTTATTAAATTACGACATTAAATTGCAACAAAACACTTATTCGATTTTGTTTGGCAACTTTTGACACTTTTCGTAAAAAACTAACACATCGTTGGCTTCACTGAAATCTGCATACTGACTTACTATTCTGTAGCTCTTATAGTTTCCGAAACCGACACGTTCATTGCGGGTATAAAAACTGTAACAACCCTCCCGATGATGAGTCCCAGCCACATTTATGGCAGCCATGACGTTCACCTCGTTCCGGCAAGGAATTAAGCCGCATAATCGCCAGGAGCCGGAGCCGGAGCCATTTGTCCAGCGACTTAGGATGCTGACCCCTCTTTATGGGAACGGCGGGAAATTGGCTAGTATCCTTGATATATTCCCAGCCGTAAATCCGCAGTCAGCGATTAATTTACAGCCGGCAGGCGGCGTCAAGCGGCGGCGTCAAGCGGCGACTGTCGCACTGGAGGAGCTGGTAAACCGGAGAAATAAAGTTTCGGGTAGAGATTCTCTTTTGGGAAACCATTTAATAAATATTCCTTTTGCCGCAGCCGGAGCGATGAGCTTTGAGATGGGGAAAGCAGCAAACAACAGCAGTAAACAAATATTAATCACTCTTAATGAATTTGATGTCAAGCATGAATATTATTGTACAACTTTTGCGCGGCAAACACTGACAGATACCGACTGGGATCCGCTCTGATTAAAAATGCCGGCAGACTGGAGACAGGGATATGGCTTGGATCCTTCAGCATCGTGGAACTCAGCACTCCCTGGGCATTCATAAAATAAAATTATGCTAACGAAACTTTCCTTCTACGGCTTTTTATGCCAGGGTGCTTCGCAAAAGTTCCATTTCCATTTTTACCAAGCTTCATTTACGTCTTTCAGACTCCTAGAATTCCAGGCCAAGTAAAAAGTTGAAATAATTGTTCTGAACTCAGCTTAACAACACTAAAATAAAACTTTTCCTTTCTACCATTCTCAGTGTATTTTTCTGCTCGGACGTAGAGTAATGCAATCGGTGCCGGGTGTAAATGACCAGGTGCATGTAAGAATGGGCATTGGGATAAAAAGTACATAAATCGATAAGCAGATCCCTGCGTTGTGGCAAATTATAGCGGCTTAAAAGATATATCGGGTAAGCCATAATTCAAATATTTATTACAACAAATAGAATAATTTAAAAAATTACAAATCTCGCTGTCTAATTATACTTTTCCTTTTGTTTTACTGCATTAAATTGCTACCGAATTCGTATTTTTTTTTTAAATGGGTACTAAAATGTGAGGTTAAGGACGCCCTATGTGCCTTCACTCATAGAAAAAATATTCTGCATTTAAAAAAATCGCACTAGAAAAAAAGTTCGATTTTTTTTAATTACGGGCGAGATTTTTGTTTTCGCACCTACCTAAAAATCACGGGCGAATAGCCATGTAGTTGATTCTAATACTTTTCTAAATCGCCCACACAAAAACTGTCAGTGCTGAAGAGCCTCCTTCGCACTTCCACTAGCTGAGCACCCCGCACCCCCAAAATTGGAAAATAAAGATAACTGATTTAAGGTATCCTCCAACAGTAACACAAATATTAAATAGTAAAAACAAATTAAGCCTGTCAAATCACCCTCAATTTAGGAAAAAAGTGCTAAATTTGTTAAAGATTGCCTTTGATTCTAGAAAAGTGTACCTTAACTTTAGTGAAAATCGCACTTAAATGCAAGAAAATTTCCATATATTTCAGAAAATTATGTTCTAGTTCAAAGTCAACCTATTCTAAAACAAAGACCACTTTTTCTTCGTTTCACGAAAACGGTCACTAGAATTAAGAAAGACGCCCTATATAAGTGCAAATCACCATAAAAATAAGTCAAGAATAAGCAATAGCTTAAATTGAGGGCAGGTTGGTAATAACTCCTTTCTTAGGTCTTTTTTCTGAATGTACAGGATAAAAGTGTGATTTTTGGGAAGATTTTCTGTTCGCCCTTTGCCATAGTAAAAAAGTCCTGGCGGAGGACGACTTAAAGACGACTTAATCTTTGCGCCCAAATCGGGATTGAAAAATGGCTTGATGCGGCGCTAAAAAGATTTGGTCGCATTAAATGCTGTCGTTTATCTGGCACTTGGCTCACACCAAAGGAGCCACTCGTACACTCCAACACACATACTCAACCATTCTCAAAGAGGGGCCAGCACGTGTGTTAGTGTTTGTGCGAGGAGCTGGAGGCTTGTGTTTGCCTAATACGCTTCAACTTCTTTGCCCACAAGCCAAAACACAGGCAAACACACACCCATACACACTTACACACTTGCACACGGTGGCCCATAAATAGGGACACGGACAAGGGATCGGCATGTCAAAGGCACGTGCAATCCAATATAAACAATTCTGCACATAGACACTGAGAGTAAATATTAGGTCCAGCACCTATTGCACTGCAGCTTTTAAATCAAAATAATGTGAACAAAGAGTGCTGTTCCTGATATAGATATGACTTGTAGTGTACAGTCCGAAACCCTTTTAAGATATTTTAACCTATACTTTGAGACATAAATGTAAAACTGAATGAATATTATATGAATATTTTAATGTATTTTAAAGTACCAATAATTCTTTTTTCCATAAGACGATATCAGTTTCAGTGTATATACAGTTGCGGGTGCCGCTGTTGAACTAACCGGCGGCTTTTCATTTTTTCCCCTCCACCCGCACACAAATTTCTTTGGCATTGGCTAGGTTTCTGCTCCTAGCGCACATCATTGCGGCCATGTTCGCAATATTTTCCCACTTTTTTCGTCGGAATTTCTCCCTTTTTACGTTTTTACGTTGTGCCGCCTCCCCGAGCCAAAATCCGCCCTGGGGTGCCACACTAGCAGTAACACTCGCACACAGCTACCAACGTTGCGTATACGTAATGTCAAAACTATCGATGGCGAATTTACACCACGTTGTGAACACACTTTTTGCCCACAGCCGACATTGGCGTGTTTTTGTTGCTGTCGCGTTAGTTGTTGCATCCGCGAAGGGCTTATTTGTGGATCGCTGCCATTGACACACCTTATTTGGGGTGTTTCTGACGTGGGGATTTAATGAAGTTTAAAACAGCGTTTAGGTTACTTGGAAATCAGCAAAATTAGTCAAATAAAACGTTTAATATCCTAAGCTTAATGAAGATGTTGATATTCGTGTTCGAAAGTACTTGAATACTCTTATAAGCTATTATTTTATATTCGAATTTAAAGAATATTAAATCATTTATTAATATGGCATTTTAAATAATCATTTTCTAATCAACTAGCGAGTGTTACATCTATCAAGTCTTTTCTCACTTTATGTCGAGGGCACTTTTATGGCCCATCACCTGCAAAGGCATGATTGCGTTATAGCATTTACCCTGCAGGGGAGACCCTCTCGTTCCCATCGCATATTTCACTATATTTTCATTTTAGCGCTTTCACACAGACACATGCAGCAAAAGCACTCACACGGATGCACGGGCACGCGCGCACACAAACGGAAACTAACACACACTCACTTATACACCCCAACAATGGTCGCACTCCTGTTTCCGCTTGTTGGCGGCGGTGTTGCAGAGTATAAGGTGGGGAGGGGGGAGAAGGCGGGAGAGGGAGTGGGAGAGGTGATGTGAGGTCGGGCGACACCGGGGTCAAGGGAGAAATTTGCATAAATTTTCCGTACATTTCGCACAGAAGGCAAATTGCATTTTCAGCATAACACGTACTCCATTCTACTTACACCAACATCAGAAAACGCACACTTACACTCTCACGCAGTAGTTCCTCTCGTCAGCCCCCGCCATCCTCTCCCTCTCCCACCCAGCCGAAAAGGTAGGCCGTGTTTTCCCTATTCTCGCTTTCAAGCTCCTCGCAACGTCAGGAGCTCGTCCTTATCCTGGCGCTCCATTCGTCTGTGTTAGTTTAAGGCATGCAAATGTTACGAAAATTGCTTTTTACTTCCCATCATGCAGGTGAATGAGTTCCTCCCCCAACACACACACACAACCACACACACACACACGCAAGTAAGTTAAGTGTTTGCCTTGAAGTTGTTACTGCCAAATTACCTTTTGGTGTTTTTAGCCCTGGTTGCCCGTGCTGTGCCTCGCACAATGGACACACAACTTTTTGTTGGCCAAAATCACATAAATATCAAAATAATTCCAGTCAACCGATGGGCAGCTCTATTCATAGCCAATGCACGCTGTATACACTCGTATATGGTGTGTCGGAATTTCGCCTGCTCATGCTTACAAAAACATTAATATTCAAATTGTCATCAATAATCCCATACAACTGGAATGCCGAACGTATGATATGCTCCATGTAGGTGCTGGTAAAATAATATTAAATATTTGAAATGTATTCATTTCCGAAGGAAATTTCTTGGTTTTCAACAAGCTTTTTCCACGAAATTGTCCCATTTAAATCATTGGTCGTCACAAGCCTAATGCAATTATCGGCATCGCCTACTTTTTTCGACAAAGTATAGTCGGGTATTTAAATGAATTTTCAGAGTGGCGGTAGATATTTAACACGATACAAAAACGAATTAATCGAAATTATGGCTTCCACATCGCTGAGCTCATCTTCATTTTGAATACCTTATCAGCTCTGTTATCAGTTCGTTAAACAAGTTACTTTTATAACTATCTATTTTAATTAACATTTAATTCCATTAGAGGTACAAAGTACAATAAATTAGTTTAGTTATTATAAAAACCACAACAAAATATGTGCCTCAAAGCTACAGCTTTTTCCATTGTCCTTAAACCGACTTTTTACCTCGTTCCGCTCATTTACGTCCTGTTAAATAATGTGTTGTGGCCCAATTTAAGCCAAGTTGACTATCTCCGTCTATCTCAGTGTCCATTTTCCTTTTCCACACAGACTTATTTGCTTGATTTGCACTGTAACATTTAAAACTGATTTATGCAGCAAATTGGAGAAAAACATTTAATTGCTACGAAAGTGTCTCACCTCTTTCCCTTTTATGTAGAATGTTTTGCGTGTTGTTCAGCAGAAATGTTTATTGCAATGTCAAGCAAAAAACAACAAAAATTCAAATGGAAACGGGGGAGCGAAGCCAAATAATATTCTGCATACAAAATAACTTGGTTGCTCTAATGGCTGAATTTTAAAATGCATGAGCTCCACTCGGGTCGGGTCACCCCTTCAAAAACACCAAACCCCCAACCCCAAAAAAACCCCAACCCAACCCCTTTGGTCCTACGAGCATGTTTGTGTTTTCTGCCATGCTTTGTGAACTGTTGAAGTTTATTTTGCCAGATTTTAATATGTATGAGTTGAAGATGAAGCATTTATGGCCAACACAACGCAGTGGCAGATAGAATACTCTGTATGTGTTCGGCATATTTATGCAGGTCTTCGACGGGGAGGGGCGTGGCAAAAGGGGGCGTGCCGGCCTCTCACTTCTGTAATAGCAATTTCCTCCAAAAGCCTCCAAGTATTTTTGGCATGCTCAGCAATTTTCCCACTGCCAAGTGACTGACTAATGTAAGTTACGTGTATCCCTTATATGTATGTATGTACCCTCGGCATGGTCTCCTTCCAACCTTCCATCAGTTCGCCATGCTCCAATAATGCAAAACATTTGTACTAGACAAGGCCGTTCCATTTGCTTTGGTAGGTCCTGTTTTTCATGTGGTATATGTGGCTTCTTTTTTGCGGCTCGTTAAGTTAGCCCGATGCCATTTATTTTATGTAGCTAACTCAATTTATGAATAGCACTCATGTATCATGAGGCTTTTGAGCCGTTCTTTTGGCTTTTCCTCGCAAAAGAGCCCGTTATTGAGATAAACGAAATGTTTAAATGCTTTTTAAAGTGAGATATGAGCTTGCACCTTACCACTTGCCTAGGGATTCATTTCCTTTAAAAGGTGAATTCAAAATTTAATTTCTAATTTTGATTCCTAACCGATTTGAATTCCATCGCCTTAATATATCCCTTTAATTTGTCTATCTAGCAGTTAGTGTGATAGATCCAAGGGTAAATGAATACGGCTTCATGTTCATCAGTTATCCAACACATTCCCACTTATCAAGGCACTTTCCACGTTCCACTCCCGCACCCCATTCATTCGTCCTTACCCCACTTATCCTGGCCCTAGCTCATATGATATGCGTAGTAATATGCCTGTTTGCATGTCCTACATCTGTATCTTATTAACGGAATTGATGTGTTTGCTTAGTTACTTAAAGTCGGAGGGTATATGTTTCCATTTCTGCTTCTGACTCGGATTCAGATGCCATAGACGTGTCCTGGCTTTCCTGTTTTCGGTTCTTGCGCTTTACGTGCTCATTATCTGCGCTTCCGAACAATTAGATTCAATTACCCACCGCACGTCTATTGTCGGATGAAGGCTGGTGATCCCCCGGATCCGCCTTTCCCTGATGAGATGCGACTTGGACTGCAGATTATTATTCCCGTTGCGTTACCCGGACGGAATTCTCCGCCGGCACACACACGTCACGTAGCCAGAACATCCGGCTGATGCTCCTGTTCGTAGCTCAGCACAACTAATCCATCACTATTTGCCGTACATTTTAAATGCTTTCCTTGCGAGCCTGGACGGATAAATGGGGAGATTAGAGAGGTATTAACACCCATCAGAAAGTCAATTGGTTGTAAAATTCTCTCTCAAGGATACTCTTCCACCTTTGGCAAGGGAGGGGCAACAGGATTCCATGGAAATTTTAGCAAGTGACACTTATTTATCATTAGTCTCCCCTGCCTTGTTTATCATCAGTGAACAGGCAAGGAGCCGAGACAGCACGAAACAAACAAATTGAACAAGGACTTATCCTTAATGTGGAGTGATTTGTCAGCTCAAATGGAAGATGTCCTTAAGGAGATTTCTATGGCGGCTGAAATTTAATTTCATACTTTGTTAAAGGGCCAACATCGTTTGTAATCAGAGATAAGAGAGGCGAGGTGATTGGCTAAATAAATGGGAGGGTTTACGATTTAATCCCAGAAAAAAAGCACGCCTCCGTGATTCCGTACAATTACGTATATTTATATTTATTCGGAGTATTTGTGTCAAATATGGTTTGCTTTGCATCCTTAAACGCTAATTATTGAAAAATCACACAGGAAATGATTTTCTTTCTCATGCTTTACATTTGATCTAAGTGGTTCAAAGAAAGTATTAACAAAAAGACGCTTTGCTACTAAACTAGCTATTTTAGGTGCCAGAACTTACAAATTAATATCACTATAAATGCTTAAGGGGGTAAAGGTTTAGTGATTAAGCTAGAACTCTGTGTGGAAACTGTTTGCCGTGTCGATCATCTTGGATTGCAGAAATATCTCAGCATGGTCAGTCATCTGCACATGAAGATTTGAAAATAATGTTATTGCCAAAACTGAATTAACTAACTAAAAATATGATCAAAACTAAAAGATGGAATTCCAATACTTCCAGGATCTTACCTCTTTGAGGGTCAGCAGCTCATCCTTGTTCTCGTCGCACAGACTGAACAAAGTGGCCGCCTCCTGGAGGGCATACCGCGGAGTCTTCGGGTTCACATAGTTGAGGAGCTCACCCCGATCGGCCTTGCCATCGTGGTTCTTATCGATGATCCGCTTGAATTCCTCGCGTCGCTCCACCAAAGTCTTGGATATCAGAGACTTCCGCATCAGATCGTCGTCATCGTCCACATTCAGATCGGAGAATTCCTCCAGGGTCAGCTGGTCGTCACCATCCTGATCGAATTGGCGCAGCAGATCATCGACCAGCTCCAAAAGATTGGATACGCTGGACTCGGGGTGGCGGAAACTCAGGTATTCATCGATAGTCAAAGTGAACAGATCGGTTCGAGCGGCCTCCGACCACCGGGCCTTGTCCCTCATCATATCCTCCCTGGCCCTGCGGTTCAGCGCCGTGTGGCGAATCTCGCTGTGCTCATCGATGTCCGCCTCCGTCATGCCGTGCTCCCTGAGGAAGAACCGATGGTACTCGTCCCAGGTGATCAGACCATCCGCAGGACCAATATCCACGCGTCGGAACTCCCGGGCATTGTTCATGATCGCCTCATCAATGTGCTCCACAATCCGGCGGTTTATGTACTGCCCCAATTCCTGGATTGACACAATGCCATCTCGACTTCGATCGGCACTGAAATGAAGTGATAATAGCCTTAATAGCAATATAAAATATATTTTCCCAAATTGAGCAGGAACAGAAACATTTTCTGAATAATTCGGAGCATAACCTGGTTACGAAGGCCTAATCCAATGTACATTATACATTAAAAGCCCCCTAAGACATTTCTCAAGAATTCCCTGTTGCCAACTTGTCTCGCCCCCAATGTGGAACACACCTTACCCCAATCCCAAGACATCCCCCTCTGCCTAACCGCACAGATGTGGTACCACCAAATGCTGCACATGACAGGTGTCTAATGATTTCTCAGGACCGCAGGCTGCGCTTGCACGCTAAAAATAGCTTAGGCTAATTACTATAGGTTAATGGTGGTGAAATTAATTATTATTTATTTATTTATTGTACACTGTATGATTGATTTTATTTATTTTTATTTGATTAATGTATATATGTTTCAGGGAGTTCAATTAAAACAATTAAAACATAAACAAGAATATTATTACCTATCTATCTAAAAAAAAGATAAAATCTAAAAAATGTAAGAGAATATTTTTATCTTTTTAACTTATGTGATTTGTTTGGCACCAGAAACGCTAATTAATACTTTGTTTTTGCGTTGCTACTCAGAATTTCTTCCAGTGTCCAGCATCCCCCGAAATGAAGTGCGAATGCCCAAAACAGGTGTCAGATATTAGAGCTTCTTATTGTGACCCGGAAGGGGAGGGGAGTAGGGGCAGCTGGGGAAAAGGGGAAAGTGGGAGTGACGGGAAGAGAGCAGCTAACCACTGGAATAATCAGCGGATGGCAGAGAAGGGAGACCCATTGTTTGTGCCTGGAACTGTGTTTGCTTGTACGTATACGTTATATAAAGTATGTATGTGGGGACACAGCGGAAACGGAAGTGGCAGCAGCAGCAGAAGATGAAGAGAAAGCAGCCACCGCACAGTGGTTTCATTAGCATATAGTTGATAAATAAATAAAGTTGCAACTAAAACGGTTTCAAGTTGCCTCTTCGTTTTGACGGTCCGCCCTCCTAATTCTTATTCTCGGTCACGTTTCACTCCTCCAGCCCTCCAGCTTGGCTGAAATATATATGGGGAAACGTTTGCGGTCGCCGCCAGAGTCTTTTTCAAGTGGGATCAGGAAGATGAGGCGGGGAAGCTCTGCTAAGTCTGTGAAAATAAAAACAAAGTTTTCCGGCTTTGCGTTTCTTCCTTTGGCGTCTTGTACGTGCAAGAAATTGACTCGCAAAAAATGCGAATGGGAACAACTTTAGCATTCGTACATTTCTCTGCAATGAGGCTTTGAGAACGGACCAAAAAAGGGGAAAGTACACGGTTCAAAAGCCCGCTTGCAATGGCAGGTGGGTGGTTGCCGGTTGGAGGGTTGGAGGGTTGGAGGGTTTTGGGGATTTGTTACAAAGCGCAAAGTGCATTTTGCATAAGCCTGCGGTTCCACTGAAGTTGGCCAATTGCTTCTGCCACAGCCGTGATTCCAGCAGCTTGTTTTCGGGGGGATCCTGTCTAAGGATTTGGGCAGCGGGATGCCTAGCATAAAACTATTATTTGATTGCATATACACCAGTCTGTGGCGAACTTGTGTTCGCATTTATCCGTTCAACTCTTTTTACTTTCACATCCTTCTCTCCCTGAGTGGCTGTCTTGCTTTGAGGTCTGATGGCAGAAGTTAAAACCAACTGCTGAAAATTTAATGGGATTACTTCAAACTTGATTTCGACTGTTTATCTAGGCCTTTTGCCTTAACTGCAAGTTCTAATGTCTTTGGGCTTATGGTAAAGACACTTTCTGTTCCGACTCAAAGCAAAGTTAACTTGACCAATTGTAGCTTTATAGTTGATTATAGTTTAGTTTTATTGTGGCCTACCGATAGAAACTGGACAGACAAATAATAAAATAAAGAAAATCAGCGTCAAAGCATATTTATAGTTCCAGAAATCTCAAGCTCATACGGACGGACGAACGGACAGACATACGGACATGGGTATTGCACTCTCATACAAAGAAATATATATTTTAAACGCCGTTTATTAATAATTCGAATTTCAAGTAAAAGTTTTAAGCACGTTTTCTGTTTCAATCGCTTTTCTGTCCCAAACTTATATTATAAATCTTCGAAGCTTGGCCAGTTTATTAAATTAAATATTATTAAAAAGTTTCAACCGTTTCAACCTCATTAGAGAAACTAAAATAAGTATTTTTAACAAGTCAGTTCGAGTTCTAAGGTGTTAACTTTTCCAGAAAAAAAGGAAAACACATAAATCACATTACCGCACTACACACTCACCAAGCACACTAACAACAATAGGAAAACTTGAGTGAAAAAAAGTTTTCCGCGTGCTGCGCGCAAACTTTGGGCCAAAGTTTATTGCATAGTTTGGTGCGTTCGCACAGGAAGAGCGAAAGGGATAAGGACGGCGAAAAAGGAAGTGTGCAATTTTAGCACAACGCCCAATCAATGAGGGGGCGCTGCGTTAGCTGGGGGCGTGGCAGGCTGCGGGAGCCGCAGGCAGGCCTAATTGGATGCAAAAGTCAGCCTGGACACACGGGCACGAGTACAGAGGACACTGGATACCAGGACACTGGACAGGACATTAGCCCGCCTCACTGGTCGGTTCGGTCATGCATGGGGAATGAGATTGGAACTGCAAAACTGCCAACTGTCGATGGCATGTGGCTGCCCACAGGGGACAGAATGGGACCCAGGATCGAAGAGGAGTCGGGCGATAGCACAACGGTTTACAATTAAAATTTATAACAATGTCCCTTTCAACGACCAGATGAGGCGACAGTTGCAGATAAAATTTAATTGCTCCTAAAAATGAACCGGACTCCCACGAAAGAACGGCGAAGCTCACGCCCACTGTCACCGCATTATTAAAATGGAATTTGCATACGGGCCAGGGGAGAAGGGGTTGCAAAGTACGAGGTTTTGGGGTCGGGTCTTCCGCCAAATGATGGCTATTAATTTCAGGCAGCAACGCAATTATCACAACATTTTCTGGTCAGTTTAATTGCAGTTTAATGCGAAGGCGACATGTGGAAATCCCCACATTTCTCACTTCACCCCCGAGGGACCTTAAAGATCCGAATATTTTGCGTGCCACAAAAGCCATTTAGTGTCCGCTTCTGTTTCACTTTAATTGCTTTTGCCCGGAATTTGAATTCGAAGCTCGATTGATTATATGATTTAAGCTCGATTGTCCGAGAATTGTTCGTAATTCAATATATCGGCACCTACATATTTCGGCTGGCTTAAATAAATAGCAAATAAGCGGCGCAACAAATGCTATACTCGTACAAACACTGTTAATTTCGTCTGAGCAGGAAATCGAATGAATTCCGACTCCCTCGGGTGTCGATGGTTTTAAATGTTATCCTTCGTCAAATATTAATAAATGCTGTGCAAATATGTGCGGCCATATAGGCACGCAGCCATTTGTCTACAAACAAATGCGGACACTGCTGAATCCGGATTTCGGGCCACCCGGCAAAGTGAAATACCCTGGAGAGATTTCTGACCGACTGCCGCACGGAGTTTGAAAAACTCTGGTTCTGGTGTCGGAACCTCCAAATGCGTATTTGCTTTAAGCTCTCCCCTGTTTCAGTTTACCGACGGACACCGCTGCCCAGCCACTGCTCTCCTGATGGACAGCTTTCTGGTGGATGCCTTCGGGGGTTTTAACTGGTTATCGTATCAGCCGAAGGTCGTTAGAAACGGAAAGGTGGGCGGAGGAGGATGCCCATGGCCTTGGGCCAATCAGAAAATGCAATGAGGTGAAAGCAGTACAGTACTTAAGAGCCCATCTGCAAAACTGAATGAAATATGGAGCCCTCAATGGGAAAGGAGAGCACATACAAATCTACATGCTCGGTTTACCACGACGCTTAACTATGATTCCATATCAATGTACTTGATCATTTTAACATAATTATGTCTTGCATAAAATTTTAATTACCCCATTGAGAGTATCCGGACTTTACCAAACATTCAATCTAAGCCCACAAATTCTATCACTCACTCCGCCTCAGACTTAATTGAACCTACATAATTTCTCATTAGTAGCCAAAGTACACAGGATATCTCAGCTGGTATTTATGGTCATAAAGAGTTAAACTGCTCGAGGTCACAGTCAGACATCCTTAAATTCGCAAATCGCAACAGCAGGGGTGATTTCTGCTTTATTATTTATTGAATTGAAATGAGTTTGGCCAAAAGACGTTTTAAGTTTACCAACCGCAACTTTGACTGCTTTTACTGCTTTTACAGCTTTCACTGGCTAAAGGAGGCCAAAAGTTTTGGCAACCAAGAAGTCGAATAAATATGAATCTGCAGTGACAGTTTGATTTCCCTCTGTTATTTGCCCCCAAAATGTATTTTCTCTCAAATTCTTTTCAACACCTCAAGTTTTATTTTCGTATTTCCATTGCTGTTTTTGGTTGGGAAATTCCTGGCATACTGACTGCCTTATTACCCCCAAAAACCCCAGAGCATCAAATTGCAATTTCGCTCGGGACCATGACTGGAAACTTTTCAGTTTCCGTCTGACCACCTCTGGCCCCAAAACACTGGCAACCATCAAGTAATCTATTACGACCTCTAGTGATGCCAAGTAATTGGCCAATTGCCTAATCGCTTGTGCAGGAGCTGAGAACGTTTTATATACCTTGTTTAAGTAATTAGGCGAATAGTGCAAGTCAGGCGGAGAGAAATCGGGACGTCTTCCGGCAAACCAATTACGAGATGGCAAAAGGCTGGTGGGGAAGTGGTTATTTAAATATGGGGATTATTAAATACACTCATAGGTTCCTGAGAAGCCTTGCCCGTGGCCTTGTTCTCCTGGTTCTCCCACTCTCCTGGGACTCATTTAATTCACTAGACAAGCAGACTTTTCAATCAACGTTTATTATCTTCGCTTTGCGGCAAACTTGTAATTCGATTACCCTGATTGCTCGAAACAAATCAAAGCCATGGCAGTCAACAAATCTCAGTCCGTGTCCTTATTGATCGAATCTGACCCGGCCAACCTTGCCTGCGACGGAACATCCATCAATTCCAGCTGCTGTTGCTATTGCCACTAATTTTTACAATTTGTCGTACACCCAGTTATGGAGGAGGGCACTGAATGGGGGATTTGCGAGGAGTCAGAGTGTTGGGGCGATAAAAGCCGCAGGCAACATCGTCGTTGCGTCGTGCGCAACAATAAAGGAGCCACCGAACTAGTGCCAAATTATCAACCGAACAAACCGAACAAACCGAGGCCCAGAACCAAGGCCATAACTCAGAGGCGAATGGGGGAAAACTTACCGTTTGAAAGCTTTTGCCAGTATTTGCTTCTCATTCACATTGCTGGCCGCTAAAATAACTGTTTCTGGCTGGTTAGGGGATTTGCTGGCATTTTGCACTTTTTGCGGATGGGGCTGGGAATGGGGCTGGTGCTGGGGCTGGGGCTGGTTATTCTCGTTCCCAGAATCCAAATTGTTTGCCACAGGCTGGAGCCTCAGCTTTTGCTCGTGTTTTTGTTGCTGCTGCTCCAGTTCCTGCAGCGTATTTGGCCAACGCTGGGCGCCATTATGCCCCACGTTGGGCGCCATTTTTGTGTCTGCCTGCGTGCTACTGCTGCTGCTGCTGCTGCTACTGCTGCTGGTTCCCTGCTCCTTCAGCTGCTGCTGCAACTTCTGGCTGGTGCTGTGCAGGATCAGGCCAATGAAGAACATATAAAACAAAATTGCGCACAATGTCGAGCAGCGCAGCCAGCGGAAGCTTTTGCTCAGCTTGTTAACGAAAGTCATTTTGTTGCCGCCGCCTTCGTCGTCCCTTTCGCTATCGCTGTTGTTGTTGCCGCCACCGCTGGACAATAGATGGCAGTGGAGTGGCTGATGGCGATGATGGTGATGGGAATGGGATTGGGGATGGGGATGGGGATGGCGACAGGGAGGCTGTGGTGGCGTTGATGGGACCAGCTCTAGGTTCTGGTACACCGACTCCTCCTCCTCGGTCCACTCGGCTTCCGGATCTTGCTCCAACTTGGACCGCAGCTTTCAGGACTCGTTGCGTGTAATTTGCAGTAATTTCTGCTCCTCCTCAGCTCCCCGCTTTCCCCTATTTCTGTGCTTTCTGTGCCTTTTGGAGCTCGTTGCTGCTCCTGTTGCTGGTGTTCCTGACGTTGTTGTAATTGTACATTAATTGACTTTTATGTTGCAACCAGCGACAGGCAGGCGAAATGTTACGGATCCTGCTCCTGCAATTTGTATCACCGTGGCCACGCCCTGCTGCCGCCCCCTTTTAATATCTAAATGTAGCTAGCGTGGGGCGTCGAAGTAACAACTTCTAATACCAATTTGATGTGTTATTGCCTTTCGCACGACTTCCATTTCCTTCATTCCGGGTCTCCATCTCGTCTGCATTTTACACCAATTTTACATGATTGTTAGGGGCGCCATTTCCATTATGCGCGCTGATAATGCTGATGGCGATGGCGATGGGTCTGTGAAGCAGAAGGAAAGAAGAGGAAATGGATTTTGCATGAGTAAAGTTAGGGAAATCGTTTCTCATTGCGAATTCGGGTCAGTGGGTATCCAAATTTAGTGTCGCAAAGTCAGAGGGTTTCAATTGAAATGGCATTTCAAATGTAAACCAATTTAACAGAGTGCAATTGAAGTCTACAACTAGTCAGTCAACTAGTTTTTAAGAGCGTAATGGGTTATTTTAGCAAAGAATTTAAGAGAACCTAACCTAGACACAAAAAATGGCATATTAAATAATATTAAAATATTCCTAGGAGCAAATCACATAGTATTTTTTACACACTTTATCACTCTTAGCTTTGGGCGGATAAATTGCTCTTTTTAGAGCGCCCACTTTAGTCAAGAATTTATGTTCTCTAGCTGAGTGCATTCCCCCTTTCTGCAATTTCCCCCTTAAAGTTATTAATTAGCCATTGAAAAATCTTTTCACTTCAATGGGCTCTCAAGGGGGCAAATCAGAAAAAGGCCAGGAGCAGCAGAGAGGAGATGCCGCCATTGAGCATCCAACGAGCGAATTAGAAAGTCCCATAAATTTCCCTTCGTTCTCATTATTGAAGAAGAGGGATTCAGAACTGGGATGGGATTAGGTCTTAGCCATAAAATAAGGCCAACCTAATGACTTACATAATAGATGGTACTAAAACAGAAGTCGTAAATGAGATCAGATGAGATGAGGTTCAGATGAGACAAGCTTAGGCCAGACAAGACCATGAGATAAGTTGTTCAATTTAATAGGTCCACCATAAAATCTTTCATGTTGGCCGTCGTTAATGTGGCAACAAAACCACAATTTGAATGGATGGAGCAGTAATCTGAGTTCGTGACGGACTTAATGAGCTCTGCCGAAGGCAGAATTAAGCATTCGAAGTTTACATTGGTTCTATTTATATTTATGAAAGTACCAACTGAACTGTAATCCATTAAAATTGGAATTGCTTGTCAACATTTGCCATCCCGATTTCCCGTAGTAAGAGCAATTTAATCAGATATTTACCCCTGTATATGTAGATATAGTATATGTGCCATTTTCCATTCACCGAGCTACATCCACAGCTACATGTCGATGGAAATTCACCGACTCCACACTCCGCACTCATATTCAATTCGATTTGACTTACTGACTCAATTTGCGTTTCTGGATATGCTGCACATGTGTTCGTGGGTCTGCACATTTGTGTGAATTTTATGATCTCACATGCTGTTGGAGTTGTTTTTGTTGTGTTGGCCCTGGCTTGTTGGTCTGTTGCCACACTTTTTAACGCTATTGTCTCGCGTCGTTTAATTTTGCTTTCGTTTCGATGGCTGCTCTTGTCTTCATACCACTCTTGCTCTTCTCTTTTATTGGCCAACACAAAACCAGTTGAGCGTCTTTTGAAACCCATTGTGCACATGGAAAAAATTATGCTTGTAAGCTTGATTCTTTAACAAGAATCACCTACATGTTGCATTCGATAAAAGGGGCAAAAACAATAGGTTCACTTCCACGATATTTTCCAAAATAATTCACTAATTTGTTGCAAACGGAAATTTTAAGGTTTCATAAAGGTGTGCAATGGTATTTTTGGAAATTAAATTATTATCATTTGTTCTGATTTTCGTTGCATACTTTTATACATCATTATAAGCTATTTTCCCATAGATTCAAGTAGTACTACATGTGTTTAACCATACTTTGTTTTGTGTGTACACCGGCTTACACTCCTTCAAACACTCGGAAACGCGTTAGCGAGTCGCAAATGTTACACTCATCGCTACTGCGGCTACTGTGGTGCTGTGTTGACCAGCTACATTTGGCCATTGCGATTCGTTGTTGCCACTTTTACTGTTCGTTTGGCATTTCCATTTCTTTATTCTCGCTTTCTGTTTTTTATTAACTGCTTCTCGTTCGCATTTGCTTTTGTTTCTCCCTTTCAGCTGCAGCCTTGTTTTATGTCTCTGTGAACTTTTGTTGGTTATTAGCTTGTCCGCACGCCCAAACAGATGGCATAGGAGGAAAATAAGAGAGCAGAACAAAAAAAGGGGGGATGGGGGAAAAAGTTGGTAATAAATTTTTAATGAAATTTCTGTGCAACCTTAATGAAAATCGACCAGGGAAAGAGCGAGGCAGCTATGGTGGCAGAGACAAATGGAGGAGCACTCGGCTAGGAAGATTTTTTAATCAAATTTACGTTCATATCGGGAAATCAAATCCAATTAGAAACTTTATAAGAACTTTTTACTGGCCTGCCATTTTGCATTTGCCCCATCTCTCATCTCCCATTTCCGAGGAAACAAAGTGGATCCGCTCCAGTTGCTGCTCATTAAAAGTGTCCCTCGCAATGAGATTGTTATACGGATTCATGTTTAACGCCCACGATAAGGAGGCCCCCTTAATCCCACCGCTCCCCTCGGGCCCCAAAGATAGTGTCAATTTCAATAAAAATCGATGATGTAGCAAAAAGTGCTGGGCAAAAGAGCGGAGGATGAAACGAGAAATGCGAGTTAAAAAAATACGTTAAACTTTATTGCAAAACTATTGCCAGACAAGTGGCACAAAATGTTGCAGGGGGTGGTGCAGTGAAACGGGGCTACACTCGTATCTGCCTGGGAATTCAGCGATAAGCTCTGGTTGGCTGCACAAGTTTAAAGATTTGATTTGGCGAAAGCTGCGCCGTCGACATGGGAAGAACCAAGGGGAATTCCCCGATTCCCCACTCCTATTTCTCTTCCCCGACCATTACAAATGATAACGATGACGATGATGAAATGTTTGCTCAGCCATTGATGGATCTATCCCGCTGGAAGGGCGCTGGGGCAGGATGGTTGATTGGCCAGTCGAGATGGGATAACAGTTTGATGGGAATGTTTGTTTGCGCCAAGAGAAATGCAGTTCGCAGCAGCACAAGGATAACTTAAATACTCCTGGTTCAAGAATGTTTGAGCGATGCAGGAATCGAGATGGACGGAGGCTAATCTGCGATGGAAAATGCCGAGATATTGACTGGCCGGATAGTGCATTCTGCGAAAAGGGTGCCTGCTGCACTTCAACACTTTAAGAAGCTTAAATTAAACGCGTAAGGTTGTGTAAATTTGAAGAAAGTCATGTTCCATTTAAGATAAATTCAAATTATTTCTATCTAGCTGTATCTTTAATTAAAGCTACTAAATCTTAATTGACTTATTATCTAACTCTGAGTTGTAGGAAATAATACTTACTTTTACGTTGACGAAACTAAACCATTGTGTTCATTGATTTTTCCTATTATTTATAAGCCTTTGCATCGCTTTATACTAGAAAATATTATGATAAATAAATCAAAAATGGAAAAAGGCTTTTAGTTTCGGAAACCATAACAAATTTAAAGTTAAACAATACAATTACAAAGAGCGGAAGCCTAACCTCTCGAACAAGGAAAAGCTGCCTAAATAATATTGCAAATTTAATACCCAGTGTTTTCAAGCCTACGGCCCCTTGAAATTCACAAAACACAAACGAAATACACACCCTCCATTGGGCAAACACGCAATCCATGTCACTTTTAATTCGTGCAGAAATATGTAACGATTGCTAATCAATTGCATTAATAATGAATAACTCGTTCGGCAAACTATCTCCATATAAAACTATCTGTCTATTTAGCCCGTGTCTATCTCTATTCCTAATTGAACATCAACAAAATCTCTAAAAACCAGGCAAACACCGACGGCCAATAAAGCTGAAACCATGACAACGACAACGACAACACTACAAAATTGCCAAATTCCATAAAATATGCATAGGAAAATTCAATTCAATTTTTTGCCCAAAACAATTTTCGAGACTCTGACATTTCAATTAAAACTCGAAACGATTTGACGACCACTGATGACTATGGTAATAATGTTGATGTTGAAAAGGATTATCGAAGGCAGAAGACCAAAGGAATGAGGGGCATCTGATGGCTGATAGATTAATTTAACTTTTTAATGAACTCGAGTTGAGCCTCCTCGAAGCAATTAGGGCCATCATTTATTCCAATTAGCAAAAGAGTTTTCCCTGTTTTGGGGATTAGGGAAAATATCCGTGCTAAATTATTTATCTCCGTTCAAACAGATCGCGTTCGTTTGTTCTTGATTTTCATATTTTATTCTTAAAGTGATTTTACTCCTTTTTTTGTGGCATAATCAACATTTCTTTTGGCCAAAGTCAAAGCTGGTCGACTTGCGAATGTGTGTGTGGCGGCTGCCAGTTGATGTATGCGAAAACTGCACTCAATCAGTGCCAAGCAAACAACCTGCAACCAACACCAACAACCAAAGAACTGAAAGGCAGGGGAAAGACAGGGGAAAGGCAGGGGAAAGGGGCGGGAACAAGCAAATAAGTTGATTTGTTTGTTGTTTGTAGAGAATGAAAATGCCGAAAAAGCGCACTGCCAATGCAAATACCCACCGGAGAGGTGAAAAGATGGTTTCCAAAATTGTGCAGCTCAACTTTTTACCCTTTATAAATGAAATGACTTGGTTTCAATATAAGAACATTTTCAAATACTTATTTTTTATAATAGAGTAAGCACTTTTATAGAAAATAATTTGTAAACAAATAAATTATAATATTTACCAACTTTATAGTAAGAATTATAACAAACAAATTTGAATACTGACTATTGGCTATTGGGTTTTCTTATATCTTGTTTAAAATTCGATCTACCGTAATCCTATCAAATTGCATGCATACTCTTATTTGATTTATATACGTACTATAAAGTGGATTACCCGTTTTGTTTGCTTAAGCTTTTCAAAAGGGTAGTTTTAGCATCCTTTTTTTAGCCGTGGCGCACTGAAAAATAGTGACTTAAACACAGAGGGTTTGTCTGACGGGGCACATCGCGTATACGCAGCGTTGTCCCTGCAATGCAGAGCAATTTCTGTGACAACGCAGCAGGTGGCTTCATCACCATCAGCACAGCAATTCCGCCGGACAGAAGGGCACGGAAAGCTGGCGAATGAGCAACGGCTGACCCGGCAAAGTGCACAACAAAACCTGGGATGCACTTGAATGCAAAATCCTCGACCTGGAGACAAACAAATGAGTGCAGACGACCAAACTGCCTCACTCACACACACCCACACACATACACACACGCACGCACACACAGGCAGGCAGGCAGTTGGCATTCGGGGCCAGGACATTCCCGGATGTCAATCTCCAGCACACGTCCACACCCAGTCAGCCAGATGAGATGCAAGGTGGAGAGCATCTCATCCCAGAGTTCCCAGACCATCCGCCGCCCCGAAAGAAGTTCATCTCGCATTTTTGCACAATTTACACAGTGAATTCCCTTAACCGACGAGGCATTCATATGCAAATAAGCTTTTATTAGGTGTTCCCTCGATGGTGAAACGAGAATGGAACCGAACCTACTTTGGGGCCAAAGGAAATTGGAGTCTGAGTTGCATATTGATTGCTGTTTGGATTATTGAAATGGTTGCCCTTTTCTTTCCCTTGCTCCTCATCTTCATCTTCATCCTCTCTTCCTCTCCCTTGTCCTCTTTTTTCGGTATTTGGTAATAGAGCTGTTGGACTTTTCTCCAATTACAGACTTCTTGGACAAAATTCAGTAACTAGGGATTCTGTACACAAGTATATAAAATACTATTTTAATTAACCTAGTACATTTCTGGCAACCGAAATCTGCTGACATTGATGGATGGCTTAAGTTGCAAAAACCCCAATTGCATAGCTTAGAAGATAAGTTTTCCTAGCACAGCCAAATCAATCAAATTGGACACAATGTGTATACGAGAGATGAGGGATGGGTAACGAAAACAGATTGCCTTAGTTCACAGATAATTAGTGCAAAGTGGATTAACGAAGCTAATCCCAGCTAACTCCCAGGTGTCTGGCCAACGCTCAAATACTCATTTCGGGATTACCACCAGACCGTATTTATTATTTCATTTTTCGCCTCCCTCCCTTTTTGCGGCGCCTAACTTAGTTTAATTGCATTTTGATTGGGCCTAGCCCGAATTTGTAAATACATGAAAAACAAATTTTCCCATATACAGATCTAATCTGGTACAACACTGCGTATGGCTAATATGAGTTGCGAGCCTTTGCCCTTTCATTCTGTATGCCCTTTACCTAAGCCAGATGGTATTGATTGGTACCAAATACGTTTCTAATTATAATGTGTTTCGGGAGGGGGAGGGGGCTCGAATGTCTGGCTGGGTGATAGGGTTACAATGCTCGAAATGGCAATGGGTACAATCGGTACTAAAACGCGATTACCTCAGCCAGTTGCATTTTAGCACTGCCCAAAGAGTTTCCAAAAAGTCCGAAAGAGATGGAACGACAGCGAGGATAGGAAAAGGTAGAGATAGAGATAGAAATGGCTAGTTAGAGAGTGAAAGAGACGGACCACGATTGTCGTTTTGCCAGTTTTTGTTTACGACTGAATAAAAAGTGAAAGTGCACTCAAGCCAACTTCGCACACAGCCAAACAAACTGCTTATGCATATAGATATATAAAATGCCACATGTCAACATGCACGTTTGTATGTATATCTACACACATGTGGGTTGGCTTGTAATTTTAACTGCAACTGTAGCTATGAGCCGACATTTAAGCGTAACAGACACTTGAGTCGAGCTAGAAATGTCAGGCCTGGAAAACGATGGGTGGCGGAGGGCGGCGGTGGGCGGCGAGGGGGCGGGTCCATCTAGCTGGGGGATTCCCCCACGAATAAACATACAAGAACCAAGTGCATGTGTATATCTATGTGGGTGTTTTGCGCCGCCGTTGGTGTTGGGCCAACAATAAACCGTAGGGAAGTGCAACAAATGCATGAATAAACAACAACTCAATTTGAATAAAGCAACAGCAGCGCAGTCGACGGCGGCACAGGGGGTTCCCAGTTGGTGGGAAGGGGTGGTGGTTGTTGCAAGGTGTGAAATGTAAACTAAAACTAAGCTTTAAAGTCACCAAGCTCTTGGATGCTACTTTAAATCCTGCTGCAGACGCCGCTTTAAATATCCAAACCACTTTGAAACAAACTGGTTTCACACAAACTGCACAAAAATAGAATAACTAATTATAAATGTTCTATTATAAATCTAATTACTACACAGCGCAATTAATTGATTAATTATCCTACGTATTTATGTCCTTTTAAGCAAATGTGCAAGCAAGGTGCTTGGTACAAATCCTCTTTAAACACTTAACTCATTTTATTGAATTTAAGTAAGCAAACTGCTTTAATATATTCCCAGTAAATTGCTTTTAATAATTGATTACCTTTTAGGATAAACAGGGTAATTAAAAGAAGCTCAATAAATTAAGTATTTATTAGTGTTTCCTTCATCACAAAAGGTGTAGTTGAGCACACTTTGTTTAAAGTTAATGACATACATAGGGGAGAGTTGGAAATTCGTTAACGGTTTTTATAACGAAAATTGAAACAAACATTGGAAATTCATATTCACATATGTATATATATGGTCAGTCAATTTATTCAAAGCTCCCATTTATCAAAGAATATTTGAGAAATCAATAAACTATTTTGCTTTATTCATTTACCATTTGTTATATATAAGGTGGGCATGATTTAGCAGTAAGAAGGAAACAAAAAACCATGGTTTGCCAACTTTTCAAAGCCAGAGTCAAACTCTGTTTATGTAAACTGAAAACGGATTTTGGCTCCGCTGCAAAAACTGGTTGGCAGCGGAGGGCTCCGTTCCGTTCGCCTTGCGTTTATTGCATACAACAATTGATTTTCTCCAGACGGCGGAAAAGGGGAAAGGGGCAAAGCGGGATAGAGGAAAAGCGGGACGGCGAAAATGCAAATGAAAATGGCAGAGTGCTCAGTGCCAGAGCGGGATGAATGTCAGCGAGGGGGCAATACATGTAGTTTCAAACAAACTTCAAATTGGCGAACACAAAAGCAGCTCTCAGACACACACACGTTTACATAGTGAGACGCCGAGTGGGTGGGCGGTGGAGTGGGTGGGTGGAGTGGGTGGATGGCTCTGGGAGATACCACCTGCTGGCTGGGCGAGTGCAACAAAAATGACAAACGTGCTTTTGATAGACTTGTTGACGACAAGCTCCTGGCACTTGGCAGCTGTCAGCAGCAACCCAGAAATGGGCTGACGTCCTCACACACGCATGTACTGGCCAAAAAAGCTGTAACTAAGACGCGACTTTCGTGGAGGTTACTTTATTTGGAAAAATGTAGTTTCATTAAGGTTTAACATCAGGGTTTAACGTTAATATTTCCAAATTGCGTTTATCGATTTGTTTTTATTTAAAACAATGCTAATGGACTGTTTGCTGAATTCAAATTAATGTAATATTCAAGATAATATATATACGAAAATAAATAATAATTACTGAAAAATATAACAATTAAGTTAAAAAAACCTTTATTAACTAACAAAAGACCACACAAACAAATACACAGCAAAGATATAGCACAGTTATTTTTTATTTTACATGAGATTTCTCACTGTGTACCCACGGCTATTTTTGATCTCCGGTCGTGTTTGTTAGCATATGAGTGCGGTTGTGAGAAAGGTGAGCAAGTTGCGAATTTTGTAAGCAGTTTTATGGGCAAACCCCTTAATAAATAATACCAAAAATCAATATGTTGACTTCTTGCGATGGCCATTTTTACGGCCGCGGCCATATGTACATACATTGAATGTTGCACGTGTGTGCGGTAAAATGTACTTTGTGGTCCAATCTTGGTAATTGCAATTACAATCGACTTTGGCCTGCCGCGCCTATGGTAATCAATTGGTTGTGTTTACCGTGGGCGCAGCTCATGGTTACAGACAGCAGCAACAATAAGGAAAAAACCACAAGAAATCACAAAAAACTATTGCACTCACTTTTGCTTTCAATATTGTTTTATTGCAATTTTCTTTGGCCAGCCTTTTGGTTTCGCTTCTCTTTTTGGACTTGGTTTACGCGCGCGGGAAAGAACGAGATGACGACGTAAGTTTCGTAAACTTGTTTTTGTTATGGCCCAAATCACGGATGACGCAAGTCTGGCCTACCGAACACGTCCGATACGCAGCAGCAACAGAAACGCACTGGCTTTGTTTTGGCCAACTCGCCAAGCGGATCCGAAGTGGCCACAGCCGAAGTTGCCAAGCGAAGCAACATAGCGAAGCCGACAAGTTGTATGTTACTTCATAGCACACTGTTCCACCTGAACTTAGTTTTACTTTTATAAGCTTTATTTATTTATGATTTCAAAGAAGAAAAACTATTCCTTTCCTCTACTGTCGATTTAAATCTTTGAGTTTTTCAATGCTGCTCTGCTAAGCCGGAAATAAAATTTCAATTTTTGAATTCCGATGGACTTGAATCCTGGTACGTTACAATCAGTGTTGGAAGGCATTGTCGATAAGCGATTGTCGCGAGGCTATCGATATGCTGATCGCTCCGCACGAACCAGTTCGCATAGAAAAACAACAAACTCATTTCGCACACAGTAAAACAAAATTACATTTTAAACGCTCTTTAGGCTTATTTTTATATAAAAACTTATGAAAATTATGCCTGTGTAATGCTAGAAAACATTTCGTTGTGTGTGATCAAGATCGAAACGGATTTGGATCCCAGTGCAGGTAAAGTTCAGAGGTGCGACTGCGGCAGACAAAGGAAGTGTATTTCACCAGAATTATTTATTTACTTTCGAACAGATTCTGAGGGAGCTGTGTCCGCCGAACATCCAACCAATCCCCGAGTGCTCAAGGAGCGGGAACGCGACCGTGGACTTCGCCAGTCCCGCGACATAATCATCGAAACGTACACAAACCAGCGTTGGAAGCGGGAATTGAGTGAACCCAGGAAGCAGGAGATGAACTGGGTAGCCGCCGTGCAGCACGTAAACAGCCCCTCGGCGGGCAGCTCCCGGGAGATTACTCCCCGAAGCGGCGATGAAGGCCAGGCGAGCGCCACCGCCTCCAAGTTCCCCCAGGAGATAGGGTACTTCTCCGGCAATCCCATCGTCGAGGTGACCAAAGGACTTATTCATCTCTACAAGAAGAAGTGAGTTTACTCTTCAGCGGGCAAAATTATTTCACTCGCTATGATTATTGTATTTATTTTTGCAGCGAGCGCAAGGCCATCAAGGAAGCTCCGTCTAACCAACTCTGCCTGCTGGCAGTGCCAGCCACTCTTAACTGCCACGACCTGCTGAACTTTATTGCCCCCTGTCATGCGGAGATCAAACACGTCCAGATAGTCCGAGACGGCAGCCCCAATCAGTTCATGGTGCTCCTGGAGTAAGAGGCGTTTCACTCTGACATTACAGAATGAAGATTTATTAATATAATCAATCTGTTTTAGATTTCGCTCGAATGAATCAGCTTTGGAGTTCTACAAGTCCTATAATGGCATTACGTACAACTCACTGGAGCCGGACTCGCTGTGCCACGCGGTCTGGGTCTCAGAGGTGGAAAGAAGCGAGCATGGAGCACCACCAATGGGACACACCGAGCTACCCACCTGCCCAGTGTGCCTGGAGCGCATGGACGAGAGTGTAGATGGAGTGTTGACCATATTGTGCAACCACGCCTTTCACGCCAGCTGCTTGATGAAATGGGGTGACTCCACCTGTCCGGTGTGCCGCCATGTTCAAACTCCGGGGCTGGTTGAGGATTCCGTGTGCATGGAATGCGAGGGCACCGATTCGTTATGGATATGCCTGATCTGCGGACATGTGGGTTGTGGACGCTACCAAGGAGGTCATGCTGCTGCGCACTTCCGGGCTACAAATCACACCTTCGCTATGCAGTTAGGTACTTCAAGCGTATGGGATTATGCCGGTGACAACTTCGTTCATCGTCTATTCCAAAACAAATCGGACGGCAAGCTGGTGGCATCGCAAACCGAGAAAGATGAGCGCGAGGAAAAGATTGACTCAATGCAAATGGAGTTCACCTACCTACTGACCTCTCAGCTAGACACACAGCGCAAGTACTATGAGGAGCGGATGGAACGGCTGGAGCAGGAATGGCAAAACCATAAGGCGACCGCCAACGAAGCTAAATCAGAAGTTTCCGAGCTTCAACAGCTTCAGCAGACTATGCTGAAAGAGAAGGCCAACCTGGAGCGCAAGTTGGGCCAGCATACAGCTAAGTAATAAATAAACCCGCTTCACCGTTGTTAATGAATATTAACCAGTTTGTGCTTTTTCAGACTAAAGGAGGTGCAGAAGCAGCTGAACGAAGAGCGTGAGTTGTCAAAGGCTCTGCAGACCAACCAGAGCTCCTGGCACGGCAAATACAAACTCTTGGAACAGCAGTACAACGAGTTCAAGCAAACTCACGACGCCGAGGTGACTGACTTAAAAGAACAGCTCCGCGACATAATGTTCTTTCTGGACAATCAGCAAAAGATGGCCAACTCGGAGCTAGCGGGTGCCTCCATCACAGGCATTGGAGGGAAGGAGCCGGAACCAAACTCCCGGCGCGGTAATCGTCGCAAGAAGTAAATCATAACCACCATACGCCGTCTTTTTATTCGAGCTGCATTGTTTACCCGATCTTAAAAGGCTATGCAAACCGAGTATATAAGGTTTAAACAGCTCTATATGTGATTTCCTTTGTATATCGAAAACCTAAGGATAAAATATACACTAGTGTACGTTTACTACTACTCTTAAGCACATAGAAAAGCATATATCCGAAATGTATTGCGTTTTTATTTTGAATTAATAAAATGTTCGAAGAAAGCCGCGTTTCAATTCCAAATTTCCGCTGGTGGCACTAAATTCTTTGTACTTGGTACGCCAATTTAAAGTTCCTTTTTAAATGCGATCATCGATTAAGTAACTAAGCGGATATCTGTGTGTCATGATCGATAATGATATCACTCGGATTTGGGACAAATATCCTCGCAGTGGAATGTAGGGTCCGAAAGCTCCTGGTCTTCCACTACAGGATCTGCTTGGAAAATGCTAAGCTTCTCCTTCATATCCTGCTCGTTACGATCCAGATTCATTAGATAGGCGGCAATGAAGGCGCGTGGATCCTGCGGCGAATGAATGTGCAGTTGGGCGAAGGCTCTTACCAGGACGTCGCCCATCTGCTCCTTGATCTCGCCAGCCATTGCATCCACGGCCTCCAGGTTCTTGCCCTTGGGCATCCAGTCGTATCCCTTGAAGCAGCAGCACTCGCAGTAGGCCTTCGGATCGGATTCCTTGAGCAGCTTGAAGAAGGGCAGCAGCTCCGATTCGCAGCTCTTAAGCTTGGCCACCTCCCGCACGAAGCGCTTATGCAGCTCGCACACTTCTTTGCCGCATCCCCGGATCACCTCCGCATCTTGGGAAAGTGTCGCCGTGCGCTTTATGTAGTCCACCGTGTTCTCGTGGAAGGACTTGAACTTGCACTTCTCCTCGTTGTAGGCGTACAAGCACTGGCGGGCATAGACAATGATGTTGTCCCGCCGCTTTCGAATCTCCTCACTTCGCCGGGTGAAGTGCGTATTCACCTCTTCCAGGCTGTTGATCCGCTGGGCGAACTTCGTCATGTCCTCGGTGCTTTCGCAAACCACCTTGCCCTTCTTCTCGTGGCCGCACTTCTGGTTCGCCTTGTTAATCTTGGTCAGCTCCGCCTCTAGCTCCAGGTGAAGGTTCCGGAGTTCCGTGTTCAAGCGCTTCACATCGTTGTCGTTGCAGATCAGCGCCTGCAGCATCTCGTGCAGGCAGTTCCTGTGCGGATTGGGCAACTCATCGGGGCAGCCGGCCAACATGTTTAAGGAATTACTGGGTATAATACTTTTACAATCATATATATTTATGGATAGGTCTACGTGAATCTTGCTTTCTAACTTCTTCTGAAGTTTCCACCAGCTTACTGGGGTTCGAGTAAAAGTTTGCCAACAACTTGATTAAAATTACAGTAATGAAATTGTTATTTGTATATAAGAGATTTATTAAAATTTTATGAAAGAACAACACGATGTAGGTAATTTGATTTGATCGTTCATTTTTGATCGCTAGACAGATTTCTTGTCAAATTATAGTTAAATAAGCAAATCACATTTTATTCGCCACATTTAACCACATTAAAATTACTCAATCATGCCAAAATTGATTGGTTCTTATCCACATATGTATATATAAATAGGTACATAAAATTTATCAGTACGCTAAATTACAAATTCCCAAAAAGTCTGCCCAATACGAACCGGTTTGACTAGAAACCGAATATTCACTTAAATTGCGTACCCACAGCAACAACAAATAAAGAACGCAAATAAAAATGAAATTTATTTGGCAGTCTTTGTCTACTGCCAGCAAAAAAAAGAACAAATTCCTAATGGTCTCCCCCAACAATCCCCCTTTCTGCCCAAACGGTTCCACTTTTCGTTCGTCTACAATTGGCACACGATCAATCATTATGTGTCTTCTAACACAAGTTTATCTCGCCAAAAAGGTAAGGTATTCTGCATTGACTGATACCCTGTAGGATTAATGTACATCAGTTATATAAATAGCTGTTACATTTTCGTACAGGGTATACTAGTTGTAGAATACCAAGGTGGACTCCTTACACAACTCCCACTAATGGACAATCGAAAAGCTTTCGAAAAATGAGTTTTGGCACAAGTCAACCCGTTTGCAGATAAGGAGAACATGCGAAAGGTGAAGGGGAATCGATCTTTGACCGTCTTGTACCTGTAATTAAGTAACTTAATTAATTTCCCGCCAACAACGCTTTGAAGAGAACAAAAACAAATCAACGACTGGGGTTTGCAAATTTTGATTTCAGCGTTTGAATAAATTTTGCATAATTTTCGGTTTCTTAAGGAATTTGATGGATATTATTTTGTTTCACCCGTGAAGGGTATAATTTGATTAAATTTCCGCGATGAGCTTGGAATTTTCTGGGGGCTAGTTCATTTTGTTTTAAATTGATGTATAAGGCAAACGCAGTTAATCTTAAACGTATTTTGGAATAGTCATTTCTATCTTGCGCCAGACCAATATCAAATACCACACAATGCAGATGTCTTAATATATAAAACTAAAATTTGAGTTTAGTGCAATTAGCTATTTGTATGTTTTATGAATCGAAAGGTTTTGTAACCCTTTATGGTTTACACAGCTGCTTGATCCATTTTTCTTTCGCCATTGAGGACGGATGCAAATTATAATAATTAAAATTATTGATCGCGACTAATGAGCAAACATTGACTGAGAAACTCGCCCAAGGCGATTCAAATGGGCGAATTCAAAGATACAAAGCCCGAGTATGCAAAGGAGATAAACAAATAGGCGAAGGACCACAGATGCGAAGGAAGGAAGAGCGATCAAAAGATCAAAAGGATGTGCCAGGATGGCAGTCCGGATCTCGGGGTGGGTCCCTCTTACTTGGCCATCTATTTGCATAGAAAAGTGACCCAGTTTTCTAAGGATGCTGACGGTTCAGAGCACGCAGAACTTCAGGGTCCTAATGCGCAGGACTCTGAAAAATGACGTGAAAAAAATATTTAAATAATTTACGTATTTTTCTATTTGAAAGCACATAGTTTTTTTTCCTTTCTACCTCTTTTTTTGCGGAGGATAAATGAAAAATGATGTTTGACCCTGTGCTACGAGACGCACCCTTTTCCTTGATCACGTATGCAAATGCGGGGCTATGTCCTGGGACAGGATCAGCGATTCAACCCTTTGAGGACAACTGGCGGCGTCCGATCCGCGAACGTGTTGTGCATAAATTAAGGCATCCTTGCATCCTTTTGTCCTGGCACCCTTGCAAGGGCTTGGTGGTTCGGCAAGGAAACGCTTCCGCATGGAAATGAGGCAAAAAAAGCCGGATTTTTTTCTGCTCCTTGTCTTCTGCCGTCTGCGTCTTTGTGCGAGTCCTTCATCCTTGATCGTCACCCTGAACCCAGCGTGTCTTGAGCCTTGTGGGTAACCTGGCAGGGAGAACAAAAAATCGTGAGAAAATTTCCAGCGCCAAATATTCAAATTAGGTAACCAAAGCCGCCCGTTGCATACTTTTTTGGATGTTTTTTGTGTCCGCACCCAAAACGACGGGAAGAAAAAAATCATCAGGATGCATGCTCATCCTTGCAGCCCCTATTGTTGGGCCAATCAGTTTTTTAACCCATTTTTTTCAGATTCCCAAATTTTTTATGCTTGACTACCGAAAAAAGTCGTTTATAATTGGACAGAGTTCAGCTTTTTTGCCGCCTTTTTTTCTTTCCTATTTTGAATACCGAAATCTTGCGTGACAAGTTTTTTTCGTCGCGTTGGTGAAAAGGATCGTAAACTCTTGTTACTGTAGTTTTTTATTCGTTTTTTTAGTACATATTTCCAGATTTTTTTTCTCTATAATAAAAAGGCGGCGCGGAAATGTTAATTAAATAAATGTTACTGCGCCATTTTAGGGTAAAATCCTGTTCCCCATTTTATTCCTTCAATTGCGCCGTTCATTTATATTTTTTGTCTTTTGGATAAAACCTCTTTTTTCACAATTTTAACACGTGTTGGATGTCAAAGATTTGAATTGTAAATTGTAAATGCTGAGAGGTAAAAAACTTGGGGTTTTGTTGAGTAATTGTAAACAATGTTAAGTGTTTGATTCGCCTTTTGGAAAAAAGATATCCTGGGAACAAGATTTTTTAATTGAGTTAAACTGGCAAGAAGCGAAAATCATGAAAAATTTGTAAAGGCTATAAAAATGTTTTGAAAATAAAAAAATTAATTTACAATCACCCCGTTGTGCAATTTTTTATAAAATTCTTTTGAAATTGTAAATAAACAACGAACTAAAAAACGTTTATGTAAATTGTCTTATCGTGCGTCTCCCCATCAATAAACCCTTTATTTTCATTAAAAAAAAGGAGTGGTAATAAAGGGGAAAATGTAAAACCTTTATCCAACATCTGTTAGACTGGTATCATAAATGGCTTTTCAGTGGCCATTATGGGGAGTTAGAAACTAGCTTTTTTCAGTGGGGAAGAGTGTAACGCATTATCAATACAGTTTATAGATCGGTTTTCAAATGCAAGAGTATGCTACTTATATAAAGCTACCCAAATCCTCATAGATCAGAAACTAACCGTTTAATTAAAATGCCTTAAACCCTTTTTTTGCAATATGCCAATATTCGCTCAAGTATCAATTACATAACCATCAATATGATAAAAGGGAAATCAATCCAAACACGGGCCCACAAACCTCAACAATAGAGCAGAGTGTGCCCTCCAGTTCCAGTGTGCGAATATAATATGAACTCAGTGAAAGGGTGCCAATATGGATATAAGAATAGCTAACGAAAATCGCATCAAATTTCACAATATCGCACCTTATTAGAATCGAACAATACCGCGGATCACAATGCGAAATTGGCGAGGAGCTGGGGAAAAGGCCAAAATGCAAATGCCGCAGGAACAAGAAGTTATGGGAAAAACATACACACCTTCCATTCTCTTCGTTCTGTTCAAGCCAGCGGGCTAATCGGTGGAGTGTATCCGCATATTGTGCGCATTGTCTAATAATTTCATAAATAGTTTATCCAAAAGAATCGCTGAATGCCGAGCCGACTAAATGCCATTCGCGAATGGGCTATGAGAGAAAAAACGGATCCCTTTCTTATGCTAAAACGAGGACCTTCTCCGGGGTGAAAGGTTTTTCTTCCGGAGATCCGGATGTTTTGTGTGCAACCCCTGATGATCGGATCCTATCTCTGCCTCCCTAACTGTGTGTGTTTTGATTTCGGGTCTGGAGTTTAGAAACCATAAATCTATTGATGCCTTTGATGACGCCTTTCTGCTGCACCGAAATGATCTCTTGGCATGGAAAACCCATAGTCAATATTCAAATGCAAGTCGTTTGCATAATGCCCTACCCAAAAACTGATAAATTGATTGCACTGCACTGGGAGAAAAGCGAAAGGGGAATGTATAATAGCAAGCTGAAAGCGGAATACTCTGCTCTGGAACCTATCGTTTGAAATCAATCAATTGCTTGAGATTTTATTTATGTAGCCACTAGTTTTATTCGAAGATAATTCTCTTTAAAATTATGTGAATATCAAATAAAGATTTGGGCTTGATCTAAAGTAAATTACGTTTACTTCTCTCAAGCAGCCGTATTGTGACGATAAATAAATAGGGCCTTAAGAGATAAATAGTCACATCCAGGACTGTGAAATTCAATTTGATATGCTCGCTCCAGCTATCCACGTTTTTTACTGATCCCGCTGAGAAACTTGCACATATCTCAGACAGATGGCACTCTCATAAAGAAGAGTCCTATCTGCTCCTGGGCACTGCATTCTAATTATCATATCGATCAAGCTGCAAGTAAAAGTGACAGTCCCAGGCCCAAGGATCCTGCCAGAAGCCAGGCGAGATCTTCGGCCACATTTTTTCTCATAGTTAGCATAACAAAGCCTGATGAGACGCACAACGGACGGAATCGTGATGATTTCAGCACCCAGAGACAAGACAGAGCCAAAGAAAAGGAGCTGAGGAGCCACCCCGAAGATCGGGTAGCGGGACAATAACCACCAAACAATCCCCTGATCATTAGTGCATCTATAAGAATGCGCATTGATATGCTAATCGCGCGTAGACAGGGCTCGAATGGAGGAGAAACTTCCATGCCTGAATGCTTTTGTGATCGATGACGATGGCTGGTAGAAATCAAATCATTTATCAATTAAATTATTGGCAAACATTGGGTAGTAGAGCCCTCGAAGCAAAGGGTTCGATGTGCTAAAAACTTTCCCCCTTCACCTCATTTTTGCATTGTGGCCTTTGTTAAGCATTTTGCACAACTGCCAAATGATCGATTATCGATCGGAAATCCTTTGTCCGGGTCCTTTGTCCTTTGCGGTGTGTTTTGCAATTCTGCTTTGATGATTTGTTGGTTTATTGTCAGCGATCCATGTTTTGCCCTCAAGAGCTCACTTTTCCTTATTCGCAAAAGATCGTGCCCGATATTCGTACAGTCCTTGCCAAAGGACAACGATCTTTGTTGACAAAAAGACAATTGCCCGAAATCCTTTAGGGAGTTTATATCTCTATCAGCTTCATTGTTGGTTCCCTAACTCTTTGTGGGTGTCTATTCTGCACTCACACAATCGCCTTTGTTTGGGCAATTTTATGAGCTATTTAGGAGATTTCATTTCGTTTTTATTTGCGGCATGAAAAGATCATAAAAATAAGTTTCTTTTTTCGTGTGTTTAACACAATTTGCTGCTATTTATAATTCCATTCAAACGCTTCGTTCAGCAAAAGACGGAGGCAACAATAAATAAACACACATAAAGAGAAATATAATATAATAAAGAAAAAAGCACCTGTTAACAACTTAAACTGGTTTTGTGTGGGATTTCTTAATTTATTGTTTTATTAATTAGCTATGAAATTCGTTGGCTTTACCATTATACAGGTATATGTGAAGTTCCTTTGTTCCGATGTACTAATCCGTCAAAGGCCTTTGGATCTTCGTAACTTCATCACCTACCATATTTACTTGTCAAAGAATTGTTGCTTCACTAGTTTTTTAAGTACTTGGCCGTTTTGAAGTGGCAAATCGTGACTGCTGAAGAAGACTCCAATTCTGAGCGACTTCGGATGAACTAGTTTTATATCAGGTATGAAATAGCCGTACGAGTATATGCAAAGCATGTTGAAAGAATCTGAATGCGAATCAAGTCAGATGAATCATTCCCATTAATCTCCGAGTCGATCAGCCGAAAATTCAAGACCCAATCAGTCATCAATCATTATTCGGCCATTTCGACTTGAGGAGAGAATCTGACGGGCACATTTTAGCGAGGGTTGACCCCCTAAATCGCCCCTCAAACTACGCCACTGTCACATCTTAAGCCGAACAGCAGCTGCGAGTGAGAGAAATTTAAAGACAAACTTCGATACGATCGTAGCCGTACATTTCCCTGTGGATACTCAGATTATATGGGGTGAACATAAATCTCTTATGTCGCCTCGGGCACAAAGGAGTTCTTCTTAAGGTTGCTAAGCGGATTAGGTTGCATTTTTCTGGATCGTTGCATAAATTCGATCCGCTTTGATTCGCTAATGAAAATGCAAATCCTCAGGAAAGTTTAATACACCACAGTAATGCTTTTATAAATAGTTACAATCTTTATTGGTTGAATTTTACAATTGAATTTTCAAATCTATTTCTCTTTCAGCTTGCCTAAGAAGTAGAAAATATCTTTACTTCACTAATTAGTTGATAAATTAGAAAGTATCTAGCGTCCTAAATAAAGGTTGATACGTATAAATGTACAGCACAATTTTACATACAAATATGTACATTATAATATATACATATATATATCATATATCATAATAATATAATTAGGTTTATCGCTGTACTTTGTACTGCTCCTAGTACAAAATAAAACTGTGAACTATTTATAATAGACTTATTTATATAGTTCAAGGTTTTAATTTGAATATTGCTTATAGATATTTAAAAGGGGGCATAAATATCGTATTTAAAATCCTGAGTTGATCTAGATAAACTATTTCTATAGTTGAAAATAGCGCAGAACCTGGAGAATTGCAGTTACTTTCTTATTGGTTTGGGCAGTGATGGAGTTGATTTGGACCGAATCGTATACAAGTTTTTATGAATTTGGAAGGATGCTTAGAAGAAACCAGTTGCAGTCCCAGCTCCTACGCCTATGCCAACTTGAAACTAAAAGTAACTTATTTTACGTTCAGTGTTTCAATTGGTATGGATTCAAAGAGAATAAAATACGACGCTTTGCAGCTTTTACTCCTTTGTGTTCATACCAGCTTAAACGTTGACCCTAAGCTAATGTCATCGTTGCTGCCTCTTTTGGCCCCGACCTGGCCTGTACTATTGCGCCTTTTCTTTGGCGGCATTAACAGCGCTCAGTCCCAAGGTGAGATGATCGCCAGCGATGAGGCCCGCCGCTCCTGGCTGATGGGCATAGTTCCGGATCTGGTGAAGCGAGATGAGCTGTGTGGGGAAAGCTGCTGCTGCTGCCGCCGCATTCTGCTGATAGAGATAGGCAGCGGTGGCCGCTGGCGGACCGCGATGCTGCTGAAGATGAGGCGGCGGCGGTGGAGCCACTGTGGCTGACAGTGGAGTAAACGCCGAGGTTCCCGGTCCAGGCGATGGCTGGTGCTGCGCTTGTTGTTGCTGCTGCGCCTGCTGCTGTTGCTGTTGCTGAAGGTGATGTTGTGGTGTGGATTGACGCAGGACGAGATCCTCGCCCGTGGCCTCCTCGTGAGGACTGTGCGAATGCCCCGGCGTGTCTGCCAATCGCTGATGATGCTGCTGCAGCAGTTCCTGCTGCTGTTGCTGATGCTGCTGCTGCAGGGATGCAAAGTTGCCGTAGGGCTGACCGCCAGCCTGCGGCAACTGCTGCTGAATGGCTTCCGCCAGCGAAGCCGCCGCACTGTCTGCGCCCATTTTGGCCCAATAAGCGGCATTCACATCGTTCATGGCCTGGCGCTGCAGATTCAAGCCGATTCCGCTCGCCGGTACGTGCTGCTGGTGGGCAGTAACCTGGGTCGTGTGGCGGTGCTGCTGCTTCTCCGCCTTTTCTGCGTGCTTCTGCAGATGCTTCTGAAGGTAAGTCTCTTGCGTGTACGACTTGCCACACAAATTGCAGATGTGCGTCTTCAGGTGCTTGGAGTCCTTGTGCTTGGGAATGTGCTCCAGCAGGGTCATCTCGTCGCTGAAGCACTTGTAGCAGGAGTTGCACTTGAAAGGCTTGTCGGTCTGGTGGCAACGCGAGTGGGACTGCAGATTGGAGAGCTGCGAGAAGGCCTTCGGGCAGCCGGCGTGCCGGCATTTGTACGGTTTGTCACCCGTGTGTGTACGGATGTGCTGCTGCAGATGCGACAACTGCGTAAACTTGCGCTGACAGATCTCGCAGCGGTACGGCTTGATCCCCAGGTGGATCCGCGTGTGCTGCGACAGGTACGAAGAGTTGGCAAAGGATTTGCTGCACGATCCGCACTTGTAGGGCTTGGCTTGATCGCCATCTCCTCGGCGGCTCTCTTCCTCAGGCGAGGATCCGTTGCTACCACTCCCGCTGGCACTGCTCATCTGCTGACGCGGCGGCGATCGATTCGGGTCGTACTGGAAGTAGATATAAGGTTTTATTGTTTTAAGGTCCGTTTATTATAAAGAAAGAGATTGAATGGAAATATCCCTATCACGCCTTTACAGATTAATCATTTGAATTTGGAAATCCATTTGCTAATTCTCTGTCTTAGCTATTTATCAGGATAATTGTTGAGATAACTGTTTTCAAAGAAATTTTAAAAGGATATTGATTTTTGAGTCTTTAAATGTAAAATATCAGAAGTTTGGTTCTAGTCGAAAAAACAGGTTTTACAACTTCTAATTAGACTTTAAGCCAAAGAAATGTTAAAGGAGCTTTAATATAGCCCAGAATCGATCTTCAATGTATCATTTATATGTGTGTCATATGCTTTTTTTTATCAACATCCTGTTTTGGAAAAGAGAATTACCTTCTGTTCCTGCTGCTCGTGGGGAGTGGGCGGCGAGTTGGGCGCACTGTAGCTGACCTTCAGCTGCGGCGGGTGTTGCTGCTGCTGCTGTGGGTGGTGCAAATGCTGCTGCTGCTGCTGCTGCTGGTCGGGATGTGGCTGCTGCTCCATGACCATTTGCTGTTGGTGATGCGCCAGGCCGTTCTTCAGCGAGTAGTCGAGTCGCTCCGCGACATTCTGCCGGAATTCGCTAATGTTGAAGGGCTTGTAGTCGTGGACCAGTTGGGCGGTGGTCAGGTGACCCAGAGAACGCAGCTGATCGATGGAGCGGTGCAGGTAATCGCCGCTGGGGACGCCGTTCGGCGCCGTCGGCAGTTCGGCCATAAGCGGCGTCTGGTGGCCGCCAAGGGTCAGCGGGCGGTAGGCGATGGTGCGGGCGTCCAGTTTGGGGGCCTGGTCAGCAGCAGAACGAGCCTGTGCGGTAATGGCAAGTGGAAAAGAGCTGCGGTCTTCGTCGCCGGGAAGTCGACACTTCACTGGCGGCGGGTTTACACAACTCGGCGCGTTTTTGTGCTGAAAGTACAGAAATATTGTAATTCTTGAATCCACAAAATTGTGCCCAGTCGGCACAAGTGCTTAAACTACTTTTTGATTCCGCCTCTTGGCCGCTCCACTCCCCGCCGCTGGGTACATTAATTTCTGCACATTAACATAAATATGCATGAATTAATTAATTGTTTGTGAATTAAACGTGCTGCGCGCTTTGGCACAAAAGTCAAAAAGTGCCCGGAGAAGGTACTGACTGAAAGCAACTGCAACCCAGTAAAAAGCTGCCAATGGGGCGCAAAAAGCGAAGAGAATTAATAACAATGCCGGGCAAAAAAGAGTTAGTCAACGGAAAAAATCACAAGATAAACAAAAAAGGCGCTTGCGGCCAGAAATTGTTGGTGACAACCACCAGATGGAAAGCGAAATGGAATCGCATTCTGGCCCGAAGAACCAAAATCGCGGTTACTCTGTGGGCAGGTGATGGGCTGGCAAAAAAGCAAAAAGGCAAAAAACGTCAGGGGCGCCAACGGAACGTGTCAACAACCTCGAGAACTGAATGCAACTACATCTTCACCATTTTTTTAAGGCGATGTCCCAATGATGAGTTTCCGATGGACCAATGATGTTCTTGGGGTGTAATCCAGAAGGAATTGGTTAAAACATTGTGATCCCCAAGCAACTGTGTAACCACATTAAAAGAGCGAGTTCCGAAGTTTGAAAGTACAAACAACGTTTTATTTGAAATTTCCTCAAAATTGGGCAGCTTTCTTAAAAAATATATTATCTGTCTAAAAATTGTTGCTCGTTGAATCAAAACTGAAGCGGATTTGAAAGGGATACTTTGAGATAAAGCTAAATACAACTTGACGTTTTTTAACGATGCGTTTAATTATTTCAGCTGGATGAATAATTTAAGTTTCTCTGAATAACAATGCGTCGAAATTTGTTCTTAAAAAACATTAAATGCGTTGCTTTAAAAGTATTTTCAAAATATCAGTCCACTACATTGACGAACATACGCACAATTTGAATCTTGACAAATACAAATGATGCTAGAATCTTTTCCACTAAACAAGCAAAAGTCATTTCAAAAATCCAATAGCAAATGTTTTAAATTTTAACTTAAATTATATTTTAAGGTTCGGAAATATTTATGACGTTCATAAAAAACATTACATTACTTTTGATACGAAATGTAGTTTTAAAACTAATGGATACTTCAGGGATCGTAATGGGCTTAATGGTTTCGTGTCTCTAAATTTTTAAAAATGTCAAACAATTGAACTATTAAACTCGACTATTTAAAACTCTAAATTTTTTTATTGAAACTAGATTGGTTTACGATACACAATATGTATGTGTACATACTAGTAGTAAAACAATATTCTGAAATAAATGTAAAGCCTGAATCGCACTATAAAAAAAATGGCAAACCAATCGCAAATCGATGTCTTCGACAATTCTTGAGTTTTGAGCGCGAATTTGAATACGACCTTTTGGTCGGGTGGGTGTTGACGTCAGAGGTAAATTCAATTTTTGGTTTTTGGCTTTTTTGTTTTGCCTGGTCAAAATAACCGGTTCTGCTGCTGCTGTTGTTGTTGTTAATGCTGACGTTGGACAATTGAACAGCATGGCAGCAGGAATTCCAGGGAGAGGGATGAGAAGGGGGAGGGCGGCAATGTAATGCAGAAAATAAAAGGACGCGCCACTCGCTTGTTGCGCACATTTAGAGCGAGACAGGGCGACAAGCAAACAATTGTTTGCCGAACAAACAATTGCAATATGAAATAAGCGAAAGTGGCGGCCAACAGAAAACAAAAAACAGAAGCCGGAATCGTTATCGTGTAACTACAGATCCAGAAACACCGGAAATCGGCCGCTCAACCTAATAAATGCAAATGGGGAAATGGGGAATAAATAAACGCAATCGGGCCCCAAAAATACAACAAAAAGAAGAAAACCCCCACAAAAAAAAAACACGAGAAAGAGAAGCCCGAAAAGCGTATAAATAAAATAGTATACACAAAAAACCTACTCACAAAAAACGAATCAACGAAAATTAATTGAGCGCGAGCAGCTGAAAACAAAAGAGAGCAAAGAGCGAGCATAAACAAACGAACGAGCGAGCGGACAACAACAACAGCGCAATAACCGCAAATCGGACGGCTCTCTGACTCTCTTTCGTTGGGGGCGACATGTGTGCGAAAAAAGAAGCGACTATTTGATGAGTACAAAAAAAGTGGAAGATAAAAAGGCATCGACACACAAACATGAAAAAAAAACCGCCACCAAATGAATGGGAACAAGCATTAAAAGTCAAACAAGCGACAAAACGAATGGTCAAGTAGTGGAGCACGTTTGTAAAACGCTTTTCAAATTATTGTAGTTTAATTATTTGTTGACAGTCGTATTTGGCTAACAAATGTTTAAAGCTTAGAAGTTTTGGATTATTCTTCGCATATCGAAGATTCGGAAATAAGCCTAAATACTTGAACAACGGAACACTGGGCAAACACTTTAAAAAATTGTGATATTATTTATTTTCAAAATAAACAATGTCTTAACCAATTGAATACATGAAAATCAATAATAAACATTTTTGCATTAGAAAAATTTAAAAAAGAACAAATAAACCACGTTAAATATAATAAACAGAGAATAACCTTCTATAATATCTAATAAATATATAATTTTGAACGAGGAAAACAAATACTTTATGATATAAGAGCACTATGGGTAGAACTTTTTTCCGAGAGTTTTATATTAACTTTAAGAAGTTGTTAAAAATCATGATTGAATCGTTTAATATTTTTCTAGCAGAAATAAAGCAGACGGCAGATTAATATACATATGTAATATTGTAGGCATACATTTGTAACCATAAGAATAGGAACCCTTTTCTTTTTTAACTTTTGACATCTATTACCAAAAATAAATCTTTATAACAATTTTGAACAATGAAAAGTATTTTATGGGTTAGCTTTTTAGAGTCTTACAATTATGACAACTACGCCCACTGTGCTCGAGCGCGGGAAAGAGAAACAAACACACTCGAGCCGCAATCGCCAAGTGTGTTTGACCAATAAGGCAAATAAATACAACATGCTCGTGCAGCGCAAAGTACTTACCAATTTGAAAGTGCCTTTTGTGTTCCGGCGTTCGGGTCGGATGCAGATGCGGCCCCCTTTTTTATGTTTGTGGGCCAACTTTTGTTGATATTTTGGAGCACGTGTTCGCCGACTGATTGTGGGTGGGAGCCCGCCTGTTTCGCACACTGACACACTCACACACACTGGCGCAGGTGATTTGTTTGTGGTCAGCGGCACTCTATTTTCAAACTTTTGTTTGTTTTTGGGCGCCCCCCGCGATTGATTTATTTAGCGAAAATTAGCGAATTTAGTGGGGATTTGCGTAGTTTGCTACGTTCTGCTTTGCGGTCGGGCCTCTCTTTCGCACACAGAAGAGACTCTCGACAGGCAACAAGAAAAATGGCCGCGCACGCCAAAAATACACACACACACCAACGCACACACACGGCAAGCTTATGGTTTTTTGTTTTTTCTGCACTTGTGCTTTTTGCCCTTCTTGTATCGGACACCCGAAATTTTACTTTTTCGGCGGCCAGCGACTATTAATTGCAATTACAACGAGCACGTTGCGAGGGGAGCGTGGAGTAGGAGCACTTGGGGGGGCGTAAGCTCGGCTCTTCGGTTGTTTACGTCGCGGCAAACGCAAAAAACACAAACAGAAGCAGCATAACAGGAGGAGCTAGAATAACTGTTCGTGTTCACGACCGTCGAAAAACTGACTGAAAAAAATCACAGCGAAGAGCGTCTTTTTTCAAAAGTCGTTTTTCGCTCTCTTCTCTCTCCCCTCACGCACACTAGTGAAAAATGCTTGTTTATGTTTTTTATGAGGGCACTCTCTCTCTCTCGTGCTCTTTTTTGTTCCCGGCGCCACCGAGTTTTTTCGTCGGTTTGTTTCGGGGAGGAGGCGTGTTTTTTTTCGAATACCGAATTTAATTGGGCCAAATTCTGGCGAGAGGAAAACAAAAAAACATCCTTCGTCATGCATCCTTCGGGATGCGGCCTTCAGGCGGAAATTTTTTATTCTTGGGAATCTGAAATACAATTTAAGCTTTAACCGAATCTTAATCTAGGAATCGGCAATAGTGGTACTTACTATTTCCAACTGCTGCGCAAAAAGTTAATCAACCATGTGGAAGAACGTAGCTTCAAGTTTCAGGATGTTTTCCTGGCAATTCAACATTTCGTCGTCCTCCTCCCTGCCACTGGAACTTCGTTTTTCGGTTATCAGCTGTTGACCCTTTTTGCCGTTTTATAAATATTATATTAATATTATATCACTATTACTTTAAGCGCTGAATGCAATACCCGTACAATACACTGTCTATATTTGCGTTCATTGATAAGGTGGAAAAAAATATTTATCAATTGTCATATTTTCATATACTTGTTTAACAAAAATTAACAAAGTAAAACAGAGCATTTTTTTATTTTTTTAAATTTTATTTTTCTAAGCCTTTTAAATCCACATTTTCTACTTTCAAAATCTGCAAAAAATAGATAAATGTGGGCCCACCAAAAAAAGTTTAATATTTACTAGAACTTGAGCAGCAGTCGCAATGCTTTTGGTAGCTCGTTTTACTTAAGTAGCAAAAGGTAGTTCCTAACAAAGACGATGTAATGCCAGGAACTGAGGTTAGTTTAGCTGTGCACATATAGGTAAATAAATTTTTAAATATAGTTTAAAAAATATAAACCAAAAAAATATAAACCAAACCGTGCTAATCACGATTCCCTCTCAAGTTCAGGCAACTCGCCCAGAAGAGCGGCCAGGAATTCCCTGCCTGCCTCAAAAAGTCCTCAATCTCCAAATTGGTATGTCTCCACCGTTACAGGCGTTTGGGAAAGTTTAATTTTCAGAACCATATTCCTGGAGACGCCGCCTGCTTTTCCTCCTCCACCAACACTATCGTTTAAGTCAGTTTTCCCTATAACCAAATCAGTACTTTCAGTAAGAGTTTAGACCAGGGCCATTGCATAAAACGACGTTGTCGTTTTATTAGGCGCCGGCGTCCACAGTACGGCGCGGTAAGAATGGTGTCCGCGAACTTCCTGATCATGAGCCCCATTAGCCTACGCGCTTTTGGGTCAGACTCGTTGCACTGACCGCCCTCGATTATGTCTGCTTGAAGAAGTATGTTAGATTAATAAGAAACAAACATTTAGCCATCCACATTAATTTTTGACCCTTTCGTTTTTACATTCTGTCGTTAGGATGTACTCCATCTATGATTTACTGACCTAATACCAATTTGGGAACACACGAGACGCGTTTTCCGAATTCAAGTAATATAGCGTATGACCGATACAAATTTTATTAATGTAACCAAAAGGCAATCATATAATAATAATTGTGAACGAAAAATAAAATTAACAAATAAAAGAAACATTTTGTTCAACATGACTTTTTATAAAAAATTATAAAGAAAAGTTCTTAACTAATGGTTTTCGTTCATTTTTTTCGAAATCTTTTAGAATTTTTGTTAGTTTACGCAAAACATGACCGTGAAGACATAGTTTAAATTAAACCATTTTTAATCGGATGTTTTATTACAAAAAACTCCGTGGCAACTAACCTCTCAGTTTTTTCTATATTCTTCGTACACATTTGGTAGCTGTATGCTTTAATGCAAAAAAGTAATGCACAACACAATTGACAAGCAAGAATCGAATCAGAACCAAAAGTCGTTATAATTGTCGTGGATAAATCACGACATATTTAAATATACATTTTGTTCAACCCAAATCTAAACCTTAAAAAAGAGGCACACTTCGAAATTTTAAACTGCAACTGTTTCGCGCTAAAACTTTCGAACAGGAGTATTTCCTTGTGTTGGCAATGCTAGAAATACGAGTACGTTTTGCTCACAACGAATGGTCACACTGCCAATTGATCTCATAATCCGATATTCTTGAAACTTTTAAAAATATATTCGATAGAACGTATATGTTTTGTAGTTATAATTTGCTAACGAGATTTAAAGGGAGCAAACATAACGAGAATAAACGTTTTCATTAATTGTAGGACTTTCAAATCATCATGAATCATAACTCCGTAGTTTCAATCGCCGCGACGAGCCCATCGACAGCCCTGATATTCGATATACATATCGATACTGTCGTGAGTGGTTGCACCGGCTCTAGCGCAAACAACGCACACACGTGCACGTGACAAAAATGAGTAAAAAACCGCATTCCGTAAAAGTTCCCTCCCAATACAAGGCGACGGCCAAGATTTTGAAGACAGCATTGCAGAAGCAGAAGTCCATCAAGACCTTGATATTCGCGGAGAAGCATGCCGTAAGTGAATGGGAGGACCTCAGCGCTGCAGATCAGTCGAATATGCGCATAACTTTTCCTTCTCGCACTTGTAGCGTACACGCACTTTGACGACGTTGCTGACAATTTTTTGCGAAAATCGGGTGGCGGTGGAAAACGCTATTGAGGAGACAGGACTGCTCAAGGACAACCCCACTTTTGACCCCAGCTTGGCCAAGGTTCTAGTCACCGAACTGGTGTTTGGCAAGAAGGAGCTGAACGGGGAAAGCAAACCTGTGCAAACGGTGCGAAGTTACAGGGAGCGACTGCTGAAGTCAATCAGTGATTCCGGAATCCAAAAGAAAGGCAGGTTAACCCACCAATTACCAGTATTAGCCGGTTGAAATGGGCAAGAAAAACAGGAAACAGCAGGTCGATGTGGTGACAGCTGCCAGTGATGATTCCCTGGCTGTCATTGATCCTCCCGTGGAGCATCATACTCAGGAGGAGGACACTAGTGCGGAGGTCTTCCTCTGGCTGCTGGCCTACAGTGTCCTCATGTTCACGCTGCCCTTCTTGGGCTTCTATGGTGTGCGCAGCTGGCTGCAGGAGTCCTTTCCCCATCTTGATCTCTTCACGGTCAACTGTTGGTCTGTTCTCACGGCTGTTGTAGTTGTTAACCTAGTGGTGGCAATGTATGTATTAAAGGCTTTCCGTGAGAAGCCGCCACCACCCTTGGAGCCGGTGCAGCAGGATGAGGAGGAAGAGCCAGAAGCTGTAGAGCCAAAGAAGAATCAGTAACTAAGTGTCCTGAATGCTTCAAAGAGATATGTAAAAAGCCAGTCATGTCTTGACAGTCAATTCCAGGTCATTTCGACCTTTTGAAGGACCAGTAACTACGTTTCACTCTTAATAAATCTTACTTTGACACACTTTTGAACTCGTTTTTTTGTTTGCCCACACAGAACCCAATCCTCGATATGTGCGAATCAACACAAATCTATACAGTTTGGCGGAGGCCTTGGAGTACCTGTCTCAGGAGAACTGGCGGCGCAAGGAACTGCCTGCGGACACCAGTTATGCGGATTTCCTGACTGCCATAAAATCCCTTGAGGAGGACGAGTTCATGACAGATATGCATGTAGAGGGTTTGCTCATTTTCCCAGCCAAGTGGGCCAACTACTGGGGCACCCATGAGTTGGTGCGCAGCAAGAGGCTTATACTGCAAAACAAGGCCACATCGTTGGCCGCCGAACTACTTGCTCCACCGACGGGAGCCACTGTGCTGGATATGTGCGCAGCTCCCGGGATGAAGACACTGCACTTATGCAACGTGATGCAGAACCAGGGATGCATCTACTCCGTGGAGCAGGACCACGAACGCTATACGACGCTGTGTGACATTTCCGAGCAGGCTGGATGCAAGATCGTGAAACCCATTTTGGGAGACGCGTTAAGCCTAAGTGAGTTTTTGAATATTTCCCAATAAATATTTAATAAGTAATATATTTAAATGACAGCATCCGATCGCTTTAAAGACGTAGAGTACATCCTGGTAGACCCCAGTTGCTCTGGAAGCGGAATGCAGAACCGCATGACCGTGTGCGACGAGCCAAAAGATGACAGCCGGCTGTACAAGCTGCAGGGTTTACAAATTAAGATCCTATCGCACGCGATGGGTTCGTTCCCGAACGTTAAACGTATTGCATACTGCACGTGTTCGTTGTGGAAGGAGGAAAATGAGCAGGTGGTGGAGCGCTGTCTTCAGCTAAATCCATCCTACAAGCTCCTCAGCTGCAAGAAGGCTTTACGCAACAAGTGGCATAATGTGGGCGACAAGGACTATCCTAATATTGGCAAGAACTGCCTTTATTGTCTGCCGGATAGTGATCTTACCGATGGCATCTTCCTGGCCCTTTTTGAAAAACGCCGCGAAGGCGACAAAGACTAGTTTTAAACGCAAAACGAATTATTGTTTCCTTAAATTGTAACCTTAATCTTTATTTAGCACTTGCGCCATTGAATTTTTCAACTTCAGTTATATACACCTTTTTGAAAAAAATAAAAAAAATTAAGTAATGGGCTTGTGGTTACATGTGTGAAAAATTGATTAATATAACACGATTTAATAAATATATAACATATATATATAGATGTGTTTTGTATTGAATTGTTGCGATACATGTAATAAAAATACTTTTCGCTTATCTATCAAAAAATGTGGATTGTCAAATTTAAAACTTTACAATGAAAGTGTAGCCGATTTCAACGAAAGTGTTCCTTGCTCTTTCCTTAAGCAAGTTTTAAATTAAATTCTAATGATACGAATGACAGTTCGAAATTCAAAGTGTTCTTTTTCAAAATTTAGTACAGATTGTATATCAATTGTAGATATATCGAAATTTTTCGGCCGCAAACGAGCATTTGACAAAATGAGGGCGACCAGTTGCAGACCAATTCCATTGATCAACTTTCGGATTGTGAGATGTTTCTATCGGCCACGACGATTGAACAAGTATTACGATATTGTGAGTCTTCTATTACAAAATTAGTTTCCTTTTCACAGAAACAGACATAAATATTTGAATTATTGACTGTGTTTTGAGTGATCGTTCGTTGTCTATACTATAAGAACTATAGGCACGAGATAAGTCTCTAAAACTCCTTAAAATCGAACGCGCCAGGCGCTATTTAAACGTATTGTCTATCTGGTTAACCCAGCTTTGATCGGAAGGCGTATATATATTTCTAGTTATATAAACGCTACAAAAGCTTCCAGAGCTTCTGCTCCTGCTGGATTTTCCCTCTAAACCTTCATCTGTTGCTTGTAGTAACTGCTCTTGGCTAGGCGGAACGATTCCGCCTTGATCGCATCCTCCATGGTGATGATCGGTTTCTTGGGGCAGTACTTAATAGTGTGAGCCGAGTCCCCAGATGCCCCGCAGATAGGGCACACATAGGTGCGTAGTTTGGGGCACAGCACTCGGTTGAAGTTGTCTCGCACTGTGTGGCTGTTGACCACCGCCTCTGGTTCGTTGTTATTCTCACAAAAAACGCAGTGGCGGCTGATCTGTAAGGGAAAATATCAAATAGTTTATAAGTTAAAAATCTTTTTAATAATATGACCTTGGGACAAGATCTACTCACCTCTTTGGCCTTGCTGTTGTATCGCTTGTACACCTTGTTGTTATTATTGTTACTGGGATTAGAGGCTCCGCGCAGCTGGTCGGCCTGCACGGGCAATCCCAGACCCATTCCCACGCCGAGATTGGGAGACACAGTGGCCGCTGCTTGGACCTGAGCCTGAGCCTGGGCCTGCAAGCCCACTGTACTGGAGGCGGCTGGCATGTAAGACATGTTCCGCCACACGTTGTTCAGCTGCTCGCGGTAGTTGTTCAGCCAATGGGTGGCGAGTGGATTTGACATTAAGTTCGCTCCATTGGACTGCAGCTGGACAGGATTGCGGCCCAGTGGCAGATGCATCCCCTGCTGTTGCTGCGATGGCGGTGGCGTCTGCGGCTGTGGCGGAGTACTCCCGTAGGAAAAGCGGCTGAGATCATCGCTCGCATAGCCGTTGGTTGCGAACTCCTGCATCACATCCTGCACCGAGCCAGCCGCATTTTCTGCGAATAGCAAGCTTTTCATTACCGTGTCCAGTTCGATTTGGGTATTATTCGAGTTTTAAATGCATTTCAGAAATGCCATACGCAAATACGGATTAGTGCTTGCACAAAAAACAGGAACAAACAAGACAAAGCAGAGAACTTAAAGAAAATATAAGACGCAAAATGGCTTTCTGAAGTGAAAAAGAGGAATACCGAAAATGCTGAGAGGGTCAATGGCCAAAAAGGCAGGGGCGTTTGAAAATATCTCTTGAAGGGGTTACAAGTGGTAAATAAGCAGATCTTTCAAAGCACATAAACCGAAGAAAATTAAAGCGTCATTAAAAATCTACTAAACAGTAAAAGTTCTAAAATAAGATTTCTAATGGCGAAAATTACACTTCGGCAGCAATTATTAATTTATACAATTTGAACTAAACTAGTTCTGTTTTGCTCTGTGCTTTCGCACCCCTTTTAAACTAAGCCCCTGGACATTGGCTTTGGCATAACTGTACTTGTGAAGACAGTCATCTCGCTCTCGCCAATTGTTTTTGCCTATTGCGTTTTGAACGACGCCATTTCGCTATTCGCCATCTCTTTTCTCACCTGCTGCGCCCGTCGTCACCTGCGCAAAGATTTTCAAGGATCGCGCAATCTCGTCCTTCTGCTGGTGATTCGCACTTGCCGCTGCTGCTGATGCAGCCAGCGCCAATTGGTGCTTCGCCAGGGCCAGTTGTTGTTGCTGCTGCTGTAGCAGCAAGTGGTAGTGGTACTGTCGCTGAAGCAGGAGTGTATTGGCGGCGGCTGCGCTGTCGGCCAGAAAAGGGAAGTGCGTCGTCTGAGCAGCCGTCGACGGGTCGGGGGTCAGCGGTGTCAGGGGGGTGCTGGGCGGACTCAAAGTGGCCGACGAGTTGGCTCCACTGGTGTCCAAGTACATGTCTTGCAGGCCCAACATGTTGAGTCCTCCTCTTGCGTGAAAAGCAGAAAAATTATCCTGCGGGAAGAAAATCTTTCCAGTCAGTCAAAAAAAAAAAGGAGTTTTTAAAACCTACTGCTGCTGCGCCACTGCTTTCCAAGTTGCTGCGGAACATGGCGAAAGTTCGGGTCGAAAGTTACCGTTATCGCGCACTCTACTTTCCACAAATCCTCACCCAAAAACCAAGCGGAGTTTATTCAACTGAAGTATTCGCGATACTTCTTTATCTAATAATAATGTACATGTAACTAAACTCGGTTCTAGGCTAAAATTGTGACGCGGAATCAAAAAAAATTCGTATGTCCCTGAGACAACTTGAAACAGCTGCAAACAGAACAATCTCGGCGGAATTCTTGGAAATTTGTGGTAAAGCTACGCGCCAACTAACGGTTCCTGGCTAGAGGTGGCTTAAAGGTTTTCTACAGCGATGATAAATATATCGATATTTTTAACAAAAGTTAAAGCTAAATGTTAATATTATAAACCAATTTCGCAAAAAAGTGTATGTAGACTTATGTTTACTTGGACACCGCGCAATTAAAACTTGTACTACAACACAGCAACAAAGCCTGAGTTATCAACAAAAAATACGAAAATATCTCCCAAAACTAAGCACCCACACGCGCTACTCGCCGTCACAACATAATCACTGCACACTATTCGAATTTCGCGCGCTGTGACGGCATCTCATGATATCGGCCCGGGACCATCGGACTACCGACGAAACGAACTATCGCAATAGCTTCCGCCGGCGTAGAGCGGTCGTTTTGCAACACAGGCGCGCGCTGAACGAAGAGAACAGCTGACTGCTGATACGTGCGTGGTTCGCGGCAGGAATTACATAAAGTTTAGAGCCTCTGACGCCACACTCCCGAACATTCGCTCCGATCAAACTCCCTGCGAACGGTCACCCAATCCCCACCATGGTATGTTCCCTAAGACCCCGGTCATCATTGGTGTCATCGAATATCTCATCTTACATGTGCCTATTTCGAGGTTAAAACGGCCGAGCATTAAATTATTTTTTCTCCTTGCAGTACAGAATAGCTGCCCTTGCGCGGGATCGCGCCTGTCTCTTCACGTGCCAGCAGGCCTCGCAGAACCTGCAGCAGCAGCAGGTTAGAGTTTGGGTCATAAAACCCCATGGAGCAACCGGGCTAAGTCATGACTTTACTCCGCAGCCCCGCTTTTACAGCGCGCCAGGTCGCAGGGCCGGCTTCTTCTCGCAGTTCTTCGACAACATGAAGGCAGAGATGGATAAGAACAAGGAGATCAAGGACAATATCCGAAAGTTCCGCGAGGAGGCCCAGAAGCTGGAGGAATCGGACGCCCTGAAGTCGGCGCGGCAGAAGTTTAACATTGTCGAATCGGAGGCGCAAAAGTCGTCTAGCATGCTAAAAGAGCAGCTGGGCGCCATCAAGGAGCGCGTAGGCGATGTCCTGGAGGACGCCAGCAAATCGGACCTAGCCAAAAAGGTTACCGAGGAGCTCTCGAAAAAGGCCAAGGGGGTCAGCGAATCGATTTCGGACACCAGTGGCAAGCTGGGCCAGACCAGTGCTTTCCAGGCCATCTCTAACACGACGACGACTATCAAGAAGGAGATGGATAGTGCGAGCATAGAAAATAGGGTCTATCGCGCTCCTGCCCAGTTGCGCAAGCGCGTCCAGCTCGACATGAGCGACAGCGATCGCGTTGTGGAGCCCAACACGGAAGCAACTGGTGAGTCTAAATCTTTTCCTTTTAATAAGATCACAGTTTATGGACTTAATGTAATCTTAATTTCAAGGAATGGAGCTGCACAAGGACTCCAAATTCTACGAGTCGTGGGAGAACTTCAAGAACAATAATACCTACGTGAACAAGGTGCTTGACTGGAAGGTTAAATACGACGAGTCTGAGAACCCTGTGATTCGTGCCTCCCGCCTGCTCACCGACAAAGTGTCTGACGTCATGGGCGGACTCTTTTCGAAAACTGAGCTTTCAGAAACGATGACGGAGCTGGTGAAGATCGATCCGAGCTTCGATCAGAAGGATTTCCTTCGCGACTGCGAAACGGACATCATTCCAAATATTCTGGAGTCGATTGTCCGGGGGGACTTGGAGATACTGAAGGACTGGTGCTTTGAGAGCACTTTCAATATTATCGCCAATCCCATTAAGGAGGCTAAGAAGGCTGGGCTGTACCTGGACTCCAAGATCCTCGACATCGAGAACATCGAACTGGCAATGGGCAAGGTTATGGAGCAGGGTCCCGTACTGATCATCACGTTCCAAGCCCAGCAGATTATGTGCGTGCGGGACCAGAAGAGTCAGGTAGTCGAGGGCGATCCGGAGAAGGTGATGCGAGTGCACTACGTCTGGGTGCTGTGCCGAGACCGAAACGAACTCAACCCCAAGGCTGCCTGGCGGCTGATGGAGCTGTCCGCCAACAGCTCGGAGCAATTTGTTTAGCGCGCTGCCACGCCTTTTTTTTACCGAGCCGTTTAAGTTTCCCTCATTTTCTCACCCACAAAACAAACGAAAAGATTACTGGACACTGAGCATTGACGACGAACTGACCACGAACTCGACCCGCAGGACTCTATTAAGTGTGTACAAAGGTTTCGCTTTCGATTGCTTTGAAAGTTTTGTCCGCCACTAGTCGACTGCGTCGTCCGGCAGGGGCTGCTGGTCGGTCCCGTGAAAGATTCCCCCACGAATTCCGGGCACAGCAGACTGCCGGCTCCGGCGCGGCTCATCCCCCAATGACGCCCCGGTTGGCCGTTCCTTGCGGCCACGCTCCCCGCCGGTCCACTTCCAGCGAGCACGGAAGCAGTGATCGGTGCGGGGATTGGCCGTCGGGATCGTGGTTCCTCCGCTGGTGTCCTGGCTAAATCTATAAAGTTGAAGCTTAAAGTGCAACCGCCGGCGTAGGCGTATAAGTAGTGACCATAAGCAAATTGTTGAGTATAGTTGAGTTTAGGTATTTTAAGGCCCCACCCCTTCCCGACCCCTTCTCTTGTAAATATGGAATTCGCTCAGGGCAGCTTGGGCATGGTAAATTGACTGTACACACAGAATCCAAAGAGTTGTACGTACACCGAGCGCCACTCAGAATGTCTAGAAAAAATAAATACTTCAATATTTTTAGATGTACCATTGAAGCAGCTGGCGAGTTCTTGAGAAATAAGTGTTATGTTACCTTACCTTAATCACAGACATCCAAGTCTATGGTTGCCCGATGAATTGGGCATCCGTAGGCGCCATGCTACGAGGTGTATAAAATAAAAATCCAATACTATTACACAATCCATTTATTTTGGTGTTTTTAAAACATGGAGATCATTCAGAAAGCTGAGCAATAAACATTGACCATTAAACATTCTGACGTAAGCTGTAAAACAAGCTCAAATACTTCATTTTAATTTCATCTTAGTTAATAAATAGTACGGATATGTGAATCCACTGAGTTACTATTGACCATACACTTGCTGCTTTGAGGGAAAGTATAGTTTGTTGCTCAAATAAAAATGTTTAAAAATAAGAAGTCATTGTTTTCTATATATGTGCTTCATGTTTTTCAAAAGTTATAAATGTTTGCAATTTTGAAGTATTCATATTCATACTCAAAAAGTTTGCTAAATATTTTAAACAGCCTGCTAAATTAAATAACTCTTATATTGATAAATAATTTTCATTTAAAAGCCAATAAATATTTAAGAATTTTTTTAATTCATAATTTCCCACTAGAGTAATAAAGGACATTCTCATATTTATTTTTAACTTTTTTTTTTTGCTATTTTATAAAAGTTATATCTGTTACAATTGGTTATCGTGCACTCTGTAACAAGGTGCGAAAATCCAAGAAAAGTTAAGAAAGCTAAATAATTTCTGGGTTTCGACTACCCCCAACACTCAGTTACGATATAGCCAGTGTTACTGCCCGACACCTTGATCGGTTAACAGAGAGTTAACAGAGACCAATGATGATAATATTGCCATGCCTTTAACAGGGTTAGAGGAAATTATTTGAGTTTGGCATTCCGAACGGAAAGCTCGTCGCGAACGCACGTAAAACCGGGCAGCAGAGAGAAATAATAATACGTTTATAAGGGGGCCCGCAGAACAAGCCAAACGAGCGCTTAATCATCCAAAGTATCCAGCGATCGAGTGGCGCGTTACCTGTGCGTGTGTGATAAGGAGCTAATTGATAAAGGAAGTGACGGTGCCCGCATATCTAAATTCGCAATATGGCCCTGCGGAAAAGTTTGGTCTTCAGCAGCGCGCTTCTGTTGGTTTTGCTGCTGGCGGAGTGTAAGTACCACGACAGATAAAAGATACATCTACAGTGACAACGGCCATACAAGATAGATAGACCCAAAGAGCGACGCACACTCGATGCTTCCACCTCTGCAGGGAAACTAGTTTCCAGCGCAGCTGGATGGGATCGAGATCGGGCTGGATGGAGCGGCCACTTGGCTAGACAGCTAACAGTTTACGGTTCACCCTTTTGCCTTAAGTGCCTGCCAAGAGCGAAGACCAGGTCCGGTTCGGGCCGCCTTTGTGAGCCAGGTTTACAGCGCATAAATATGGGGTTTTATTGAATGGGCGACCGCCCGCCGTCCCGTCGCAATGAATCGTCCATCAAGGTCCCGCCAGGTCGCGAAATTAAATTGCAAGACTTTAATTCCAGGGGGCTCCAGCTGGCTCGCAGTGCAGATAAGATTTCGCCAGGTCTTCTGCGCTATGTCGTAAATGATCGATCGTGGGCATTGTAACCGAACAGTTGTGGTCTAAATAATGATCCTGCTGCATAGATCCTGCCGAGAAGGGAGAGCTTGGTTTCTTACTAGTTGCATTCATTACTATTTAAGGACTTAGAACTATAGTAGTGCCTGCAAATATTTCGATAAATTGACATTTCTTTATTTACGACCGTTTTATTAGATTGATTCAGTTGTACAGTAACATTTGGTAAAAAGATTAGATACATTCTTGAATTCTATTTACACACACGTTTCTCACATAAACCTTAAAATGTATGTTCCTGTATATAACCAACGATAACCAATGGCCAAATGACACCAGTGCTTCCCTGCAGATTATGAGGTGTCAGAACTTTATGAGCAGGGTCTTAACTTATATTATTTGTCCTAAAGAAGTTAGCACCCGCGACTCACTGATAACAAACTCCGGACTCTTTGACACTTGTCAAAAGTGGATCAAGTTTTCTTCGGTTCGAGGCTTTGGCCTATCGTCACGTACTGAATTCAAAACTGGGTGACTTACGAATGTCGAATGCAATAAATTGCAAGACATCATGGCTATATCATGTGCTTTTTCGAATTTAATTGGCTTTTGTATGTGGAATCTTTTGGAAGCCCACCAATTACCGCGCGATTTTGAAGCGATTCGTGAGCGGTTTATGCGAATCCCAAGCGATCGGCATTGGCGAATCGTTTGTGGCATTAGAAATGTGTTTATTGTTTGATTTCTGCTATTTAGTATATATGAACAGGTTTGCGTATTCAAACAAATCTTAAAGTGGACGTGTACAGTGGCAGTGGTCACAATAGGAATGGGTAAAATGGGTTGTTGAGCTATTTACATATTTCTATTAACGATGATATTTTTAAATTGTAATCTTAAAAGGGAGCAAACCATATTCACATGCTTTACATATTTTATTGACGCAAGTATTGCTATTTTATTGACCTCGTCTGTGCTAATTAATGCAGGTTTTTGAGTCCCAACACGCTTTTACTTTGTTTGCCAGAATGCGTAACCCAAAATTCATTGTCAACTGATAATGCGGTGGCAGCAAAACAAATTCGTATTGTCTGGGTCTGGTTAGTTCTGAATAAAATCAGAGTAAGCTGATAAGCTAACATATCTGAATCCAGCCCCAGCCCCAGCCCCGCAATTTGGCCGAAAGGTGCTAGTTGCGAAATCTCGGGGTAAATATTTGTGTTTCCCCTGAAACCGGGAAGATCTGTGCTTTTTGTTCAGGTAGCCCGATAAGCTGTAACCAAATACCGGCTAATTCAACCGAATGCATTATCTCATTTCTGCTTAATTGCTTTCTCTTTTAGCCCAAGCCAAGCCCTCGCAGGATTTAAACAAGCCGCAGGCGGAGGAGCTAAGTGATCAGAGAGCAGGAGCTGGAGCAGCAGGAGGAGTGGGGGAGGTGGCCAGAAATAAGACAGCTGTCGTGGAGGTGAGTTGGCCAACAAATCGCTGCGTTTGGGTAACTGGGCCAGGCAAAAGAGAGCCGGAAAAGGTGCAGAACGGGACCGGGACCGGGACAAAGCCGACAGAAACCACTCCGACTGGAATCGACGCACTGTCGCACTGACGCACTGACGCACTAAGTAACGAACGACCCCAGAAGTTGAAATACGAGCCAAGCCAATGCATTACTGCATTTTCGGTTTATTTTTACCAGAACCGGAAATTTACGCTTTAAAAATGTTTATTTACTCTTCACTTTGATTAAATGCAAAAGCCAGCAGAAGACACGCGCGGCGTTTGCCTTTTAAGGGGCTCCCAAGAAACGCTTATAAAGACAAAACGAAAAAGAAAAAGCTCACGCACAGAAACTTTGCATAAAATTATAAGAAAAACTTTGACTAGAGGGTACACAACGCCTTAGTCACGAAACTCCATCGCTGGTGGCATTATAATTGGGAGAGATAATACCCCAACCAACTCCCCTTACTGGGGTGAGTCATTTTGGAATCGGATTCTAGGTAATCCCTCGACTGTCGTGACGTCCGAATGAATTTTAAGTTTAGAAAACCCCTCGGCCCCACCAGGGTAATCCCCAATCAGATTACGATTTTCGAGATCTCCCAACTCGATCTCTCGCTTGTCACCTTTTCGTGTGGCTCGCTTATAGTCGTTAGTTGTAAACAAATCGGCCAATTACACGAGATGGAGCGGCTAGGAGCAAATGAGATTGAGACAGAGTCAGAGTCTGAAAAACCAGTCACGTATTGTTACTGCCAATTACAAAAGTTCGTATCTCGATCTCGGCGGTCATCGGGGTCAGCAATCTACATATACTCGCACAAAGGGCTTCGAGCCAGATACTGTAAGTGAGAGTGATCTCTGGTAGTCAGCCAGTCATTTGGCCGCACAACGTAGTTGCGGCAGTCATTAACATTCTTTATGGAAAAATGTGGGTAATACATTATGCAAGATAAGTTCGGGCGACCTTACTGATAACTTGGCTAGTTTAAACAGCTGTTTACAAAACTAACCTGAGATGAGTACCACTTTCAAAGTTGTTTCGCATAGAAAGCAGACTGTTATCACCTTAACTCGGGTAATTGAGACATCAGTAACGTGAGTCGGACTCCCAGTGATGATTAATATGGGGAGACGTTTGGCTTACGCAAAGCCACGAAATTTTCAGTTATGAGTCAGCGTCGGTTCCGATTTCCTCACGGATAAATTCCAGTTTTAATTGTTAGTCTCGTTACCATGTCAACTACCCGATTTACTAGAACTCTGGATATTAAATAGATTGGCTTAAAACTCGTTTAATACTATGGGGAAATAATAAGTCTATCCAAAACATTACTATATTTATAAAAGAATTGTACTTTGTATATTATTCTTTTAAAAACCACTCAAATTTTTACTACGAGAAGTCCATAAAGCCCATAACAACCACCGGATTTCAAGCTACTTCAATCATTTGTATATATGCATAAAGATGATCTCAAGAAGTTAAAGGCCACTTTAAAAATAATAAGCACGCCTCCACAATGTAGACACTTTTGCACCGCCCACTTTCAAATGCTAGACCCAAATTCGGCATAGAACTCGCATAGAATCACGTGCCGTTTGAAATCAATTACTCAGCCGACAGTGAAAGCCACATCGATGACACGAGTCTTCTTTTGAATACACAGGAAAAAACATTGACGCAATCAAAGACAATTCATAAATACATACGATATCATTACAAATAACTTGCGAATATACGTTACCATGTATGTTTATAGCTACTAACTGCAATTTTATCTCGTTTTTCTCGCAGGATACTCCCAACGAATCCGACTCAGAGGCGGAATCGGAGGAGCAGCAGAGGCGGTCGTATCCCCACCGCGACGAGGACCAGCTGAACTCGGCCACCAACTTGGTTCTGGCACAGAACTACAAGTACGATGTGGAGATCCTGGAATCCGGGGATGCCGACCAAGACGACAGCAGCATGGACGACGTGGACGATCTGGAGGAGCGCTTCAAGGGTCGCGGTGTGGTGTTCAGCACGGACACCGAGACCTTCGCTTCCGAGAACATCGAGATGAGCCCGGTGGACGTGCAGGCGAACGCGGTTAGCCAGGGACACGTGCTGCTCGGCATCGTGGTGGTGGCACTGGCCTTGGTCTCCATCTGCCTGTACGCCGGCCTGGTCATATGGCGCTCGCACCTGGAGTGAGTTCTTGGTTAATTGCGCTAATTTTCAAGTGCTAATTCATTGCTCTTTTCTCCATCATCCCATCACCAGGCAGCGGTATGGAATGCGCGAACGGCTGGTCAACCGGGACTTGGAGGAGGAAGCGGGTGGTGCCGACGACGTCGATTATCATGTCTATGCCCCGACCACGACGCCAGCTACGCCTAGGGCGTAGTCCGCTCGAAATCTGGTCCGATTTGATCCGATCCGGTGGGCTTCAATTGGACCTGGTTTCGGTTTAAAGTGCACACTCACCACACAATTCAGTTCAGACGAGACGACAATTCATCGCAGCCACAACGAGGATGGAGGATGGAGAGACGGCGCTCAATCGTCTAATGAATGCCATAAATTTCCACGACAAGCTGAAAAGCATTCCGCTTCCCAATTACACTCTAATGGCGTTGCTAAAGGTCACGCCGATATCTAACAGCGCAGTTGACAAGCCCAATTAGTTAGTAAGTTTCTGTGATATTGTTCTAGAGATTCTTTTGTACGTCCTTGCACTAACAATATTCATAGAGCCCGCGTTGGTAATCGATAATAAAAACTACTTGTAAATGTAACTATGCCTTTTTTGCTGTGCATTTTCAATTGATTTTTTTGATGGTGATTTTTGCAAATTACTTCAAAGAATTATAAATGAAAATATAATCTAAAAATAACTAAAGCAGTTATCTGTTGAGTTTGATTTATAATGAACCTTAAAAGAGATACATCTTTTCGAGTCCCAACTTGTTTACACTTAAGGAAAGCCATTAAATCAAAAATAAACACACAAAGAACGAATTACGCACCCAATAAACTGCAGCAGAATAAGGTATTTTTGGACGTGTTAACCTGTTAGCAGGTTACATACAGTTATTTTGGTTGTATTTTGAATGCAGTTAATCATTTTTTCTTAACCTTAAACTAAATAACTTAAACGTTGAATAATTATTTTCTCATACACATTTTAATTTAAATTTGAATTAGCCGCGCTTTATGTATCTAGTAACACTGAAATGTAAAGCGCAGCTAACTTTGCTCAGATTGCCCATAGGTACCCCAAGCTAGTGAACTAGTTCACAAATATAAATATTTACCCAAAACACCTTCAAGCTGACAGATAACTACGCAGAAGTTATTGTTTTCCAGGCTTAACAGATAAATTACACTGTTGGAGAGACTAGTTAAAACGATATACTGGAAACTTGATCTTGGCAAGCAACAAGTTTGCTGCAAGCGCCGGAACCAGTTCGTGGTGCCCCTAATTCGTTCCCTGCCCAACACTGCAATCAGCTGTTACCTGGCCAACGCGATTTTTGGCCTGCACTTTGAACCCCGAGGTTTCGTGGGAATAAAGATACGGAATTGAGTGCGCCTGTCCGCATTCCCACCGTCCCGCTCCGCCATCCAACTGCCCATCGCATTTTCGGTTCAGAATCCCGCGGACCTTGCTGCCGTGCACATCGCATCGCATTTCCACAGCTGCGTTTTTCAGCATTTTCGTTCGCTCTCTCTCCGGTTTTTCTCAGAGCGCTCCGTTCCGCTCTCCCTCGCGCGCGCCCCTCTCCAAAGTTCCATTGATAAGCAGGACCACCGCAGCCCCTGCCCCGCCCCCTGCCGCCCACTTCGCCCCTCGCTTTTCGGAAAGTGCAAGCCAAAGCAAAGCAAAAGCGAATCAATCAATTAAGATAGTACGCCGAATAGTGCAGTGCGTGTGTTAATTAATTTTGGTTGCCATTTCGCACATTCTGTGTTTATTAATTAGCAGTGCATAGTTTCCGGCGGAAAAGGGCAACTTTCCGTTCATTTTCGAGCTTCCGTTTGGCGGCCAATTAGCAGGAGGTCGACAAAGAGAAAACCAACAAGGGAAAAGGATCAGCCAACATGACGCACTGGGAGGACTTCTACAACACGCACCTGCCGCCCGCCGACTTCGAGGACAATCGCTCCCTGCTCAAGGAGTTCTGCGAGCGGCACAACAAGCTGCAGAACCGCATCGTCCTGGTCACGGTGAGCTGGGATACCCCCAATCCGGATTCGGATTGGGATTGGGGCTCAAGAACCACTGTACTCCGTTAATTAACTGCCAAAGCTGGTGAAAGCTCTGAAAACAAGTGTGTAGAGTGTGGACGTGAATAACTTTAAATTAGCTAGAACAAAGACCTAAAAGGTTAAACACATGCAGGGGCACCGCGAATGCATAAACAATTAAGGTTTTGCAAATGCAAAAAATAACAACTGAAATTGTTACTGTGGCATACTGTAAAAAGTTAAAGTCAGCTATTTTGGTAGTTTTTAATTTAACATTTTCGATATTTAATCTTATTTAAATTTCAATAATCTTAATGAATACATATTTTTCTGCTCCACAAAGCAGCAGTGCATGAATAATATATATTTTGCAAATATCTGCAAGACTTAGTACACAAAGTTAAATATGAAATTATGTGGGTCAACTGGTGTTTATTCCCTGGGGGAGCCTAATCCGAATATGATTTACGCAAATAGTTAGCGACGAAACACATTCGTTTCTCTTTATAAGATTTATGGCCAACGTGCTGATTTATCTGCCTTGTTTGAATAACTAAATGCTGCTAAATATCGCCGCCTTGTTCGAAGCCATTGGATTTCAGATGCAAGCGACTTTGGCATTCTTTATTTGTTTTAGTACGAATTATTGTAATTATTTTAACAGATACAGATTGTCTTTAAGCGTTGATAGCGAGAAAAGGAATATAAAGTCTTCACTCCCTTTCTTGACACAGCACAACAAGAGAGAACGAATCCAGTTCCTCGAATATCATAAACCAGTTACTCAGAAGAAGATTAACAAAATGTTTTTTGACATCGATTAAAATCAGATAGAGAAAATCTGAAAATAGTAGACGTCACTTGGATCTGTAAGCCTTAACTTTCTATCGTTGGTATTTACCGAGATCGCAGCGTTCATACGGACAGAAATACGGACAGATGGACCGATGGACAGACATGGCTAGTGATCCAGATCAAGAGTAAAGAAACTCTTTTACTACCTGTTACATAGATTTCAGCGATCCTAGTATGCCCTTTTACCTCTACGAGTAGCGGGTGAGACCACCACGGCCATTTAACCCCAGTAAAAATGGTATAGAGTTAAAAACGTAGCTTTAATGGTGGCATGGAGGTGAGAAACAGAACAAAGCTTTTAAAATTACAATATTAAATAGCAGTAAAGAAGAAAATACCATAATTACCCTAAACATAACACGAATTGTCTAAAAGAACCCTCATTTGTCCTACGATTCCAGTCCGGTGGCACCACAGTTCCCCTGGAGCACAACACGGTGCGGTTTGTGGACAATTTTAGTGCTGGAACACGCGGCTCCGCCTCGGCGGAATACTTCCTCGACCACGACTACGCCGTGATTTTCATGCACCGCCACAAGTCGCTGGAGCCCTTCACGCGCCACTTCACCGGCCAGCAGTTCTTCGACATGCTGGACATCGCGGACAACAGCCAGAGCTCGACCATAGCCATCAAGCCGGACTCGGTGGACGTGTTTGCTCCGGTGCTGGCCAAGTACAAGATAGCCCGCGAAACGCAGATGATCCTGTACGTGAACTTCACTAGCGTGGTGGACTACATGTGGCTGCTCCGCGCCGCCTGCGAGTGCCTGGCCGCCTTCGAGGAGCGGGCCGTGCTCTACCTAGCAGCTGCCGTATCCGATTTCTACATACCCGAGGACATGATGGTAAGATGAGACTCCGGACGACGTCGGATGAGTCGGGTGGGCGGCCATGTGGGAAATCTCGTAATTGATTGCGCTCCTCACTGCGACGAGTGCGGAATGAGTGAGTGGGAATTGGTTTTTATCGATTCCCAAAGCTGCACTGCGGAAAATTAAGGATGTATGTAATACTAGGTACTTCAAGTAAGGCCAAGGCTGATTGTGGATTCGAATCGATGTTCAAAGCAACACCTACTAACGTAGTTGACATTACAATAACGTCAATCAAAATGAAGATTTTGCTGATGCATGGAATGTATAGTGCACATTTAAGTACTACTTCCTCGCAGTGTGCCTGTGTGTTGTTTTCGCTGCCCTTGTGCCTGGTGCTCCTTCCGATTCCCGGTCGCTGTGCAAGTCCCCGGTCTGTGACACATTTCCTCTCCACATTATTGACGTTCGACTGGGCTAAGTCAACTATGGCTGCTGCTGCTTCTCCAGCTCCTCCAGTTCCATCTGCTGGTCACCAGGAGCCTTATCAGAGACTGTCAGTGTCACTCACGCTGGCCTTGTGGCCTTGTCCGCCAGCAGCCTTAACATTGTCATCGTATAATTTGATTTGCATAATTTTGCTTGTTAGCGTGTTTCTGCTCCACGCTTCACTTGATTCCTACCACACCTCCCACCCATCTAGTTCTTCTCCAGTCTCCTTTCACCTTTCGCTTTCATCCAGCCCTATGTGTTCCTCGGTGGTGTTTACCTGTCAGGAGCCCACCTCCGCAGTCTGTCAGCTGACTTGTTGGCGCAGCAGCAAAAGGCTTTCGAGTGCATCAAATGTCCATTGGTGGGGCGTGAATGGCTCCGCATGTCAGCCCTCCTTATTTACCTGCCCGTTTTGCATTTGCATACGATCCCACAAGCATTTTATTCGAGTGCACAGTCGAGGTCGAAGTTATAGCACTCAAAGTCCTGGGGGAACCTGGTTGGATCTAAATCATTTTTTAAGGGGTTCTGCAAGTTTCAAAAGCTTTGGGAGATCGAAAGAGATTAAAAAATGTAAAGTATGCTGGAAAGAATTTTCGTCTTTTATCTTAAGTTTCTTAACTTCGTTTGCTTTATTGATGGAGTTTGGGTACAACACAACTTAAATCTGTCTAGACCAACAAATTATATCCCTCGACCTGATTTTTTCACACAATCTGTATTCCACTTGGTGGATGCTATGGTCGGTAAGCACGAAGAGGTTTCCTCTCGCCAACGCCAGCCATGTGAGCCTGCTTCTGATTCTGATTCCGATTCCGAGCATCGCCGTGGCATTTCCTACGCCTTGTTTCCGCTCAGCTCGTGCATTTCCCGTTCGCTTTTTTTGCATAAGGCATTCGCCCACTTTGTCGCTGCATGAACATGTCTATCTGAACGTGTGCTTTAGCCACAAATGGTCCGTTCACTTGATTAAATTGTTAGATACTCTCACGGCACATTGCCTTGGGTGAAATGTGGAATATGCCGAAAATGGCGCAAATGGCCTGTTGATGCTTATGCATGTGTCTAGTCAAATTTATGCGCATATTTGGCATCATCTTTGAGTGCTGCTTCGAGCCTTTCCCGAGGCAATACGGTTTTGCCACAATCGATTTGAATTTGCATAATAACCTCTTGGCGATGTATAAATAGAAGCAGTCAAGCTCGATGCATCGAAAATAAAGCACGCTCAAGTGGTTTTTCGAGTGGTTTCAAGGACTTTGCCTGCTCAAAAGTAGGCAACTAAAATCTATTTTCCCCCATTAGCTGGTCGACAGAGTTTCTTGGAAAATTGAAAACTCATTCCCAGCGATCGGGCCACAATCTCGTTAGCCTTAAAGCCAAGGTCAGCTCCCATACTGAATTTTAACAAGTCAAACCGCAGCCCAGACACGTTTGCCAAGCCAATTGGCAAAGTTTGTCGCTGCTTACATACATAGAAATGAGTTTATATACTGTTGTATACTACTGCAAGATGATACTAAAAATTGAATTTCACAATCGCATCATCGCGACGCACACGCCTCCAGAGAAAACATGGCCCAAAAGCCCTTGCAAATTTATGCACGGGAAGTGGAGCGGAGAAGAAGGCAACTTGCTTTACAATTTGAATTAATTCAGGGCCCGGGGTGGTCGTATGTACTCTGGTTGAACCGAAAGTAAATTGTACTCGTAATAAGTAAAAACAAACAGAAAAAACAGAAAATTAAAAGAGTAAACTTAGCGGAGGCAAACGAAGAACGAGAGCAGGACAAAAGGCGACGTGCCGAAATCCGTAAATCAAATCAAAAGATTTTACAAGAGCACGCATCAACGCACATTCATAGTGTAGTTGAATTCTTTGGGGAAAGCGGGAAAGCTGGAAAAGCAAGAAAAACAAATTCAATGTCAACAGCTGCTAGTATTTCCCAGTGAGCCAGCCCCACAAACTTTCCCCAAAAGCTTAAATTTCCCATCCTTCGCATTTCCATTCGCTTTTCGTCGTCAACTTAGTGCCTTGAGCTACATTTTTCATTTCTCCTCGTCCAATGTCCCGGCTACTTAGGCGTGTCCGTCCGGCCGCCTGTCCGTTTGTGTGTCCGTGTGTCTGTCCGCCAGTCCGACCGCATTGTCCGGCTGGGCCCGCTTTTGTGTGCCGGATAAATGAGGCTGGTCAGCAGCTTAGAGCAGCTTACGGCGTTGCCCAGTTAATGAGGACAGACAGGGGGCGCTCAACAAGTTGCTGTTGGCCCACATGGCGTATGAGAAATATTTTTAGCAAGGCTTTAAAAAGAGCCTTGCACAGGATGTGTAGCCAGGCGTTGTCGTTAGCTCATTACGGCTGAGTTATGCTTTCAATTAGTTGTAATTCATATGCCACGTGGCGGCAACAAAAAAGAAGGGAATAAATACGGAAAAGCGAAAGCTGAAAGACAGCCCTGGCCTTTCATTTCGCTGTTTGTCTGTGTATTTTGCAAGGACACTTTGCTGCCCGAGTGTGCGTGCGAGTGTCTGGGTGTGCTGCATTGTGTGTGTTCGTCCTCTCCATTTAAGAGGATGTTGTCGCGGTGGCTTTTGTGGGCAACGAACCAGCCAACCACCGAACCAATCCCATGCCATCCCATCACATCGCGTATACGCAACGTGGTCCCATCATTCCATTAAAACACTAACCGCTGTCAACGGATTTTCAGCCCACCCACAAAATGCAATCAGGAGATGGAGCGCCGACGATTTCGCTTCAGCTGGTGCCAAAAATGCTGGCCCCCCTCGCCAGCTTGTGGGTCCCCCACGCCTTTGTGGTGTCCTTTAAGCTGGAAACGGACGAGAGCCTATTGATTGTGAAGGCACGTGACAGCCTCAACAAATACAAGCACAAGGTGAGTTTACTCACAGCCGGCCAGGAAACACCTAATACGAATTCTAATTTCTTCCGCGTCATCATCCAGCTGGTCATTGCCAATGTGCTGCAGACACGCAAGCATCGCGTGGTGTTCGTCACGCCCACAGATTCCTACGAGCTGCATTTGACTCGCGAGCAGACGCTGCAAGGACTCGAGATCGAGGAGCCCATCGTGGCCGACGTGGTAAGTGAATAAGTGCCGTAATAACTCACGTGTCGGTTTCGTGCTTCAATGTGTATGAAAGCAGTGCAAATAAGGTGAAAGTCAGTAAAATTCAATTGGTCATTCTAGGTGTTTAAAAGGTTTTACTATTTTAATAATTCCGTATACCATAAAGCAATCCCATACACACAAACCATTTGCATGCCTTACTCAAAATGTGGGCTACAAAATAACTTATTTTTTTCGGTTCTTCCAGGTGCAAAAGCACGGCGAGTTCATCAACAATGCTCAACAGCGTCAATGACCGTTGTCGATGCGCCGGAGGCCACAGACGCAGCATCAACATCACCAACAACTGGCCACCGGTGACGAGGACGAGGATGGCGGCGATCTGGATCGGGATCCGTACTGCGTGACCAGCTCGCATTATTGCCGCGTTCTGAACCCGGGCACGCCAGGCTTTGCCCGCAAATATTGAGCAGGTTATAGTCCATATTGTATACTGGAATGTGGATGACAGACATTTACATTCGCTTATTCCTTGCCGTTTGAGTTTGAGTTCCCGCCACAATTTATCTATTTATGGTCGCGCCTCATAATTGAGGTGGCACCGCTCCATTAGTTCATTCTCCTGTTGTTATTTTTTTATTAGTTAATGTATTTCCCTTATTGTTGTCCTGAGAAATGATGTCACTTGTATGTATTCGCCGTTCCCTGGGCTCCTTTTCTTATCTTCCTTTGTTTGCCGGCACGTTTATGTCATCGAGTATACGCAGCGTGTTGCGCAGACATCAATAAGCGATTTTGATTTATGTTTGTGACAGAGCTTATGATGCTTATACATTTAATGAAGCATCGATCCGCCGCAGTGGAAATAAAATCCCCGAACACGTGGGTTCTTAAATCCTGAATTCGAATAGGCGAAAAGCGAAAAGCTGCATGCAAAGCAATTTGCCGGACTATGTGTCCCTGGACAACTGCTGCTGGTGTCAGCGGCAGTGGCAGGCGGCGCGACAATTGATTTGCTGTTTTGCATATATGGGGTGGAAAAGAGTGGCAGCTTTGCCCGTCTAATGTCCTTGTCGCTTCAAATTTATGGCGGCCCGAGCCTTGGCGCCTGTCTATCCGAAGCAGGTCAAGTGCCACCGAGCAAAGGTCAGCTTAAAGCACCTCAAATTGAGTTTGAAGCGGTGTAGCGAAACCTAATTAACATCCCACACTCACACAGGCACTGAGTTATTTCTTTGCCATGCTGAGATAGGCTGGGGCTGGCTTTCCACATCCGTATCCTCAGGGTCCTTTGCGGACCGCCGCCTTTCCACATTTTTATTGCATGTTATGTCGTTACCACGCCCGTCTCCCGTCGGCCGTTTGCCGTAAGCTCTAAGCCGCCCGCCTAAACGGGCCTGTGGTGAAGGGTGAAGGGTGAAGGGTGAAGGGTTGGCGGTGGACTTGTATCCTCCTTTCATGGAGTTGTAACCACTTCCGTCCCGCCCGCATTTGTGGTTTAATTTTTCCAGCCCAGAACTATGCAGTGCTTTGTGTGCCCTGCTGTTTTGTTTTCGTTCGTTCGTCCGTTCTGTGGGCCGGGGAAAAAATTCACATTTCTTTCTGACGTCGGCTTTTTGTGTGTTTGGGAGGGTTGGCTGGGCCTCTGTGGTTGGAGCCTGCATCAAATTAAATTTTATTGCGCTCGCACGCACCGCAAACATCGGCCTGGGAACAGATACGAACACGGGAAACAATCACACATGTGGCTTAGGACTTAAGCCTGGCTCCGCTTTTCCTTCGTTTTCACTTTCCTGTTGCTCGGCTTTTATGGCCTCACCTACGTGCACCCACATATCAAGGCTCCCCCATGTGTACTTCTCAGGCCTGTCCCCGCGTATCGATTGTGCATTAAAGTATAAACATAAAAATTCAGTTTGCCAACATGAGTTGCGTACAATAAAATATGTATAACTAGCCAAGTGGGCGGACAAGATGGGATTCTTTGGGACGGGAGCTGCGGATGGTATTTGCTTTTACTGGCAAATGGTGTTTTTATTTCACAAAGATTACCAAGAGAATACTTAAGCATGCCAACCATAAATAAACTACTTAAATAACAAATAAGTCTTCAAACCGTACATGTAAATTCAAGAAGAACCTCTCCATATCCATAACTTAGGACTGCATTTTATAAACAGTCAGTCCAAACAAATTCTTAGTGAAATTCAAGATTTATTAACCCTAAGTACATGAAAGAATTTGAATAAAACAGAAAATCAAAAGTTCAACAACTCTTCAAGTCATCTATATAAGAACTATTCTCTATTCATACATACATGTACTATATAATCCAAAAGAGGAATAAAACCAAGTGAACCAATTTGTTAAAGTTTCAATATCCAATTTGGACCAACCGATATGAACAAAATTAGAAAAAATACGAACAAGCTATCATTAAAGACGAATATATATGTGTATATCTTGATGTATACCTTAAAATATAAAAAGAAACAAAGGAATTTCCATTGAATATTTACTCTCTACAAGCATTTTGCCCTCTAAGCTAGATAACTATTTTATTGTTGAAAACGAAAACACCCAAATCCTATTGTACGCAATGCAGTTATGGTTACTGCACCTGCCCTCTTTCTTACCGGAATCCATGAGCTGTTTAACTGTAAAACTGTTGTAAAATGTTTACCAAAAGTGTACCATAAGCTGTACTAAGGTCTAGTATCCGTATACATATACATCTACAAAGATACATCAATATATATATTTGAATGTGTATTAAACTGGAAATGAAATAGCTTTAAATGTATAGACAAACAAGTGTGTTTCATTTACTAATGGATCGGGAAACTTGCCACTTTTGAACCACAATATTTATTTACATACACTTGCATTAACATTATAATTTAAGACACTTAAAGTGACTTTGGCCTTTCGTTTTGATTATCATAAGATGCCTTGTTGCCTTAAAACTATTATGGGCTGGCTCAAGGGTATCACAACAATTATAAAAATAAATCGTTTTTATATAGCTTAGTTTGGTATATCGGTGAATTTAAACTTGAGCGGAATGTTTGGCAAATTAATCAATGCAGATCGGAACGCATTCTCCGTGGGATAATTGAACTCCACGTTGAAGTTGCGAATCAGACGAGCGGTACCCAATTCCAGCTCCATTTCTACGATGCGTTTGCCCACGCACATCCGAGGTCCAAATCCGAAAGGCAGGAATACGAATGGATTCTTGCTCTTCAGGTCGTTTGCCGGGCACTTTGATTCCGAGTCCTTGGGACTTCGCAGCCAGCGTTCCGGCAGGAACTCGGATGCTTGTGGAAAGTACTCATCCCTGGTCAGGGCATTCAGAGGAACGATGGACACGTAAGTTCCAGCTGGCACTTGGTATCCACTGAGAACAGCGTCCCTAGAAAGAACGCGAGCGTTTCCTACAATCAGGGGATGGACTCGCTGGGATTCCTTTATGCAGGCACGCAGATAGGGAACGTTCTTCATCGATGCTTCAGTGAACTCGGAATCCTTGTTGGGCAGCACCTTCATCACCTCCTCCCTGAGCTTGGCCTGCTTCTCGGGGTTCTTGGCGAGGCACAGCATCAGCGCTGTAAAGGTGCTCGAAGTCTGAATGCAAGTTGTTGAATTACAAAACGGCTTTAAAGATCACACTACCAATAACTCACCGTATCAACTCCAGCCATTAGCATGTCCATGGCCATAACAGTGGCCACTTTTCTGTCAACTTTCAGCAGTTTCTCGAGCACACTTTGTTCATTCTCCGGACGTACCACGCCCTCAGCGACCTCCTTATCCAGCCGTTCTATAGCCTCATCCACATAGGCCAAAGTTACTTCCTGAATACCATCCAAAGCTGCCATCAATCGCTTCAATTTGGGAGTCTTAAAATAGCGCCAGGGCGACGGCTTCATTTCTAGATCGGCGGATACTATAAAGAACTCATCCAGGTAGTGGAAGAGCTTGAGGGCCTCGTTTTCTTTATTTGAGTTCTTGAGCAGCCCCAATTGCTTATCCAGGGCCACCACGGATACGGATTCTAAGGTCCAGCGGTTGATGGTGTCTATGAAGTCGTCGGGAGCCTCTAGAGTAACAGGATCCCTCAGTTCGATTATACTGTCGAGGAAATTTTTAACAATATATGTATATTTCGCTGTTTTTGTGAGTCTATCCTACCGCCGAACAAACTCCTGGTTGACTTGCGACATCTTCTTGTAGTACAAACGCACATTTTTTGGCTGCATAAGGACGGGATTTACGACGGTTCTGAAGTCTCCCCAGGGTTTTCCCTGTGTGGGAATGATGCCCATGACGCCCTGGTAGAAGTCCTTCCTGTACTCCTCGCGATGGTAGAGCAAGGTATAGTTGCCTGGACGATTGGGCCACACCCCCTCGTTGCGGAATACCACCTCGAAGTCCTGCGGATTGTGGGTGCTTAGGAATGGGGGGTTACCCATAATACCTGGCATAAAGAATATGTCGCCGTAGTCCTGTCTCATGGCCTCAAACATCTCCATCAGCTCCATGTTCTTGTATTTCCCACCAGGCATGGACATTTTCATCGACAATGCCCACATATTGGCTCGAGGGATCTGATCGAATGGCTTAGCCTGTAGCCATTCCGAATCCTCTCTAGCTTCTGCAGTCGCCACATTAGTTTGCCAGCGCTGGAAATAGGTTTTATTGATATACGAGGGTCGTTTGATAAGTCCGTGACTTTTTGTATTTGCCGCGCACCTGCTCTAAATACAACACTGCTCCTGTCAGCAGTTATCGATTAACAGCTGACTGTAAAATTTTGAGAAAGCTGCGTTTTTTGGTTTGCGTTTTATAGGCATTGAAAGCAGACGATCTCGTGAATTTTTTGTTCCATCAGGACAATGCACGGGTGCACACGTGTGTAGTCAGCATGGCAAAATTTCATAAATTGGGCTACGAACTGCTACCCCATCCAGCATATTCTCCAGATTTAGCCCCCTGTGACTATTTTTTGTTTCCAAACATGAAGAAATGGCTCGGCGGTAAGAGATTCGGGTCAAATGAAGAGGTCATCACAGAAACAAACGACTATTTTGAGGGCCTTGAGAAAACCTATTATTTGGAAGGAATAAAAAAATTGGAAAAACGCTGGACTAAATGTATAGAGCTAAAAGGAGATTATGATGAGAAATAAAACGCTTCTTTGACGAAAAAAATATATTTTATTCAAAAAGTCACGGACTTATCAAACGACCCTCGTAAATAAGTAGTATTATTTTGGAGTTAAACTTGAAGACGAAAGCAGCTCTTGATAAACGGGCTAATAGTTCCCAGATAAGTTGTTTATATTAAATACATGTACTCACCTTTTGAGTGGCTAGCGAGAGAGTCGCTTTTTGCGACTGAATTAATGATAGAGCACTGCGCACTTTTAGCATTTTCGCGATGCTTAGAACTTTTCCCGCTCACCGCCTAAACGAAACTGTGTACCGAGCGTTCGTTCTAATGGCTTTAAATTCTAAAGCCGCGAGAGCTTTGCTGCTTAATTGGCCGATAACAGCACACAAACATTGCGATAGCACCCACCAGAGAACTGGCGTACAAACAGGTTCCGGAGAGCCCCCATAGTAGAACTATTCAATTAATTAAAATCTGAGCAGAGTGTATTAATTTATTAATATTCAAAAATATAAAAGAACAAGGAATAGAATACGGAAATGTTAACTGTTTCATTAATTTGTTTACAGTTCTGTTAACCAACAAACCCATAACAAACACAAATATCAAGGCGGTTTCCCCTCTCATATCGGTCAGTGTCAATGCCAGCAAATTATTGTCACCATGACTATTAATAATTCCATGCTGGGTAACGTATAGCCTAAGCTATATTCAATAAGAGTTATTGATCTATTTAATTTTGAATTCTTTGCATTGTGTTTTTTTAAACATTTATTTTATTTTGTAGTATTCTCAAACAAAAGAACTTAATTACTTTTCAATACATAAAATATATAGAAAAAGCACTCTGTTATCAATACTTGTACTATCACAACCGAAAATATTTGAGTCGTGCCCCAATATAAAACTTATTAGTTGGGCAAATCTGTAAACTTAAACTTGAGTGGTATATTGGGCAGGTTGATCAGAGCGGAGCGGAAAGCATTCTTTGTGGAATGGTTAAATTCCACGTTAAAGTTGCGAATCAGACGAGCGGTACCCAATTCCAGCTCCATGTCCACGATGCGTTTGCCCACGCACATCCGGGGTCCAAATCCGAAGGGCAGGAATACGAATGGATTTTTGGTCTTCAGGTCGTTTGCCGGGCAATTTCCGGCTGAGTCGCTGACGTTTCGCATCCATCTTTCCGGCAGGAACTCCGTAGGTTTTGGGAAGTACTCCTCGTTGTAGAGGCAATTTATGGGAATCATGGACACAAAGGTACCAGCTGGTACGCGATAGCCGCTGATTACAGAATCCCTAGTCAGGCCGCGGGCATTTCCAACTGTAAGAGGGTAGACCCGCTGGGATTCCTTAATACAGGCACGCAGATAGGGAACGTTCTTCATCGATGCTTCAGTGAACTCGGAATCCTTGTTGGGCAGCACCTTCATCACCTCCTCCCTGAGCTTGGCCTGCTTCTCGGGGTTCTTGGCGAGGCACAGCAAAAGCCCCGTGAAGGTGCTCGAAGTCTGGAAGGCAGCAAATATATTTTTTGACTTTATAAACTCATTAGATTGGTTTGTTTACTCACGGTATCCACTCCCGCCATGAGCATATCCATGGCCATAACGGTGGCCACTTTCTTGTCAACTTTCAGTAGTTTCTCGAGGACACTCTGTTCATTTTCCGGACGAATTACACCGTCTTTGGCCTCCTTCTCCAAACGTTCGATCGCCTCGTCCACATAGGATAGAGTAATTTCCTGAAGACTATCCATAGTTTTAAGCATTTTCTTTAGCTGTGGTGTTTTGAAATATCTCCAGAGAGAGGGCTTCATCTCCAGATCGGCCGAGTACAAGAAGAAGTCATCTAGGTGTTTGAAGAGCTTGGTTGCTTCACTGTTCTTCCCCGATTCCTTAAGCAGGCCAAGCTGTTTATCCAGGGCCACCACAGATACGGATTCTAGAGTCCATCGGTTAATGGTTTCCAAGAAATTTCCAGGAACCTCCTGAGTGGTGGCATCTCTTATTTCTTTAATACTAATATGTATATTTAGATACACGAAATTGCCAAATGTTTTAAATTCTTACCGTTCCACAAACTCCTGGTTAACCTGCGCCATCTTTTTAAAGTACAACCTCACATTTTTGGGCTGCATTAAAACGGGATTCACAATGGACCGAAAGTCTCCCCAGGACTTTCCCTGCGAGGGGATGATTCCCTGAACTCCCTCGAAAAACTCTTTTCTGTAAACCGTTCGATGATAGCGCAGTATATCACTGCCCGGTCTGGTTGGCCACACACCTTCATTGCGGAAAACTACCTCAAAGTCCTTTGGACTATGGGTCATTACAAAGGCATTACTTCCCATCATTCCGGACAAATAGAATATGTTTCCGTACTCCTGACGCATGGCGTCAAACATTTCCGTCAGCTCCATGTTCTTGTATTTCCCACCGGGCAGTGCGGTTTTCGCGAAGAGGGACAACATATTTGCTTTCGGAATCTCTTCGAACGGTTTGGCCTGGAGCCATTCCGGATCGTTTCTGATCTCAGCTGTTGCCACATTTGTCTGCCATCGCTGAAACATGATGCAATAATAAAATTGGTATTTTTATGTAAACACACATATTATATATTGTATATGTATATATTCTCATTTAAAATGTTTCGTCGATTGGCTCTGTTTTTATAGCAAAACAATGTTTGTTTACCTGTTGACTTGCAGAAAAGACGGTGGCTTTCTGCGACTGAAGAATATTTAGCGCGATACGCCCTTTCAACATTTTGCACGCTGGCTCTTTCACGGTCAAAGTGAAACTACTCGCACCAGGCGTTTGTTATAAACTTTATATTTTTGTGGGCCGGGCGAGCTTTACTGCTAAATTTGAGGAAAACAACAACCTCAAAGATACTTTGGGAGAGAGAGCAGCAAACAGGTTCGCGTGTATTTGAGAATTGCTAACGAAAACATATGGCAAACATTCGGTCATTAAAAGATACACACATATTTTTCTATGCCTGAGCACCGACTAAAATATACCACTTCTTTTAAAGTTTTTTCATCAATGTTTAGAAACTAATTTTTTTAACATTACATGGTGGTGAAAAATGAAAAAAGGTTGATAATTACAAAATAAATATAAACTATATGTAAAAATATCGACACTTGTGGTATGACCATCTATAATGCACATAAAGCACACAATCTAATATACCCAATGTTATTCTAATCACGAATAGGTATTACCGCTGATAGGATTGGTGGTCAAATTTATTGGCATAGGTTCCAAAATATAGTTTAGCTGAAGAGAGTGAGTTTTGGGGCGAATATTTTATCTAATCAGCTGTGGTGCTGAGGCAAATTCAGCTGACAACAGTTTTCAATTGCAAAATTTAAGTTTACAAAAATTGAACCTTCGAACGCTTATTGGGTTCCCCACCTTTTCCGCGGAATATGATTCAGTTTCTTGTGAATAATAAAAGTTCTGGGATTTTGCTTTCCATTTATTTATTTAGACTGTATTTTATTTATGTTTACCATATATGTAAGTATTTGTTCAAACACCAAAAAGTTTAGTTTTGCTAATCAAATTGTTGGCATACTCATAGTAGTCAGTTGCCATCTCATAAAGTATACAAATTTTCGTCCTCGAAAAGTGATATATAAATATTCGTTTAGATTAATGACCTAACAATAGATTACTAATAAATTATAGTTGCACAAATGGTTTGCGTTTGCATACAATAAGCATATTTTTACGAGGGTCGTTTGATAAGTCCGTGACTTTTTGAATAAAATATATTTTTTTCGTCAAAGAAGCGTTTTATTTCTCAACATAATCTCCTTTTAGCTCTATACATTTAGTCCAGCGTTTTTCCAATTTTTTTATTCCTTCCAAATAATAGGTTTTCTCAAGGCCCTCAAAATAGTCGTTTGTTTCTGTGATGACTCTTCATTTGACCCGAATCTCTTACCGCCGAGCCATTTCTTCATGTTTGGAAACAAAAAATAGTCACAGGGGCTAAATCTGGAGAATATGCTGGATGGGTAGCAGTTCGTAGCCCAATTTATGAAATTTTGCCATGCTGACTACACACGTGTGCACCCGTGCATTGTCCTGATGGAACAAAAAATTCACGAGATCGTCTGCTTTCAATGCCTATAAAACGCAAACCAAAAAACGCAGCTTTCTCAAAATTTTACAGTCAGCTGTTAATCGATAACTGCTGACAGGAGCAGTGTTGTATTTAGAGCAGGTGCGCGGCAAATACAAAAAGTCACGGACTTATCAAACGACCCTCGTACATGACAATTTCCGCGCGAAACAATTTGGCACGCTGGGCAAAGATAAAGATATATATACGTATAGTATGTTTTTATGGAGCGATACAGAAGATATTATTCGTTGACTCTAAGGACTAAGTGTCTATGACAATTTCGTATAGTATTTAATAGATAATTCCTTTAGCATTGAGCAGGTTTAACTAGCAGACTAAGTGGAACTAATCCTGGCTGGCAGATCCATTCATCTGCTGGTAGTTGCACACGATCTTTGCCGCATCGTTCATCATCTTGGCCGTGGAACGGACGAGGAACATCAAATGACACTCGTCGTAAACGGTCAGCTCGACTCGGGTTCGCACCAGTCCGTGGAGAACGGTGGCCCTCTCCAAATCCAACCAGCGCTGGAGGGCTAGCTCCCGTTCCTTAACGGAGCCGGTGAGCGCCACATCGGAAGGACCCCACAGTACGAATTCCAGCACTGCCTTTGCCTTGGACAGAGACTCGGCTCGCTCCTGTTGCAGTATGTCCGCCAGGATGGGCGTGATCTTTGTGGCGGGCAGCATGTCGGTCAAGGCCGAGTGGGCGCATTTGCATAGCGTACCCATGGGCTCGTCGTCGTCATTGTTGTTTCTAGGTTGGCAAAAGGATTATCAGTAAGATTTATAAGCTATGGAGAATGGTTGAATTCAACTCACCCCTGCAGCACACAGAGTCGTGCCTGGGCGTCCTTGTTGTCTATGTCCTTTGACAGCACCACATTGGACAGACTGAGCGGCGTCTCCTCGATCGCCTTGGCCTGCAGGTTTTTCATTCCGTTGACCAGCTGCAGCATGATGAATGCCACCTCCCGCGTCATCACATCATCGAATGCAGGCATGGCATTTACATTGGCCGACCCATCTTCTGCGCTCATCGAGGTGGCCGACGATTCTTCGTTCAGGGTACTTAGGTTCTGCACCGAGACTACATTCCTTAGGTTCCCAGCGATTGAGCCATTTCCATCCTTTAGGCCACTGAGATTCGGAATGGAGCCGCGGAAATTGAAGTTGCTTTTGTCCAGTACCTGCGACTTTCCCTTGAGTATTGATCCGATCGATTGGAGGGTCTCCAGCTGCAATCTGGGCAACACCGATATGGTGGCCTGTAGCAGGGTCACCTCCGTCGAGGGCATTAGCGGCAGTTGATAGCTGGGCACCAGGTCACAGAATTCGGTCACCGGGTTGAGCACGTCGCTCACTCCGCCCGACAGCTGGCTGAGTTCTCCAGCCACGCCGCCCAGTTGATTGCAGTCGGCCGACAGTGCCAAGGTCACCGGCGAAGAGCTCCACAGAGCGGCATGAAAGGCCTTCTTGCCCACCACAAAGGCTTGGGTTCCCTCCAAAATGGTAAAGTCCTCGTAGCGCAAGTTGATGGCATTGGCCAGAGGACGCAAGGCTGCTGGCACCACTGGAGTTTGCTGAAGCTGAGGAGAAATATAATCCGTATTGAATGTTAGTTTAGTTGTCAAAAATTATAGGTAAGTATGTCCTCACCTGATCTAGCACCTGGGCGAGGGCCTCGTGATTTGCCACCACCACGGCGGTGTAGTTATCCTCAATAGTCTTGTGCACCACACTGCGTCCCTTGCGCATGCGCAAACGATTCGTGGCCTTGCTGCGGTTCTTGTTAGCCTGCAATAAACGTTTTGAATAAGTTTATACTTTGTTGAAAGTCAGTTCTAGGTTGAATTCACCTGTGGCATGCCCCAGACGCTGTCGTTGATGTCCGTGGCCACATCGCCGCCCGCCTCGCTGCCGTAATAGCTGTACGGAGCATAGATATCGAACTCGCCCACCTCGCTGCCCGCATAAGAGGCTGAGATGATGCGTGGAATGTTGGCTAAAAGTAGAGATAAGGGGTAAGTTACTTGATTCCATCATGCCTTCAGTAACAGTGTCTCTAGCAGGGATCTTTTAACCTACCCAAGCTGTTGTTCAATCCGTAGTTTCGCACCGGTCCATACTCGCTGCGCGAATAACTGGCAATGGAGGCCGTGTCCGAGTAGATGTTATTACGTCTCGTGGCCTGGGTCAATCTCTGACCAGCCACGGACAGATCGATGTTACTGCGCGTGGGTGGCGGAGGAGGAGTCGAAGTGGAGGGCGTGGGTGTGGTATTTCCATTCGTGGTTGGCGGCGGCGGAGAGCCCATCTTTACGAACTCGTACATGTTCTCGTAGTCGCGCTTGTCCTTCAGATAGCTATCGATGGTGCTGTTGATCTTGCGGACTGAATCCTTGAGACTACTTCGTTGGGCAGCATCCGCTGCATCCATGGATCGTTGCTCGAAGATCTCCAGTTTGCTGGAGATGGACATCTTCGGCTCGCTTTTCTTTTGGGGTACGCGCTCAAATGTGCTGGTCCTGCTGTTGGCAGTCGATGCGGACTTTCCTGCCTCCTGACCAGTGCTGCTGCTGTTGGCATTGGTCTTCCCCATCGTCTTGCCCTGATCCGTGGCTACATTGTCACCGTTTGACGAGCAAATGGAGATAGTGTCGGTGAGGACTCCGCGCTTGCGCACCAGTTCCAGCTGGGCCTCCCTTTCCCGCATGCTGGCCGTGCGCTCCGGCTTTCTGGGCGCAATCGATGAGCGGATTTCACCTGTGGAATATAAAAAAACAAAATCACATAAGTAAAGGGTTCTTTTAGATGCATCATCAACATTGACTCAGACGAATTCGTAAATAACATTAAAGGGGATTAAGTGAAACAGACTAAAAGTTTCGCTTAATCAATAAAAAGGAAAATGGGAAGTTTTAATACTTCAAAAGGGAAAGTGCGCAAATTTAATTGCCATTTTAATTAAAATATAGATTTTAATTACATATACTCGTATCTGTCTGCGCTTTTGATTTCATTTAGAAACATTAGGCAATTGCTTTACGCCAGAGTATATCATTTAAATTATTAGTTATTATCGATTATTCTTCAAACTTCTTACTGACTGACCTAATTTAATTATTTGTACATAAAAAAGCATCAAACGAATGCAACGTATTCATTAACTAATAAATATATGTATTTTGTAAGTATATAGAGGTGTCACAGTGCTAATTTATTCAAACGATTTCCCAGGCTGTTCTCAAATTTGCCCGGCCTTCATGGGGCGATGCCAAATGTTTGCTGGCACATGAAAATTTGCGGAAAATCCGGCTCCACCCTCCTATTTCTTCACCGGGGCAAAGTAGTTAGACAACCTGTGAGTACTAATTGCGATTTTGACCCAAATTCGTGCCAAATTACAATTCGCATGGTGCTGCTGGTCAACTTGAATGAGGTTGCTCTCGGATCTGGGTCTTTCTGGCTCTTCCCCGTCCTCGATATCTGACAAATGGCTCTAGGTTGGGGTCTGGAACATAGCTTTTCTTTACGACCAGGTTTCAGGTGCCAGGTGCCAGGTGCAGCGGCAGTGGCAGGTGTAACAAGTTCTCGCCGCATTCGCGTTGACCGCAAAGTGTCAGGCCAAAAGAAATGGGTCTCTGGTCCGCCAGGTTGCCAGTCTGCCAGTTTCACCATTTGGTTCTTTCCTACGGCCAACTATCCACCATCAACATGTGGTTACCTCATTGGCTCGGCCTGGCTTATTTTCGTTTCGATTTTTTTCTGCCTTACTGGACCGCTCATCTGGCAAACTATTTTGCTCTCTGGCTTGGCCACTTAACCCAGTTCGAGCCGGCTCATCACACTCGTTTGGATGCGGCGGATATGGTCATAAGTGGCGTACCTGTATCCGTACTACGCAGAGTGTATTTGTTTGTTCACCCGTTATATTGATTAAAATGCGTAACTTGTTCTGCGTTTGGGTTTCGGGTTCTACTTTCAGAGGAGCTGCTGGCACAGCTTTTACCATTTACGGCAATTTTATTCGTGTTCTTGTTTTTCGACTCTCGCGTTTCGTGTTTGTGGCTGCAATTGAAGTCAACAAGTTGGCTAAAAGAAGTGGGTGAAGTGGCCGAGACCCTTCAGACCCACATATACATACGATACGATACGATACCATCGCATACATGAGCTGGCTGTTTTGAAGGTCGGCCAATTTCTGGGCGCTGTCAGTGAACGTGATTTGCTTACGCTTTCTTTTGGAATGCGATCACAATGGTCGGGAGAAATGGATGCGGGAAAAGGGGACACAAATGTCGCCCACAACTCATGGAATCGGGTCAATGGGAACGAGATTGAAATTGACTTCATGAGTCGCGGAATTTCGCTTACTCATTATGCAGGAATCTCAGTGGCCTAATACCAAAAAAAGTGTGTTTATAAAATGCTTGTTTGGTCCACAATTGGCCTTTTATGGAAGACTGGCCAAATAGTTTTGGCTTCTTTATTTAACGTTATTTAGAACTCCAATTGAACTGAATTCAAAGAATGTACTTCAGTTGATATTTGGATGAAAGAGATTTTAAACTGATTTTAATACTACATTTCTACTTACCCAAATTGGCGTAGACGTTGTCGGCCTTCAGCTTCACGGATCCGGTGCCGGATGCCAGTGGCAGGACACTGGAGTCCACGCTGCTGGCGCTGAGCGTGGCGGTCAGCTCGGTTTTCTGCTTCCGCCGGAGCTCGGCGCTCTTGGGCGGCGGGGGGCGAGCCGGTTTGTTGGCCTCATGGGCGCGTTGGCCCTCACTGGCGCTCGATCGAAGGGGCGGAGCAGGTGGCTTTGCCGTGACCACGGCCACTGTTTGTGCCGAAACGGAATCACTGGTCTTCGTGATATCCTTCACTACCTCCACGGCCGTGGGGTTTATGTCAATGGGATGGATAATCACGAGACGGGGTTTCCCAGAGGCATTGCCGTCCTCTGTTCCGGTGCATATTTCCGTATACACGCTGGTCTCCCTCTTGGCCAGAGATTCAACGGACTTGCCTCCATTGCTGCCCATGCGCAGGAACTTCTTGATGGAGAACTTGGACTTTTGCTTCTGTGGCGGTGAAGCGGAAGGGGACTTCTTATCCAAGCCAGCCGCGGCCAGACACTCCTCCGACATGGAGAGATGACGTTGATTCCGGGGCGTTGGCTCTGGCGTCAGGGGTTGCTTCAGGCTCAAAACCGAGCTGGCCGATTGCAGCTGCATCTGCTTGGCCGCATTGGCGCGCTGCATCACGAAGGTGTTGAGACTTCGGAACTTGGGATTGATCACGGCCCGCTCGCGTTTGTCCTTCTCCCGAATGACGGGAGCTGCTGCCGCCGCCGGAAGAGCTGGCTTCCTGGTGTAAAGGCTGCTGTTGTTGGCAGCTGAAGCACCTGCAACAGTTGCTGCTCCTGCGGTTCCTGCGAGAGCACTGGTTGCTACCGTTTGGCTCTCGGTAGATGATGATGATGATGACGTCTCACTTTGGCCAGGTGACGTGGCCTTTTCCGCTGGCTTTGCTGCCGCCTTCGTCGCCTGCTCGAACTCAACTACCAGACTGTAATCTCGCTCCGGCGTGGGCGGAGCGCTAAGCTTTGGCTCTGGCGGTGGATTCGGGGCTTTGCCCTTTTTCAGCTTGGCTTCGTCAGCGGCTAGATTCTCTTTGGCCAACTGGAGACACTCGCTGGACTTGGAAATGGCCGACTGCAGCTGGCTGATGAACTGCTGCTCGGCGCAGCTGGGTTGTCGTTTGCCCAGGAAGCTTTTCAGCTGGCTGCCATTGCTGGTACCATTGCTGCTGGGATGGCTATTGACAAGTGGTTTTACCGGGAGCTCTGGTTTTTTGAGACCATGCAGGAACGACGGCCTGGCATCGATCTTCATGGGTGGTGGCGGCGACTTTGGCAGGGCGGGAAGCTGCTGCTCCGCCTCCTTTTCAGGCGTCTGTTTTTGTTTCTGCTCCAGACTGTTGTCCGGATCGGCACTGCCATCGGGTTCGCCATGTAGCTCCCTGCTCTTAACAGCTGGCTTGGGCACCGCTTGATCTCCAATCTGAATATCCTCGTAATCTGAGTTATTGGTACTGGCGCTCAGCTTCTTCTCCGCCAGAAGTTGCCGCTTCTCCCCACTGACCGCCGTGCCCTTGGCCAATCCCAAGTTCTTGTACTCGCTACCCAAGCTGATGCCGATTCCCGAATCCGATTCACTGCGGATCATGTTGTAGGCGTTCTCCTCATCCGAACTGCCATCGAAACTGCTGCCCGTGGAGTCCAGGGCGTCATCCGAACTGCACTTGGTGACGATCAGACCATCGGACGTAATCTTGCTGGTCATAAAGTTGCCCTCGTGAAGATTGTAGCTAGCCGCTCGGGTTTTTGAGCTGAGCAGCATATCGGTGATGTACTGCGAGCTGGAGTAGTGCGAATTGCCGGAGCTCTCTGTCTGGGCGGCAGTGGCCACGCCCACCTGCTCCGAGTACTTGCCATCGGGAAGATTCTCGTAGCTCAACTGGGTCTCCACGACATCATAGTAGGCGGACACGCCATTTTCCGTATCCGAACAATTGCTGTCTGTATCCGAGTATTTGTGGCACACGTTCACCTTGGGCTTGGTCTGGTCTCTGGTGATGGGCGCATTCCGTGCGATGGGCTTCTTAAGGTCGAGAAATGGCTTCGGGGAGTCACTCAGCGCACTTAGCTCGAATTTGATCTTGCCGCTGTTGTTGCTGGCGGAAGTGGAGATGTTGCTGCTGCTTCCGCCTGAAGATGCGTCCGATGCACTTGTCTCGCTTAGCTTCTGCTTCTGCTCCAATGTCTCTGAGATCTCGTCCAGCAGTGACTTCTCCATCGCCCGTTCTATGGGCGGACTATCTTTGCCATCTCGCGATGGAGTTACTGATGCGGCCCCTGTTGTCCCTGTTGCACTGGCCGTTGTGCTTTTGGCCATGGTTAGCGTGGGCGTTAGGGTGGTGGTCACCTTTTTGGTAACACTGGTATTTGCAGTAGTTGTACTACTGCTCTTGATGGCTGTGGCTGTGGCTGTGGTTATGGTCGCTGGTTTGGCTTTTGCCGGTGTTGCTCCAGCCGATGATGATGCAACTGATGTTGCGGGTGCGCTTTTGCTTTCCGCGGGCGCAGTTTTCGCCGGAGCTGGTGCGGATTTGCCCATGGGCTGGCCAAAGGGCATCACATTGATCGTTAGAGTCTGCTTTTTGCCCTCCTTGTCCACCTGAGGGGCTCCCAGTTTTAGAGCCGCAAAGGATTTCTTGATATTCTCCTCGGCGTCGCCCAGCAGATTGCCATTGTTCATGTTGAAGTCGGTGTTGGCCCTGGTAATCCTCTTCAGCTCTTTGGTCTCCTCGTCATCCGTCTCGGTAATGGCCATGTCGTCGTGCTCATTGCCAAGGTTCATAAAATCGTGATCGTCATCGTCGTCATCGTCCTCCGACCACTCGCCCCCATAGCCGATGATTTCGTGCAGTTGCTTGGGAAAGCACACCTTGCCGCCCTTTGAACTAACGGATTTTCCAGAGCCACTTCCCGAGGTGCTGGAACTCGAGCTGGACCCGGTCAGTCTGACACCGAAAGCCTTCTTGATGATGCTTTTCGCCGGGGTCTTGTGCTTGTTGGGGTAATCCGTTTTAACCTCTTTGTCTGGCTTATGGCCGCCACCCAGTTTGGAGGCGGCTGCTGCAGCGGCTGCCTTGTGCTCGTCCTTGGACTTGAAGCAGTTCGAGCACAAGTCCTTCTTCCAGGCATTCTGGGTGAAGTGCGAACAGATCGAGGACGACATCGCTGAGACTTTTCCTTTTGCTATTGCTCCCGCCGACGAACAACCTTATGCCATATTCTGCAAGGGAAAAATGGGAAAAAATTAAATCAGATAAGTGGTCGTGAGTTATGGTTTGATGATGATGATGAGGTTGTTAGTTCGTAAGCCTAAACTTTCTTTGCAAAATATTGCGCAAGCTCACAATTAACTTTCACTGCCGCCTGCAACGCAATCTCAACTTCTGCCGCATGACTCAATATTGATTGAGTGGAGAAGTTGAGCCCAGCAATTGTGACTGTGCCAAGTGGCCATGTGGTCATCATCCAGCCCCGAAATCATGGCCACAAAATGCCATTTGCCCGGCCAGCTTATCAATCAATCTTCATCTTGATAATGGAATTATTGAAATTTTGCTGACGATGATGTGGCTGCTGCTGTTGACTTCATGGACTGCCAGAATTGGTAGTTCGGAAAATGTGGAAAAAGTATGGGATGGAGGAATAGATGGGCTGACAACCACACAATTTACTGTGATTGTCACATCTCTCTCCCTGAAAAAACCATCGATTGCGGTTGGGTAATCACCGGTTGCAGCTGCATTTTGCTAACTGCATGGCTACTGTTTGTCGTTTATTTTGTTGCCTATTTGCAAATGACTTTCTAAACACAACCGAAACTGAATGTGCAACACTTTACCGGGAGCAGGCAGCATAGGCATTGGCCTAACAAAAAACAAACCTAGGAAATGCCACACAAATTAGACAGACAGACAACTCATTTATGGCTTTGAAATTGGCGTTTTTATTTGGTCAGAGCTTCTAGAAGTGATTCAAAGGCAAACTGGTTTCCGTATAAGGAGTTCATTTAATTCATTAATTTTGATAATTTCCCAAACAAAGACAGCATGTTTCCTGTAGAACATTATAGGTCTAATTTAATGCGTAATTTGTGAGAACTTGAATGGGAACATGTATTCTCTACGCCAATGGAACTACTTATTTTGTACCTTATTGTGTACATATTTCTGACGCTTTCAGGTTTCTCAACTTCTTGTAATTTGAATTCTAGTAGTCATATCATTGGAAGATCAAATAACTTGGTAACAAATTATGCGATTTATCTGGAAGATCTGCTAAGAATGCCTCCAACAATTTTGGGGCGTTTCTACTGAACCACTTTACACTACTCCCAGCGGCAATATCACCTTCCCGCCGCTAGCAATGTAACTATTTTGAGGTCTTTAAGCCATTAACTTCTTCATATGACTGTGAGCATCTGCGCAAGTGTGTCACTTGAACCAAAACACCAAGTTTAGGCGCTCAAATTTGGGAGTGTTGCTGGTGTTTCTGATGTTTGTGGCCATGTTGCTGCTGTCGCGGCGACAACAATGAAGATGACAGCAACAGCAACACCACAGTTTCTGGTTTGTTTTGGGAAACATTTATCAACGCCAGCAGCGCCAAGGAAAGTTGACCCATTGTTAAATGTGGCCGGAGTGCTCGACTTCTGCTGCTGCCACGCTTGATTTCTGCTGCAGATGCAGATGTGGCTGTTGCTGCTGCTGCTGCTGCTGCTGCTACTGCTACTGCTGGATACACCAGATCCCCTAGATCTGCGTTTTTGGGTCAGCATTTTGACTTGACGTTAATATGCATAAATCTCGACTCTGTGCATTGCAGTCGTGGAAACAATTGGCATCAAATGATGATTGGGGGGAGGAAGGGGAAAAGGGCTGTTTGGCAAATTGCATAACTGGGCCAGCTAAATGTTGCTGCCGTATTTTGGTTTTTGGTTGTGCCCGCATTGTTACCCATAAATTTTAGACTCCGCTCGCGGTTTTTGTTACCGTTTGTTTTTATGTCTATTTCTGCCACGGATTTTTTTGTTTTCATGTTAATTGTTTGCATTTTTTCTTTCACTCATTTGCATTCGGTTGCGGAATCGATTGGCCATTTATTTATGGCCACACACTAACTCAGCGAACATAAAAAAACGGGCAAAAGGCGATGAGAGCTGTGCCCATTCTCATGGACAGCAAGTGGATCGCCAGATCGCATATATGTTGGCCAACTATTGAGCGAAAAACATTGAAACAAGCGGGCCTTTGGAAAACTGTCAAAGGCTGCAAAAGAAATGCAGAAAATTCACAACAAATTGTGGGGCCCATTTGACCAAATAAAAGCCGTTTGCCCAAGTTCCAGCAGCCTCCAATCGAAAAGAAGATGGTGTGGCAGCCGCAACTCGAAATGGAATGTTGCAGCAGCAGCGACAACATCTTTAAGCTATTTTTCACGTTTGGCACTTGGCCTGGCAGCAGGAATGCTGTTTCCCCCCGATAAGATTGCTCGCCAGAAAAGAGATATCAAGGCGTGTTGCTGCTGCTGCTGCGGCAAAAGTGTTACACAAATAAATCTACATAACTTTCAGGCCAGCGCTAAACTCCTGACCAAAGATGGCTAATTTATGCCTGGCCAGGACGTCGGCTCGTTAGCCAAGTGTGCTATCTAAGGTGAGTGGTTCAGTTGGACTGATGGATTCCGGTGGGGAAAACTGTTTGTGGGCGTTACTAACTAATCGATGCACCGTCTGATCTGAATTTGCATTTCTGCATTTTTCATTTTTCTGCATATACTGCAATTGGACACACACGAAACTGGCGTTAACGAAACCCGTTCCCGTTCCCGATTCCAATCCGACGGCAACCCATTTCGATATTTTGCATTCTGGCAGTCTGGCATTTTGTATTTGCTTTAATCTGATCGGGCAAAACAGTTAGCTTGACCGCAGCTCGCAGCTTGCAGCCCGCAGCCAATCGAGGCCAACAGGTTTTTTTCGGCCAGAAGCAGGAGGGTTCTGGAGGCTATTCTTAACAGCACATCCTAGTCTTTGTTTGGGTTAGCTGCTGTCTTTTCCTCTTGACAAGGAAAGTGGGTTAAAGCCGCTTGAATCAGCCGCAACCGCAATACAGCAGAGCTGGGCAAAAAAAAAATTCCAGAACCGAATTTTTAATTTAATCACCACCGAGTGTTGATTCCCATTAAAGCCAAACAGGAAAGCGAAAAGCGGAGAGCGCCAAAGCACGAAATTGAAACGAAATGAAGCGCGAGATGAGATGAACGGAGATAGGTGCTATATGGATATATCGTTCCATCCGAAAATCGGGACGCGGGGCATTGGGGCATTAGGGAGCTTTGTTCCACATTTGCACGTGAGATTTATGCGTGGCTGTGGCCCCCCGACTTCTGGTGTTTATTTATACATTTATCGTTATGTATACGCACGTATTAATGGATCCGTATGCACGGCAGCAATATCCACCTGTGTTGTACTCGCTCCGCTCGGGATTATGCAAAGCAGCGGCGGAGGAATGCTCTCCGCCTTGTTTACATTGGCTAAGTTATGCAGCGGCACTCGGCGAAGTTTTTGGCCAAAAAGAATTCTTGGCTGGGTTGGGCCTTTTGCCACGAAACGGATGTTGTGGGCGATCCGCCGCCAGCCAAATGTCAACTATTTGCTCTGCGCCCGATCGGCTGCCTTTAAAGGTAAACCGCCAATTGTGTTGCGGCGCGGAATCGAAAACCAAAGATCAAGAACTCAATCTCTAAGTTGCCTCTACGCGAACGGCCTTAAAGTTCAAAGTTCAAGTGCAAGCGTGTGCCCTGCACATCAGTTTTATTGCATTGTTCTCACCTGCTTTGGGCCTAATTACGCTTTCGAATTCAATCAGCTGCTTCTTGAGAGCTCTGCAAGTGTGGGAAAGTTTTGGCGAAAAGTCTGTGAAAACATTATGCGGATTGAGATATTAATGTACTTTGCACTGCGAAGAAAAGATCCCATAACTTTGTAAATATATTTAGGTTTTTGAAACCATTTTTATGTATGCCATACCAAAATTGTATTAGAAGACACCCGCACTTGATTTTGAATTGGTATTCAGTTAGTTAACAACATAATTGCCATTGTGAAACAGATCTGGCTGTTTGTCTGTGCAGTTTTCAATGCCAAGTCGGAATTAAATAAAACTAATATATGCGTATACCAAAATGTTTTCGTTTCCCTGTTCACACGCTCAACCAAACACTGGAAATTTGGCTGGAAGATTGTTTAATTAAAGCCAAGTCAAAGTTGCCATTAGCTTGGGTTGCTGTGCCTCTCGAGAACTTGCCGGATGTTGGTGCAGGCAGCAGGGCAATTTTGTCAACAGGTAATACAACAAACTTGTGCGACCACAATAATGACAACAAAAAGGCAGCAACAACACAGCTGCAGCAACAGCACAGCAGCACCGCAGCAACACAGCAGCAGCAACAGCAATTAAATTGTGAAGAAGTTGTTTGAGGAGGGGGAGTGGAAATTACTGTAGTGCCGCTGGCTGTTTGTAGCCTTTTAAGCATAAACATAGTTGACGACTACTAACTGCTTTAAGAAGAAGTCAAGGCACGTGATTAAAGCGGAAAGATTGGATTGGGAAAAGTTGTTAGATGGGGAGAGGTACCTTTTGGCCCAGCACGATTGGGATTTAACGCGAACTTAAGTGCCAGAACATATTTATGTTGACCGCCCAAGATGCCAGCGACATGATTTCTTCAAGTCTTGATGGCTTGTCACATACTGCAAATGGTTTGGGCCAAAAGTTACTTGTCCGCCTGTCAATTATCCCGAATAACGAGCCCGACTCACAGCTTCGCGTCCAGCTGCCAATATTGCCAGTCATTCAATGCCCGCCGGCATATCATGTCGTGTTAATTGAAGTTGCCATACTTGCTAAGCCGCTAAACCAAAAGGCCTTTTGGCATTAGCCCAAGGCCCCCAGGCCGAGTTTGGGTTTATTTTTAGCAGCCCAGTTGATTACGGAGAAATGTTTTATGTTCATTTTCGCCAAGGATATTCCAGGAAAATGCGGAGGAGGAGCAGCAAGAGCTGCGGGAGCTGCCTTAATCAAGCAAAGCCTGTAAATTTATGCCTGTGAGCGCGCCCACATCTTCCTGCCTCTTGGTGTTGCAAGAAATAAGGGGGGAAGTGGGTGGCGGTGGCTGGGGACTGAGCGAAACACATATATTTCAAGGTTAAGTTCCCATGTCGTCTTCGTTTTCATTTGCTGTTGCGTGACGCAGACAAAGAGTATAAAAAGATGGGGTAAAGATGAAAAGGAAGCTGAAGACGGCACACTGGCAACGTGGCGCAAAAGAACGACAGCAGAAGCGACAGCACCAGCAACAGCAACACAAATTGCAGCAGCAACATCAGCAGCTGCAACAACAGCGAAACAAGACAGTGCAAATTAATAAATGAAAACGCATCCATTGATGCAACTGTTGCCAGGGGTCCAAAAAGCTGCTGGCCTGTTGCTGCTATCTTGTCTCTATACCCATTCCTGGTGAAGAAAAAAGGGTATACTGGACACTTTAAAAAGTATGCAACAGATAGAAGGTAGAATTGGTCCGTCTGTAAGTGCAAGCGTAAGCTCGTCCACAAGAATCGCATGTCATTTCGAGTAACGGGTATCTGATGGTCGATGCACTGAATTTCACTACGAGCACGCACATGTGTTGCAGCAACAGAGCCTTAATTAAAAAATGAAGCCCCCTTGCTCCCCTTGAACGCCCCAAGCGCACCCTCCTGCAACAGAATGTGTCGCTAACTAAAACGGAGATCCGATTTCCACTTTGTATTTTTGTTGGTTCCCAGCAGCAACAGCTGTTGTCGTAACTTAACTTTATGACACAGCCCACCAAACAGTCCCAACTTTTGCTTAGTTTTTAATACTCTCCCGTTAAAATATTTTACGATCACTGAGTCTTAATGAATACGAGTGTAGAAGAGAACTTTTCAGTTGGCTGCATTTAAGGAGAGCATGTCATGTAAAAATAATAATAAAAACCTGTTGCGTGGGATAATTTTTTAGGCGCCACATTCCCCAATTTGCTGGACAATTTGTAAGTGCCTGTTGCCGCGACAGGCACAAATTGCAACTTGAACTGCAACAGCAAGAAACTTGTAAAGGAGCAGTGAGTCATGTTTGTGGGTCACACAGCTGCATAGTTTTTATGTTTTCGGGGTTTCGCCGCAGGCTGATGACTGCCATTTTATCCGGCTTGCGGTTTTGAGATCTTGACCAGAACAATAAAACGCCCAAAAGCCTGAGTTCCCGTACCTGCTCAGCCCAGAAACTCTTTTTTGGCCACCTTATGTTCGTGGTTGGGATTCATGAATGCCTGTTTGTTTGACTTTTATTGCACAATTAGAATATGAAATACCAAATAAAAGCAAAGGCAAAACTTTAGCAATTTGAGCTTGAATCCAGTCTTGGCAAGACTTGGCAAGACGAGAACAACTTGCCCATTTGGCTTGAACAATTTTCGATGTCTGGCAGCGGTCTAAGGCAATTGTCAGAAAATCGATGGTGAAGGGTCTGCGGAATGGCTACAAAAAGCCCGATGTAATTGTATGCCAAAGGTCAACAACTGTGTTGGATTTGCTAAAAGCAAATATGGCAAAAGCACACAAAATCCAGACAATGCTACACTTAAATGTGTGTATCTTGCAACAGCACGGCTCCTTTTCATACACAAATTAGTAAAGCTAGGAAAATTGAAATTACTTTTAATAGATGTTGATTATGTAGTTTTAAGGAAATTTGCAAGCAATAGGAAATGTAAACATAACGTGTCGGATATTTCAATAATTTAGTAAAAGGTGAACACATTGCGGTTGAACTTCTTAGCTAACTGGGATACTCTTTATTAAAGCTGGACCAGCTTCGCTCTTAAACGAGCCAAAGACTTAGTTGCCGGTGGAGCAGCTAAGGAACTTGCTTTAGAATTTGCAATACAGTCGCTGAAGGTAAACCTCTGGGTCATCGGATTTCACTTTCTCTATCGAATCGGAGCGCTCATCTATTACTGTGCAGTTGATGACATGGGCATGAGTTCCAGGCTTGAGTGCCATCCCTTTTGGAGGTATTGTGCATCTCTCCGCCAACTTCAAAAACCTATATCTCTCCGATTACCAGGGGCTTTTGCATTACTTATGGAGTGTTGACCAAATGGATGCACTTTGACCTGGTTTTACCCAAATCGGTGGTCCAATGACAGCCTTCAGTGGTGCAGATTTGCAGTGGACTCTGTACGTCTTTTCCCAAACTCATATTTTTTGGACGATTTTCTGCATACTTTAACTTTTTCTGTTGATTCGGAAGATATCTTCCTTACCTTTCAGCAGACTAATATCCACTGACAGTGAAATCTTTTGACAAATAATATATGTAAGTATAGATGATTTAACTTATATTATTGTATTGTATGAACTAAATCAAGGAAAAACAATCGGAAAATCATCAAACTTAAAGTCTCTTTTATCCATTTTTTCGATCATAAAGATTTTCAAGCTCGAAGTTCTGCAGCAACGACGACACAAGAAATAGCTGTGTGCAACAGTGTAATGGCATCTGCATCTGGCTATTGGGCACAAATTGCACGCAACGTTTGTCAAACTCGGTTTGCCCGCACATATTACGTATACGCACTGGTGCAAGGCCAAACAATGGCTCGTGTGCAGACGGAGACAAAAGCCTTACCAAACACACAAATGCCACATGAGTGGCAGTTGCAGCAATTGCTCTTGTTGCTGTTGCTGCTGCTGATGCCGTTGCGATGTTGCCGTTAGCCGTTGCAACTGTCGCCGGCTGGTGCGATGAACAACAAAAGAAAGTCAGTAAACCACTGCTGGAATGGCCAAGTTCAAAGTTCAATGGAAGACGAGCAGCATGCAGCAACATGTTGACAGCGACAAGCAATTAGCCAAGACAGATGAAGGGTTCATTTCATGAGGGGGTTGTGGGGGTCGCCTTGGTTCAACTGCAGGGCAAAGCGCACGAATCAATTTGCATTTGCAACTGCAGTCGCCGCATTTTGTCTTTGGGCAACGAACCTGCAGCCTAGGCACGGCATTAAATAATCATAAATAAAGCTTTTTCTTCCTTAGTTTTTTGTGTGCCTCTTACTACATCCATAGAAATTGAGCTACCGGCAAATGGAGCGCTTTCCTCCTTTTGTTTGATGTAGAAAGTGCATCGGACAGCGGACTCATGGGAATTTAAATCAATTGAACCGGCTGGGCTGGTGGGCTTTGAACTTGGCTTAATTAATCTGTGCAGCCTTTCGAAAGTTTGGTCAGCAAAATTGAATTGAATTTGCCAGCCGAACAGGGACACGCCCAGCGCAAAAATTATTTGTTTTGCTTTGTTGTTTGACATTTAATTGGCATTAATTACTACCCCCTCAGCTGTAAACGCACGCCCCTCTCGTTGGCCAACCACGGTCGCAACTTTCACTGGTTCGCCTACACCAAAATTGGTAACCAAAAGCGGGTAACAAGCGGACGAGGGGAGAGAGAAGGGGGAGGATTGGTGGCCGCTGCATTTGACAATTTCAATTGAAGCATTCGAGCGGGTCTTGACCAGGCTTATCGCTACTCGCCATCCAGGCGGCAGCTTTACCCAAAACCCATTATCATTTTGACAGGCAGCAGCCATTAGACAGAAGCCGCCTTAGTTACACTCGGAAAAATTGCGAAAATTACTAATCGAAGCTTTGCCGGGAATATAGAGTATTGAATAAATTATGATATAACTGAAGGTGTATTCCTACACCAAAATTTAAAAATAGGAATCACCTAAATGCCGAAGCTAGCAATTCAAGGAGACTTTTAGTAAATTTGAGTTTCTAAATATTAAATACATTCTTCTCTCAACCATTGTGCAATATGTGATACATATAAATTAATCCCTTGTCAGCACCTAAAGCTGACGGGAGTCGGGCTGCAGCCGATTGAGAACGTTGCATGCCAGCGGCTCATTTGCCTCAATTAACTTTGGCCGGGCCAACAGTTTAGCACCTAATCGGTTGCTACCCACTGAAAGGCCGAGAAATGCCAACAGAATAAAGCCAAAATGCGCTCGTTAATTAATAAACAGTTCCGCCACATAAACGGCGCCACAAATCAGCGGCCAGCATACAGATACTACACTACTGTAGGAAAATGTGGGCCAGAAGGGCGATGGGAAATGGGAGAGGAATGGGAGCTTGCCACACACGTGTGCAACATGTCACCTGGGGAACGGAATGGAATTGTGCGGTGTGGCATGCAACATTTACGAGCTTGTCGCTGCAAAGATTTTCATTCCAGTTCCCCCGAGTGGGAGTCTCAGCCAAAAAAAAGACAAAAAGTATAATATATATAAGCCGAATTCCAGAAAACAAATTCGCCGTCAAATGGCTGGATGTTGGGGGATTCGAGCGATGAGTGCGGCAACATCAGATAACTAGACAAATTTGTCTTGCTTTGTTTTGCGTCTGTCTCAAGTGTAATTTTGTTAGAAATGGAAAGTTTTATTGTTTGCCATCAGTCGAAAGCAAATCTCTGGGACTAAACGCTGTCGAAAGATGCAGCCGGCAGCTGTTATTGCTTCGTTTTCGTTTTCTTCTACCGGCGGCGGGCTTTTTACACATTACAACTTCTTCTTTTTGTTTCTAACTGGAAAAGTAAATCTGGAAATCTATTCAATTGTGACCGTTGACTGAACGATGTCCGACCGAAGCGAACCAAACTGAAGCGTCTCCATCAACAATAGAGTGGCATTTTTCCACAACTTCGTCAGCTTCTGCCGCTTTATGGGCGGGTTGTACAATAAATTTGGTATGAAATTAGATTTATCTCTTCATTAAATGAATATAGGATATATATATTTACGTGTGTCTCAGAAGAAACTTCGCTTCCAGCACAATGGAAAGTTTCTCAAGCTGGCCCCAAAGAAAACCAAAAACAAAACCAAGGGGTTTTCGCAGCGAAAGCGATTTTCTGATTTTCTGAATCTGAGTCCCAGGGCAAAGAAGAGTTCGTTGGCATTTGGCATTCGCATAATTTCTGCGTCATTTAACACACATCTCTCTTCATAAGCGGCCAGGCCAATTAAGGCCGATAATTAAAGACACGGCTGCCAACACACTTGCAACACTTCGAACACTTTGGCTGCCGTTTAGGCCAACTTCCATTGTTCGACAGGCTGCCTGCCAGTTGCATTTGCAATCTGCTGCATGTCATTTGCAGTGGGATTTCGATCTTCCTGGTCTTCGGAAAGCCTGGGACCAGGGACCCGTTCCCACTTTTGCTCCGCTCTTGCACACCTGACAACACATTGTTAGCCGCCTCGAATTACCCAAGTTGTTCGTGGCCTGGGAGTGCACCTTCAATTGGCATGCCAATTGCCCTGGCAACGAAAGTGTAAATTATGGAAAACACGCCAAGTCAACTTGGTAGGCCCAAGTTACCAAGTTACATGTGCCCGTTTAGCGTTACGCATTTCTGCATTCTGTGTGAATTTGATTTCGATTTGCCTTTCCCTTTGCCTTACCTGCTTGAACTTTTCCACCTGTCGCACGGTATCCGCAGTTTACCTTGTTGGGCTTTACAATCTGCAATGAAATTAATAGGATTTATTATTGAATTCATAGCAGTAGAAGATTAAATAGTAGTAATGGATGTACAGCTATACTTTTAAAGATGTAGTAAGTAATGTGGTAATTCTATAATCATAATTCCTAAAGGGTTTTTGGAGCTTGGGAATTGTTCTCTGATTGACTTCAGCTGCATTGAATCCGATAAGTGCAATGTAAACCGCAACTTACAACATTTTGAATGAAGTTGCCAAATATAATATATTACACAGGCAATTTATTATATAAAATCTTGATGTATTCACCGAGCCCAGGGTCCGAATGACAATCATTTGCCAAGAAACATAGAAATCTGACCGCTGTCCACAAGTACTGACTGCAGTTCAATGGCCTGTGGGCGCGCATGCAAAATTAGCCAATTTCGTTTGGCGTAACTGAAAATCAGTAATCGAATTACGAAAGGCTAAGGCGCCAGTTGTCCCTCGGACCCCCAAAGTCCCGCCTCTAAAACCGCTTTCTCGGCTTTTAGCCAATGCAATGACCCGAATTCAATGCACGTCGAGCTCATATTTTACGAGTTGCACTGCAACCAACCAGCAAACTGAAAACAGTTGGCATTTGGGGGCATTTACTCGCTGGCATAGTCTCGACTTCAGGAGTCCCCCTTTTTGAACCCCCCATCGAACGCTGTAATCGAGCTGCAAAAACTACAAAATATTTATTGTCATTCTCCTCGTCTTGCCCCTGGTTTTGGTTAAACTTGGCTTGGCTGGGCTTGGCCCGACTTGACTTGGCCAGAACGGCCAGAACAAGTTGCAGCCAGCTTAAAATGCACTTGAGCACTCCGGTTAACCCGAGGTGGCGATGAAGACGGGTGGGGATTACGATAAAAGAGAACTGTTTCACCAAGGTTAACTTGGCCAAGTGGATGGCTTTTACAGCGCACTTGTCCGTCCATTCTCGTGGGGATTGGAACTGGCAGACACTGGAAAGCCAATTCTATTGTCAATTAGCATGGTGTGATAAAAACTGACCGCGGCAAGGTCGCCTTTTGAGTCAGATCAGACCTGAATATGCGGCCTCATTTATTGGCATATTTATTAGCCAGCTGAAGAAAAACATTTAAAATGATAATCGCGGGTGAGACAAGTAAAAAGCTATAATAAACTTATTAGCAAGAACAGACAGTGGCTTTGTTAAATTATTATATAAGGGGGTCAAATTAATGTGTTGTAATTTTGCAAAGAAACAATATAGAATTTAAATTAAAAGATTCTTCTTAGAGTCGGAACAATTTCACAAATTATTAGCCTATGGTTTCTTTTAGTTGCAACATCTTTTCACAGCCACAAGAGGTGTAGGAGGTGGCATTATTTTTATAAAATTTAAGCCAATATTATCCACTGTCGTGATATATCCAAACTAATCTCAACCGCACCCATGGGAGCACTTGTTGTTTTGCTCACAGTATTGAATGCAAATTGCATGTGTGGCTTTACTGGCTTATCGATTGCGATTCGAAAGTGGCTTTTAATTAACTTAGCCCAGAGCAGCTGTCAATTCTTACAGAATTGATATCCCAAACGGATTTAGTGCGAAAAATTCTCCGTTCGTAGGCTAATTAAAGTGAAATTGGCACAGCCGCACTTATTTAGACACGTTAAATTTGTTGGTTAGCCCGAAAAAGGTAATTGAAGACGCCTTGCGAGGAACACAAACAAACAAAGCTCATACCCCAGGGCTTTTGTTATGCGATTCGGTGGAATTTCCACGAGTGCTCCAAACGGAGTGGGAAGCTTGGGACTGGACTGGACTGGACTGGGCTGGACGGGGTTCGGGAGGAGGCGGAGGAGCAGCTGGAGCGGAAGCGGGAGTGATAATAAAACAACACCGAAGGTCATTACTGGAAAAACGGGTTTTTCTAGCCAACCTCTGCGGCGCTGCAGCAAGAAGTGAGTAAGCATTTAGCATTAAAATACCGTTGGGATTATGGCGTTTGAATATGCATGGGCGAAGCGACAGCCGCTGCCGGGGGCACTCCCCCGTCCCCCGTTGGAGTCCCCCTCTTTTGGCCAACAAGTTCGCCCTAATAGACAACGCGCCAAATGCCGCCAGTTGTGCAGTGCCAGCTCCAGTTGCTCCTGAGCTGCTGCAGTTGCATCTGCATAAATTATGCACCCAGAGCCATTTGCAAATTGTCATTCATCGTTGGGACAACTACTGGCGTGGCGACATCTCCGTGGACGATGACACCGAGGAGGAGGTGATGGTATGAAGTGATGAAGAGATGAAGAGATGAAGAAACGGGCAGATGGAGATGCGGATGACATGGCTGTATGCCCACGCCGGGTTAACGCCTCGCTCGCAAATCTGGTTGCTAATGGCCACGATGGAGATGGTGGCGCTGATGCCATTAAAGGTCAACGGGCGGGTGATGAAACGAGTTCCAGATGAGATTAACGCTGAAAGCTGATTAGTTATGTAGCCTAGATTTATTTATGAACTATCCAGCTGCATTACAAAGCTTTACTTTGAACAAGTAATCCTCTATTTCTTCGATGATACAAAAAAAAACAAATGTTGCTGAGTGGAATGTCCAGACTTTTTGGAATGATATTTTTCTGAATGAACTCTAGCTTTTGCGTAAACTCTGCTGAATTTCCTTTGAATTTTAAGACGTCAACAGACTCAAAGTATCTGCATGGATACTTAAGATTTACTACAGTTCTTAAGCAACTTTTTTTGGCTGACAAAAAGTTGGTCGTCAAACTACTGTAAAAGCGGAATACTGAATGAATATAGCATTTTATACATTTTGCATATATAAGGAATAAACTTTGTACGCAAATCAATAAAGTTGTTTATATATTATGGACTTGAAATTCTGCTTCTCTTGTCCGACAAGCATGAATAGTGATAATATTTTGGATTTGGTTAGCTACTGAAGATATGCTTTAGATGTTCTTAATAGCTCTTCAGATGATTTAACCGTTTTAAGCCCTGTGGAATTCCTGCATTCTTTTCCTTTACTAAACCAACATTTTTACATAAGTCACCGAGGCCAGGTATTCTGGCCGGCTTTTATTTAACCGGTTAACCGGTTCTAAAACTCACTCCTCAACCACCAGAGGCGCAGCCAAAAAGGGGGTTCCAGTCTCGGTCAATGATTTAGAGGAACTTTATCTCCAATGATTACCGCTTTGAAGATTTCACATAAGCTGTGCCCCATAATCAGCCGCTTATGACACCTCTTTCTAGTTTTCCAACTTTTTTTGGGAACCAAACCTGTTGGCGTTCTCTTCTAACTGTTAAGTGACCAGCCGTAGCCCCAATGCAATTCAAATGCAGATGAGTTCCTATCTTCATCTTTCTCCCGACTGCGTCATTGCCACTGCTGCAACTTGAAGTGCAACTGCAACTTTCTACGACTCGGCGTTTCGAGTGGAGTGCAATCGAATGCTTCAATGGAGCAGAAAACTTTAGGTGGCATCTCACTCACACTCCCTCCGCGAGTCCAAATGTCGCAGATGAAGTTGAAGTCAATTTACTCAAGCATTGACATTGCAACTGCAGCAGAAGGAGCAGAAGGAGCAGCATCGGGGTTTCCAGTTGAGTGGAAGAGCTGAGCATGCAAATTGCTGCACTCCCAGTGGGCCACATTTATATGCATGGATTTCGGGCCGGGCCAATAACCAGTGCAATTCAGTTGGCCATATCTAATGGCCGCTTAGCCGCACAATTAATTTGTCAAAAAAATTGGTGGCAAGTCAAGAGCTCACGGGGAGGGTAATCTGTCAAGGCATGATGTCTGGTGGCTGGTGGCATGTGGGCAGGTGGCGCAACTTTCACCTTGACCGGTTGGCCAAAATGCAAAAGTCAGAGCCGGGCAAAATTGAACTGCAGGCAATGTCTAAGCCAAAGTTATCATCATTAAATTCGGCACATTTAATTAGACACTTTGCAGATGCCTCGCATTTATTTAGCTGGAGAATCCGAACCGGATCCGAACAAAGAACTTCCCTTCACTGGCCATCACTCACTGAGCTCTTTGTCCGAGTTTTGTTTGAATTTCTGTATTTTTTTTCGCTGTTTTTGGTAATTTGCATTTCTAAGCTTGGCAAATTGGACAGAGACAACTGCAAAGAAGGCATTGAAAGTTTTTCGCATTTTTGTGCGCTGTTAATTAGCCACGAGAAGCGTAATGCGCATAATGGCTATTAGATGGTATGGAAGATATATGTATGTTATATGGATAGATATACTCAGGCATATCGGAGTATAGGAATTTGTGGAAAGGAGAGTTGAGAATGCTGCGCGATTGTAAACAAAAGAAGTAAGCCAGCCGAGTGATTGATCGTAGGTTGAACGACCCCTTATATGTGGTTCGATCCAAGACGATCCCAGATCAAGTCGAATATCGCCGAGCTGAGAGGCCGAGAGCATAATTATGAGCTTATAAATAAAATAGAACTACACGCCGAAGGCAGAACCTAATTAACAGGTACGTGTGCGCTGGTGTGCGTGCGAGCTACATCTGGGATACTATACCTATGACGCGCACTGTGCGTGGCCAGTGGAAATCGGCATTCGCCGCTACTCAATTAAAGTCGGAAAGCAAAAGTACCGAAATATTTCAGTTTCGTTGACCAGCCGGGCATGTCGCAAAAACAAAAAGGGGCAAATGAAGATACAATCCGCATTTCTTGAGCATTCCAAATAGCCTCGTCTGCGGTTAAAGGTTAGCTTTCTTCTTTTGCATATCTTTATGACAATCCCCAGTTGTTATTACCGTTTTGGGGAGTGCGGTCATAAATCACATGATCATGCAGCACGTGTGTGCATCCTATATATGGGCTTTGCACTTGGAGAAAATGTAGTTGTAATACAGCAGATAATTTCTTGAGACTGGGATATTTTAGCCTTGAATCGGAGTTGATGAAATATAGGCTTATCATCACTTGTTAAAACATTGTGCAAAACGAATTGTAACGAAGGCAAATTGCAGGCATTTATAATTTTTCTCAGTGATGGGTCTAATCTGAGCGCTTTCGCTGAGTGAGAAAACGGCCAGGGTGGAAATGCATTTCCATCGTCATCGGTTGTGGGGGAGCGCACAGTATCAGGCTGATGATCGTGCCTCACTTATGCGCTTCCTAAACAACAACTTGCGGGCTATTCAGCTGGGGCTGCATTTTAAATATATAATTAGACTTATACTGCTGGCGGCGACTGTGCGTACCCCTTGTGGCTATTATTAGGCCCTCCCCGTTCCGCTGCCTTAAGTGATCAGTTCCGCTTGGGCTGGGTATCCCTCTTCCTATTCCAGATAGTGTTCTTGCACTTTTATTTATAAGCATATTCCACCTAGAGTGCTGCTCGCCATCAAATGGGAGACAGTTGACTAATAAAAGAGCCGCTCGCGTAAGTAGATGCATCTTTTCTGCTCGAGTGAGTGGAGCGCGGTGTCACCTTGTGCGGGGCATTATGCAATTCACGTAATTGTAATTGACGGCATCCTGCCGATTTCCTTCTCGCCATGCATAAGTGATAACATTTCGATTAGCAGGCAGCTTTCGTTTAGCCCGAGTAAACAAGTCTATCCAGATTCATCTGGGCCTGCCATTCATACACTCTGTTCTTTAGAGCGGAACAGCTTACCGTCAATTTCGCATAGTTTGTGGATTCTTGTTAGTAGGGTTAAAATTGTTGGCTCATTTGCAACTATTTGATGTACGAGATATCGAAATTAATACACTCCGTTTTTTTATATCTTAAAACTACGACCCATCAAGTATTTTAAACTTCAATAGATAAGTTAATCTGTAAGTTTTTGGAAGTAAGTGAAGTTTAGGTTGAAGTAGTGCCATTGATCAAAGTACTATCGCAATATTATCATTTTCAAAATAGCATATATTATATATTAAGGGAAAACAAAGCCAGGAAGGCATGGACCCATAAATCTCTTCAACTACTTTTTTACCTATTACGCCGGATGACACTTACTTATTCGGAAGTTATAATATTATTGTTATATCTTCAGTTTCTCTACCCACTTCGATTGGCTATTTTGGTCTATGACATAAGAGTGTCTTCAATTGGCAATGTTTTCTTTTTGTTTTGCAGAGTTTACTTATTAGCACTTAACATTGGCCCAGCATGCGCTTTTAACATTGACTTAACAGCGCCCACGCATGCCGTCTCTTTCTCCGCGGATGGCCTTAGCCTTCGTTGTAATTGTCCAAAGTAAATAAGCCAACAAACAAAGCCACAAACCAAAATTTTGAATATTAAATGTTGGCCAACGGCAACATGAAGCATTGACCATTTTTTTTTGCCGGCTGCTAAGGTTAATGGGCCTCTGGCATGATAGCTCTCAAATATCTGTGCCGTGTTTTTCTCGTTTTGGTTTCGGTTTCCCAGTAGCCAGTATTCAGTAGTAGTTGGTAGCACACATTTGATTGCACCTTTATCTGGGGGCACCTTCTCGACCTCGTCGCATTGCGAAATATTCCGTTTCTTTTAACTTCAGAGCTCTTTTTCTTGGCTTTTCTCGGCCCCCTGGCTAGCCGGCAACTTGTTGCTCTCAGCCTTATTTTTTGCTGCTGTTCGATAGCTGTACAAACCGGTCAAGAGCCGGAGCATAAAACGCTTCGCTTTGGCAGGGAGCATAAAAAGGCGCACAAAAGCCGTTGTTCAAAGCGGCGATAATGAAGTCCCGTCCCAGTCAAATGCAAAAAAAAAAAGAGATACAAAATGGCTTGGCCTGAACTCTCAGTGTGTTCGGTCATTGGCTGATCATCGTAATGATTACAATCTTCAGCACAGATCCGATGAACATATGCATATTCATGAGGGGGGTTGGAGATATTGTGAAATTCCACAAATGACCTCTAGATGGCTGCCAAAAGCCTTCCCCTTGATAATGCCAACCATTGTTTATATTTTTATTCAGTTGTTAAGTTTCCTACTCGCATGTGTATGTGTGCTGCCTTGGGCTTGAAAATGGGAAAATATTTTGATTGTGCGGCCTTTGCATGTGGAAAACAAACGCCTCGAACTGCACGCATGCATGTCAGCCCAATCAATCGAGAGCAACCATGCACTGAGAAAATCCTATGAAAGTGATATTCCTTCTCGGATATTCTCTACCTCGGAATACTTGATGTATGTATAGAGTAAGAAGCTACCAAGTATTTACAAATATTAACAAAGTTCTATCCAAAATATACTTGAATTATATTTGGTTGACTTTATACATATACACAAAGTATATAGGTAATTTCATTTTAATTCCTAATGAAATGGTCTTGTTTTTTTAGATAGTATAGGTACCTTGTTATTCACTGACTCTATTAATCTATTTTCAATGTTCAAATCCTGAAATTGTAAACTTTTTAAAGTAACTTTAAAAGTTCATTCCCAGGGAGATGGTGCTAGTAAACTTATATAATATTTACCTTATACACCTCTGTTTTCTCTGTGTAATACTGGTGAGTCAAGGGAATATCCAAGTGCATAATTGCAGTCGATGCCCTGGACTTCAGCTCCACCGAAGGGCCAAATGCATTAAGTGCGGTAAACGAGGCAGGGCAAAAAATGAAGAGGATGATGATGCTAATGGCGAGCCTGGGTCGCATTCCCCGGAGTAGCAATTGAAAACACTCAAATGCCGCCGACTCCCTGGATGATCCCCATTTCCATTTCCATTTTCATTCCCATCTTGGCACCCAGTGCAACTCAATCCAGAAGCCGTCGTCATCGAGGTCGTTCATCCGGAGAAGAAGCTGGGGGAGAACTTCGATGCAATCTGGCGCTTACAGCTGCAAAACTGTCACTCACTCAGCCATTCACTCATTCGTGGGCTCAGTTTTGCATCGGACTGCCAGTGATGTGGGTCTATGGGTCTAATGGATGGATGTTGTCATAATAATGAGCAGGAAGTTCGAGGAAAAACACCCAAATCGGCTTATGTCGTTGTTATGTGAGCACTGAAGTAAAAAAACTCAGTAAGAGCTGCTCACACACTAAGCCCAAATCGAGATTCATGAATGCAGTAAGTATCTTTGAGATACTTTTGGTGCGTTAATTAAAACTGAAGCTGGGCGTTTTTACTCCCATATATCACTTGCATAATTTCCAGTTGTCGCTCTCAATTACCAAGCCCCACTAATTGCAACAAATCGAATTTGATTGCTTAAATGCTGCAAATTGGTCACACCGAAAATATTGGAGTTGTTATAAAATTCGTTTACGTTTAATTTGATTAATTAATTACAAAATATTTTTCTTAAAGTTTCCTCCTTATTCGCTTGCCTGTCATAACCGAAACGGAAGCCAAAGTTGACTGTTTTTCATCAGAGATTGTTCGAAATATTTCCATGCTTGCCGGGGAATTAAGGAAGTCTCTGTGGAGCTGGCAAAGTTTTTCTTTCCTACAAGCCGAAGCCTGAGCAAATAAACAAGTTTTCAATATTTAATTGCACAACTTTGTAATTGTGCCTAATTGTTGGGTAAACAGAAGTGAGCAACAGGCTGACTCAATATGTTTGGGCGTTGCATTTGGCAATGTTTCATAACGTTGGCAGAGTGCGAACTGAAAATTGGATAATGGACTTAATAATATGGGGAGTTTGAGTGTAAGGTTTCTGATTTGGGCTAATGCTTAAGCATACATATTTGAACCAGCTTAAATTGTAATCAAAAAGCTACGACCCTGACCCCAACTCGACTTGGTAATTATTTACACCAACTTGGGCTCCCATAAATCAACGCATTTTGCACATTTTAGAAATGGAAAATTACTCCATGTTGCCAGGCACACAAGCTCACTCACACAATCATGCAGATGATTGCAGCGAGAACATGGAAAACATTTCCATGTGCCACTTAAAACGACTTTCAAAATGTTTTCACTTGCCACAATAAGCGCCCACCCACATACACGGCGAGAAATTGGCAATTCAATAGATTATATATCTCATAAATGCTACGATAGTTAAAGACAATGGAATAATGGAAATCTGATAGTAAAGTTTAAATAACTTAACGTGAGACCATTAAAAAGTTGTATTTTTTTTTTGTATAGTTGTATAATTCAAAAAGATGAGGTATTAGTACATTATATTGGTTTTATAGATCTTTAAGACTGTAGAAAACTCATTATTTTTCTCCGTGCAGCTACAGTTACGACGAGCTAGTGGCGGCCACAAAGCCAAAAAGTTTGCCTGTCCGAAGTCTAAATTCCAGGCCAAGAACAGCCCACACAAATGCAGCACCAACTGGAGCGGCTTTGGCACAAAAAGCCGAGTGCAACTACCAACGTTCAGTTGAGGAATTATGCCAGGGAAATTCACCGCACGCCTGGCGATTCATGCCCCAATGATGCACGTGCTGTCGAGGGACTTAAAAGGCATTCACTAAATCACGGATTTGAGTTCGATTTGGAGCGATTTGGGAATAGCCATCAATATAACTTAGGCCGCCTGGACGTGACTTCGGAGGATATAAATCCCCATCTACCATGGACCATAAATCGTCGATCTGCGATCTGGAGCGGCTACAATTGTTGCCAATCGAAGCTGTTTTTCGAATTGATTAAGCGCGCTTTTATTGGCGTTTGCCATCGATGTCCAGTGCATCACTCTCTCCTCAATCGGCTCTCTTTCTTTTTTGTATTTTGCGAAATCGTGGCCTGCAATTATTAGCCATTACCATGCAGTACAGTCCACCAGATAGATAGTCAGGCTAACTGATTTGTGGAGCCGGAACTGGTCCAACTTCGAATTCAACTTCGATCGGTTGGCTGTAAACAAGGAAATCTCGCCAGCCAGCTATATATTGCACACATTGAATGCCTCTGTTTGTGTTGGTGGACCACGGCTCAATGAGTTCGTAATCGGAGGCAGATAATTATGCGATTATTCATTGCATTGTGTCGGTCGGTAGCAAGTGCAACACTTAATAATTCGATTAGTGCCGAGTGGCGCCGCCAGGTGGAGCGATGAAGCAAGAATCTTAATGGTTAGCCAATCTAAGCGAACTGATATCGCCCAGGCAGCTGTTTTTGGTCAATTAGCAGACAAGAAGCAAATGGCAAACGGCAATCGCAGATCGCAGATCGGAAATTCTAACGAAAACCAACTGACAACTACGGCAGCACACAAAACCTGATTGCGTTTAGTCATCGGGCTTTGTAGCGAAAATTATAATGAGCCGCTAAAGCTGTTGACAACTTGGCGTTTCGTTTTTGTTACCTTTTTCTTCGGCAGTGCGATGAAATCACTCAGACCTCGACCCGACTTGACCACAATTCAAGGCCATAAATACCAGACCGAATGCGATTTGCCAACCTGCCTCAATTGAAAGTGATTTCTGATGGATTGCTCATCCGCCGGGGGTTACCAATGCAGCCGGAAAACGTTTCTTAAGTCGGCCAGAGACACATTATGCAAGTCTGCCTCGCACAAAGATGCATTCATAGGGCATTATTAGACTTACGACCTGGAGCCGGAGCCCAGGCATTGACAGCTCATTTTTTATATTTATTTATGACAATCACCGCTTGTCGACTGGTGACCTGACCCACATGGCGTATACTTTTCGGCCATTAGGTGGCAATTAAAGCTGGCCAAGATTGGGATTCAGATTGGGATCGTGCTGGGCCCCAAGGGGCAGAGCTGCTGATCGTTAGGGCTAGCAGAGACTTACTGTTCTTCTTGATTGACATGCTTAGCACTCGACTGTATCTGGGCGCTATCTGTATCTGGCATCCAACAATCTGTGGCCCCAGCAACCTCATTTACAGTTTACAGCGCACTCGGCTCCACTCAATAGGCGCTTTTGTTGCTCGCTTTTCTTCCGCTTTCAACGGTTCATAATTGAAATTATAATTCAATTTGCCGCCGTGGCCACACTTTGCTTTTCAATTATTAGAAAATGTCTGGAGTGAAAGAAGAGAGCGATCGCAGTCGCAGATACAGATACAGATACAGATACAGATACAGATACATTTAAGTATATTGTTCATGCGCATGCAGATACAACTTTGAATGGCGTGCCAGACGCTGCGCATGCGCAAATAAATTTTGAAATTTGATGGCGAGGATCCTGGCCAGATATTTCCATTTCATGCCCATAAATATTGTAAGCGTAGGAGAAACCAACTATGTACATAGGTACAAAAATGGAAAAACTACTGACGTGTCGTCGCTTGCAATTAAGAACGCTTTCATTTTTCATTTTCAGCCTTCCTTCTTTCTCCGCCTTTTCCGAGTCGAAAAAATAAATTACTTTTACTGAATATAATTGAATTAACATTAACAGTCAGCCCTGAGCAATCTGTGAAAAGTTCCACCCAGCTTTTCTGGTTAATGGAATTCTCTTGTTGATCAATATCCATGAGATAGCAAACACATTTATTTATTAGCTACTTGAATATCTCGCTTAATTGAAATCCCTTTCTGCCTTTCTGGACGGAGATAAATTGGAAAAACTAGGCAACGTCGCTCCGCTCCTGTGGACTTTTAAAAATAGAAATGGGAAATTTGGAATTTCGAAATTTGAAATTGGTTTCTATGCCCGTTTTTCGGGGGATCATCTGGTACTTGAGAACTTTTTCCCCATTTTCGGGGGCATAAATTGCAGGGGCTGTCGGAAAAGTGCAGCTCGCCCAGTTGATAAGGCCGGAATAAGGGTCAGACCTTGGCTTGGGCGGTCTCAATTATTTACGATGTGGTAGTTGGTATTGATTTGCCGGGGAGCAAAGTCCAAGACTTGAGCTACTCGCCCAGCTTTTATCAGTTAATTTCCAGTGACCCCGTGTCACTGGGAATCTGATGTAACTATATAAGTACACAAAAGTTTGCCCTGCTTTCGCTGCACGCGTTTTGCATGCGTTTAAAGTCGCTTACGCAAGAAACGCTTTGTATTTTTTGTTGGGTGGTGGTAGAAAGTGCCGCCCGCTCGACGACACATTTTGAGGCATAAATTAAGTCATTTACTTTGATGGCCATGCGTGGAATGCTTGTTGAAAAAATAACAAGCTGGTGGCCAAAACATCATTTTACCCCCATTCAAATTTGGCATGTGGGGTGTTGTTTTGTGGTTTTATCGCAAATATCCTCGAGTGTCATCTACTTTTGATTCATTTGCTGTCGCTGATTGTTTTTTCAACAATTAATTGTTATGCGTTTTTAATGCCCCAGACAATGTCTTGTATAGCTTATATAAGTATGGATATATAATCACATGTGTGCATTGCACACTCAACAGATTTGTTGCGTTTTTTCACCTTTGTTTGTGTTTTTTATTTTGGCGTTAATTTTTTGGTTTTATTTCTCCAGTTTGGCAAAGAAAAAGAAAAACTTTCTCCCGCCGCCTGTCGTGCCAACTTGACGCACCACAAAAAAGAAGATAGGCGAAAAAGAGACGGCCGACACATGCAGACAGAGAGAGAAGCGAAAAATTTACAACAAGCCGATGATTTACTGACGAAAAAGGAAAAAAATTATCATTGGCTTGAGTTATTTATTTATTTTGCGGCTAAAAAGAAGGGTGTCAGAGGAAATTGAACTTTTAACTCTCGGAAGCAACCATAAATAGGAAACAATTGTCATCGTAGAGAAAGAATTGATGGCAAGTAATTGCTTTTATTGTAGTAACCATCTTTACCCGCAAGGCATTTCGTTTAGATAAATAATAAGTACTATTATGGATGATAGAAGCGTCTTAAAGAAAAGTAAGAATTGAGTTAAGCACGTGTTGTTTAGTAATTATTTTAACAACCCAAATAAACAGAAAATGTTATGTTTAATAAAATAAACAAATTAATGAAAATTCGCAAGCAATAATCAGTTAGACCAAAAACCAATTATACTTGACAAACACCTGACTTGTAAACATCACGTCAAATCTCTTTTAAACCAGATTAGAAAACACGATTTCGCAAAGTTCAAGATTGCAATTATCAGCGAGCAGTATCTGCAGCTGTTGCTGATCGAATGAGACCCAAAACCTGTGATAAATCACCCGCAACGGAGGCAACTGATAAGGATTGGGGCCAGACCCCCATGAGACCCAGACACTCAGACAGAGCGAGACCCATTCGAAGTCCCCGACCTGTCATATCGCTTTTCTCCCAGCTTGTTGTATTCAATCAATCACGTTTCGCTTATCGCCCACTCAGCATGGGAAAAAGCGGAGATGAGTTGGGGCTGCTGATGGCAAAATATGGCAAACAAAGGGCACTGGAGTCCATGACCACAGACGTTTAATCTGCATCGTTTCAATTATTATGCAAACGGCAATGAAAGCAAACAATTTAAGACACACATTTGGTAAACAATGAGCGACGCACACAGCCTTATATGTATACTATATACAATATAAAATAATAGAAATAAAACAAAAGCAAGTGCGTGCCTTGGAAATGCTGAGCAGTTTGGGGGAAAAGTGGAAAGTTGGCTTCGGATGCATAATTATTGCGGGGCTTATTTCTCATTAAATTTACTGCGTAACGCTCCCCCTGAAAAATTCGTGCCAAAATGCAGTTTTCCCTTTGCAAACTTCTTGTTTGTTCAGTTGATTTGCCTTCTGTTTGCTTGCGTTTGGCACGTTGCTAATAAAGCAACTATGCGCCGCACTAACAAACAAATGAAAAATCTCGAAAGATTGCATAAAACGAAGAAAATAAAGTGCAGCAAATAAAATGCTCATATTTGTGCCATTTGTCCGAACGAGTTTTGTGAAAGTACGGGTATCTAGCCGATAGTTAATTCGAATTTACGGGCGCCCCCTGTCCGCACCATCCACTTTGTATCACGATTGCACTCAATTCGAACTGGGATGGAATGGTATGGTATGGTATGGTATGGTGTGGTATGGGGATGGGCCACCAAGCCCGTGGCGGTGCAACACGTTTCTCTGTGGCAATTTCTGTTTCTTTTTCGCATTTTTTGTATCTTTTGCCCAGCCCCAGCCGTCTCCTTTCGCACTTTATTGACAATTTCTTTTTGGTTTTCGCGAACGTGCGTAGCTATTGTCGTTGATTGTTGAAAACCACACAAGCAGCAGTCAACTGGCCATCGGTGTAATGAAATGCGAATTTCATTCATGGCAATTGGCTACGAGTTACGTCTCGAATGCAGTTGGCAAACAACATCCACAAGAAGTGGAAAAGGGGCGAAAAGGACGGTCCCATGTGCCGGCCATTGAGAAAACAACTTCGACAGAACTGCCAAGTTGAATAAAATCATACTGAAACAAAGAGACTTTTATTTGATAATGGATTGATAATTTTCTTTCATGGCTCTCTTGATTTTGAAAAGTAGCCCCTTAGAACGGGGTAAGTGTTAGTTAGTGTATAAAGCCTTTAAAATAATACCAAGAACTGAAAACTTGGAAGTAAGAAAATTAGTAATACACAGAAGAGGTTATCTGGCAGCAAACGAGAAAAAGATATCTTTAAGTTCTCGTCCTCTCAAAACAATAATGAACGGAAACACCAAAAATAAAATATCCAAATGCTTGGACTCTTGCCAGAACATTGAGTCATGTGTAAATTCTATTACGCGACCTATGGCGGACTTGAGTCATCTAAACCAGTGGCTTTGTCACTTTCCAGATCGGCCAACGCTTTCGTTACCTAGAGCATCTCGAATTCCCGATTTACATTCCTAAGACTTCCCAGGCAACTCGTATTTGTTTTATAACTGAAACCAAACCCGTTTGCTGCAGATATTGTCGAAAATCGAGTAAAGGGCAGATCAAATGACATCAATATACATATTAGCATTAAATTTGTTTTTGCTCACACATCCGTTGCACTTTTTACTTAGCGCTGCTAAAGGAGAAATTTTCTAAACGGAGTTATTTAAATTAAGAAAAATAAATATCCGTTGAGGTGTTTATGCAAACGAGCGCACAAAAAGCAACAAAAACCGAAGTTGTGGCTTTAACGCAAAATATTTCACAGAGTCAGCGCCGGTCAAAAAAGCTTTAAAATGCCAGCAAAAAAATATGCCAGACGAGTAATAATTATCCAAAGAAATTATAGCCCCCTCGGGTGTAAAGTGTGAGTGTGTTTGTGTGTGTGTCTTTGCATCGGTGAAATGCGAAACTGCGAAACTGCAGAGGTGCTCGAAGGTGCTAAAAGTTATGTTGCCAGACAGCGGATTATGAAATATGGAATGCATGCCCCAAAACAGAAGGACCCCAAAGAGACGCGCATTTCAAGGGCATTCCCTATTTGGGGCATGTTGGCCCTCCGATTTGGCAGTTATAAATCCATTTGGATTGTGATTTTCGCTCTTGATAAATTCCTTTTGCGGAGTCAACAGAAATTAAACTGATCGGGCATTGATCACACTTTCTTAATCGGATTAACATATTGTTTCAGTCAGATATTGATTTCGAGATCCTAAATACAGTATGTACTCCAACATCTCGAAACTGGTTTCGGGATTATTCGATTAAAATCTTAAATTTAACTCAATTCAGCATAAAGTCTTATCCCAGGAAATCAAAACCATTTTTGTAATAGGAAATTATTAACAAAGCTTTTGAGCCAGGATGCTTTTTTGTTAATATATTTTTGATCAATTCATGATTCATGACACGTAAGTTTCGCGGAAAGAAAAACATATGTATATATGTAACTACCAGTACCAGGTATTGCTTAGTCGAAAACCTCATGAAATGCATTCTAACTCGAGTCGGCTGTGTTGCACTTTTGCAGGCCTATTGATCGTCGTTATTAGCCACATCTTGCTAACCCGTTTGCAGACGTTGAGGAAAGGGAATGCAAAGGCTCCCTGAGAGCTGTGTGTGTGTATGAACCAACATTATGGTAGATTTTGTTGTTTTTGTGCGATGATGTACGATGGTGTAACTTACCCGGGCTGTTTGCAATCCGTATTTTTTGTTGTTGTTTCTGGTCGAGTAGATGATGCTGCTGCAGTTGCGGTTTCAACTGACTGACAGTCGTTGGATGGGGGCGTTCCAGGTATCGTTATCGCTTCCAGTGCGTTTTCCAGCCAGCTTCGCTTTTTAAGCTGTGCAGTATGTGTGTTTCGATTTTTACCTAAGCACTTCACTTGGAAGAAAAAAAACCATGAATCACTTGCACGTTTTTCGGTGTTATTTGCTCGGCATTATTTGCCTGTTAATTGGTTTCGTTGTTGCTGAATATCGGTCGCAGTATTATTCTTCTTTTTTTTGGTTTGGTTTGGTTTTGGTCGTTTAGAAAGTGGGTTAACGTTAACTGACAGGAGCGCGTCTTTAGTTGCGCCTTATGCAAATGGCGCGTATATTAATTCGATTCGAGATTGGTTTCGACTGGTGGCAAATTCCAACTTGGTTCAACTTTGTATTTCAGCGATTCACAGGCATGTACACTCCGATCGGACCGCTGCGTTTGGCGCTACAACTTGAGATTCCGCTTGAGACGTTTGCACTCCAACTCGATTCGCTCGCGACTGAACCGATCGCGTCGTGCTGCGCGGCATTTGCGGCCCCGATCACGAAGGTGCACTTCGCGGACAAGTTAAGACGCGCTGCTGCGGCCTTTTCCTCGCGAAAGGTGCGCTCAGGGGAGCGAGATGGACAGAGATGGGGAGAGAAACGAGATTTGAGCGGCGGCTGGAGCTTTTAACGGATTTTTATGAGCCAGGAGAGTGCACTGCTTGAATTCTCTCGGAAGAAGGCGAACAGAGTGGCAGCTTGTCAACTTTTGAATTACACCAGCTGGCATTTGAAAAATATACTAAAGCGATCAGGGCGATCGGGAAAATCCAAAATATACTGCTTGTAGTGCGGACACAAACCAAGGTAGGATTTAAATTGTATTATAATCCAACGGAGTGGCAATATTGAGCAGTTGAATTTGTTAAAAAAAGAATCCTAATAGATAAAAATATATTCCTAGGCCCGACACGCAATTTGAAAATAAATTACTTTTGGGTATTTATAAGTGTCATTCTAACCCGACACATGTCGGGAGTTGTCATCCCATTTTCTACACATGGGTATCGATACATGTCTTGTAGGCATTAGACATCAGTATGGCAGCGCCATCGGATGGAAATTATGATGCCACCGCCCACAAGATGGAGCTTTAGTTGTTACACGTTTTACATAGCCAGTACACATTCCGCACATAGCCGAGTCGACCACCAATCCCCGTTTCGTAATTCGAATTTTCCGACTTCGCAAAGTTTAAATTTAAATTTTAAAATAATACAATTAGTGATTTGTGCAATTCCTTTCGTTTTACCATTTAAACTTATAAATCGTGCATTGGACTGTCGCAAAGTTAAAGAGTAGACACTCGGCTCGACTATCATTTTTTTAATTTCTTCTAAAGTTTTCTTTATCTTGATTTATGGACACCATTTTCTATAGGTATATCTATCGAAAAAATGGCATATCGACGCCAATAAAGCTACACAAAACGTGAACGTGAACACCATTTTATACTTTTTGTGGAGCACACGTTCTTTCCAATATCCAGAATATCAGACAACGTAAATCTCATTTGAAATGAATTTAATTTGGGTAATTTACTTCAACGTGGATTACATTTCGAATCGAACAGACGACCAACGAAGCCAGAGTCAGAGTCCTCCTCTTGCTCTCCGGTTTAGTGGTGCCCCTGGGCCTCAGCCTCCAGCTGCTCCTTGGACTTGTAGCCAACCTGCTCCTCGGGGGTGTGGGGCCAGAAGGTGGGCTTGTTGAGGGGGTCGAGTGCGCTCTCGGGGAATGCGTCGCGGTAGTCCTCCATGGTCATCTGGTCGTAGGGGAGCAGCGACTTGAGATGGGCGATCTCCTTCTGGTAGTTCTGGATGCGCTGCTCGGAGGCCTTCTTGTAGGCATCGATTTCGCTCTGCGAGGACTTGATCTCGGCATCCACCTGGGAGGACACCTTGTCCTGGGGATAGGGCACCTTCAGGGCCTCGTACTGCTTCTGGAAGCTGTCGACGAGTCCGGCCACGGGCACCAGCTTCTTGTAGTTAGCCCAATCGATCTGGGGTGGGCACTCGGGGTTGGCCAGCACGGCGCGCACATAGATGTCCGACTTGGTCTTGAAGGCGCCGAAGCTGCTCTTCTGGTTGGCGGGCACACGCTCGGCGAGAGCGGACCAGTTGATCGAAGATTGGGCGATGCGGCGGGCGGCCATTCTGCACAGAAACTGCAAGACAACAACAAAAGCGGATGAGGTTAGGTTTTTGGGCTTATAAAGGTGGTACGGGGTGTTAAGGTGTTCTGGAGCTGTGCCTCGATGTTCTCGTTAGTTGAAATGTTATCTCTGGTTCTTTAATAATAGAGAATCGGCATAACGCACTGCGAGTTATGCTCGCAAAAATTATGTAATTTTTTCTATCCGCAGTGGTGTCTCGTTGTTCCTTCAAACTAAAAACCCGTTTGCAGCCCTTTCATCAAGGCTTGCACAATAATCGCTGTTTTAGCCCAACAGTGCGCCTTGTTTTATTATTTTTATTCCAGGTTTTAACCTAACGTACTTATATTTTTAAGGAGAAATTAAGAATTTCTGCCTCAGCACCAACACTTACACTTTGATTACGAGTGTGACCACAGCTGGTGGAATTACCTCGTAATGTTGAAAAAAAACCAGGGCTGTAAGAGTTTCGATAACTTATTAAGGAATATTTAACTCTAACCCCCTTTCAGTCACACTATCAGCTGCCTGACAAAAACACGATTTTAGTGCAGCTCTTATATAGCTAAATCCGTGTAAATATTGTGATTATCAATTAAAATGTTGCTGAAACAGTTGCCCCAGGCCGTTCAGCAGATACGCTGCGTCTCATCGGCCACGACGGCGGTAACCAGGCTGCATCGCTCGGTTTATTGCCGGCTATATCCCACTGTAGTGGTTCAGCCCGATGGATCCACGATAAACATCCGCTATCACGAGCCGAGGAAGATTATCAAGGTAATAATAGTAGCTAAGAGTTTGCGTGAACCATAATTAAAAAATTCCACCCATTAGCTTCCGCTGGACTTGAGTACTTTAACCGATGCGGAGCGCAGATCTAGATTGGAGGCCCGCAAGCCGCGCAAGAAAGTCAAGATCATGGAGGAGGTGGAGGACAACTTCAACGCCAAGAAGTACATGAAGTACATCAAGAAGAAGTAGTCGCATTTTAAAATTGTTAAATAAAACACAGAAACCCGTTATATAATTAGTTTAAATTAAAATTAAGAAATTGTGCTTGTTATCGATAGTAGTTATCGCATATCTGGTATTTTTTTTAATGGTCTCTGCAGTGGCCTTCCCTTTTTTGCACTATTCCACAATGGTCACTCTAATCGAGTCGGAAAACAAAGTCGGACGTTAAGCTGCGCGTCGCTCCCGAAATACTGTTAATTTGTGGACGCTTTTTCGCGAGTGCAGACATAAATGAAGCCAACATATCTTTAGCTCCATTCCAGACGGGATCATCGGGTGTAACCCAATCAAGCAGTGCCAGTGCACCGGTTAACAATTATAATTTCGCTCTGCGTCGGCGGAGTGGTAATGTTGAATGGACAGTCGCGTCTAACAAAAAAACAAGTACACACAAACAACGAATGCACATAAACAAGACGAGACAGCAAACGCAGAATCGAGTGAAAACCTATTTTAAAACACCAGAGCTATATTTATTTTGTTGACGCTCAGGATTTTCGGTCCTCGCATTTGGGATGTCTGCGGGTGCGTGTGAGTGCGCGAGTGCGAGTGTGTGGGTTGCATACCACGGCGGATGCGAATAACTGCAATTGCAATAGAGAGCAGACACATACACACATGTATAATTGGATTATGGCCACACGGCAATAAGAACGGAGAGAGAGCGAGCGGGATAGAAAGCAGTCGCCAAAACCGAACGGGTAAATAAATAGTATTAGCAGGAATCGGTTAAAAGCCAGAATTAAATGGATTAGCTCTGTTATCGTTGGCATGTCCCCATCGCGGTGTGCGTGCGTGTCTGTGTGCGGAAGCAACCTAGAGATGGGCCTGACCTTAGCTTTCGCACACTGTCTGCCAAAAGTTGCCACCCGCTGCTTTTCCTGCATCTTGCCACAACGTGGTTCTCAAGGTTTTCTCGAGATTAAAAGACAAAAATAATTTTGTATCGGGAAATGTAAAATTGTCAGTACCTTTGTCAATTAAAACGATTAGAATTGCTAATATTAAAGTTAAAGTAAACTTGTAAAACGGACATAAACGAAACAAACGAAACATCTGTTGCGAACACCATATGATCTAATTTGAAAAGTAAATGTTTCCTCTTTTCTGAGCTCAACCGCCACAAGTACACCCTTAAGGCACTTATTTTTTGTATCATCTACATATTTATTTGAATCGAACCTGTTGTCACCATGCGATGCACTCGGAAATCTGGCTCATCTCTAACACGTGCGTGTGTGCGAGCGTCTGGAATTTGAAATTTAAAATTCGAAATGGGGAAGGTCTGGTGCGAAGGGGAGCGTAAATATTTTCG